>NC_137023.1:18122424-18442424 GCF_032717465.1 Coenobita brevimanus | reverse complement strand
GTTTTGGTTTCTCTCTCTCTCTCTCTCTCTCTCTCTCTCTCTCTCTCTCTCTCTCTCTCTCTCGTCATTGCTTTATCCTAATAGGTATATAAGGTATATATATAGTATATATATATATATATATATATATATATATATATATATATATATATATATATACATTAACTGTTGAAAATGTGAAAAACTACTCCTCGCCCTAGTTTCACTTCGAGAGAATACTTTTGGCAGAGTTTCACAGAAATCGAAGTTTATTTATGGTTCGCTCAGAGCTTAAACTTTTAAAAATATCCGGAAAATGTCATTCTTCTAAGGGGCAGCCCTGTGTACTCCAGCAACAAGTTTTTATCTTTTATTTGTGGATAGTATTCTGATGGCAACCTGTAGCATTTCATCTTCTTCAATTTTATATTTCACCTCCTTTATTTGCTTTCACAGGGATAACATGGTAACTAAAAGTGTAACCTCGGTCTGCTTGATCGGATAGCCGGATATGACTATTCAAAGGAATTGCTTAAAATGTTTATGCACCATCAAGTCGAAGTAAAGGAGTAAACTAACGATGCTGGAAAGGTTACCATTTTGAAAGTGGGGGAGTTCTTGAAGACAGCCAACATTCCACAGACAGAGGAAGCTTGGCAAATGGAGACGCTCAAGAAACTGTATATGGAGTACGTAAAGTGAAAAAAGAATAAGGGCCGAGACAGTGAGAAAGAGGTGATGAAGCGAGATCTCTTCAAGTCAGATTTAGAAGGAATCTTTGGCGTGACACAGTCAAAGTCATTGAGCTTGAACATTCAAGATGACGACAATTTTTTTTTAATTAGTCAGTGAAAGGACAGAACCTCGTCATTAATGGCTGGGATCGACGTTCCAACAGCCAAGATCGAGGACAGAAAGCGGAAACGTTACTCAGACGCCTTACAACGAAAATAGAATGATATAGAGGAAAGGAGTTGATGATGGTCATTTTGGAGGACTCAAGCTCTACATCAGCTACTACCTTGGATGATGATGAATTCATCGGTCGGATTCTAGGCAAACCTCCCTGCCGTCAACTAGCCAAAAAAGCACAAGAATCAGAAAGAACACAGAGCCGGGAATATCTTTCGGTGCATCGTGCAACAAGTTCTTGCACTGCAGCTGCAAAAAGTCTTGATTGCAGTGTCAGGGAGCTTGTGAGTTCTGGTACAGTCTAATGGGCAAAGTACAAAAACAGAGAGAGATAGCAGCTGGAATCTCTTCCTTAGTCAGAACGAAGGATATCCTACTGACACTTCACTTGCATTCGATATTACTTCCAGATATGTATCAAATCAAGAATTTCCAGGACCGGATTTCCGTACCTTGTTTCCGGGGAACAAACTGAAAATCTCCTAAGTGTCCCAGTAGTATCGAATAGAACTAGAGAAGAAATTGTTAGGGTAATGCTCAGAGAAGTTCAGGAGGTTAATCTTCAAGACAAGATTGTTGTGCTGAGCTTCGATACTAGCCTACTGCAGCACATACTGGACTTCATCAAGGTGCTTGCACTCTGACTGAGCAAAATCTCGGATGATGAACTGTATGACTGGCTTGTCTACATCAAGGTCACAAAGTCATCCCGAAGGGTCTCTTCGAGGTGTGCCACAGATATTCCTCTAGACCAGATATAGGATTATTCAAGCAGTTCCAGACACATTGACCCTTTATCAGTTAGTCCTGGTATGAGCCTGTTAATACCACTGAAAGTTTTGTAGAACTCTTTGCCATTGACATCACATTTGAGGAACGGAAGAAGTCAATGCTGATGTATCTGAAGTCAACTCTTGACAGCAGCAGTCATCCTCTCGAAGACTACAAGTAACTGCTACACCTGGAGTACATCTTTCTGTGGGTCAACTTGACCGGCCAACATTCCGCCTACCAGGTGCCATGTATCAGGTTTGGTGAATGGCAAGAGAGATTTATGCATTGAAAGTTGTGATGTTCGGTAGCCAGTTTCCATCTATGATGCTCAAGAGGCAAGAGGCATGCTTCAGATTGCACTCTTCATCTTGCTGGTGTACGCTGAAAAATGGAATGAGTCAATGATGCCTCACTGAGCACCTCAAAATGATCTCTGTTGTTCTTTCCATTTAGGAGAGCTACCCAGATCTGGTTGTTGCCCAGGTAGCTGAAAAATAAGCACGGTGCCACCTGTAGTATATAACAGATGAGCTTGTGGGGCTTGCCTTTTTTGACAAGTGCCTGGAGGTTTCAGTGAAACATGACATGGTGAAGAACCTGATACGGAAGAATTGCTGGAGGAACTTGAAAGGCCCGAGTTCAAGAGGTTCATCAAGCTAAAGGTGGACTTTGTTTCTGGAAAATAGGTCAACCTGATCAACTTGCTGTTAGATTCTGGCCAACGTTCTTGAATAAAGATCAGGAAGAGTGGGAGGCAAATGGACACTATCAGTTGGTAAAGAAACATATGAAGCTCCTGAAGGTGGATAACCTAACCCCCCTGTCCTGACCGATTTTCCACCACTGACTCCCCCCATTCCCGACCAATTTTGGAAAAAAAAAATTTTGGCTCAAACCTCCGGTTTTGGTGAGAAACATCAAAAATTCATAGAGAAATCGCTCACCTGAGGTTTAAAATACTCAATACAGGTAGCAGTACTCCTTACCTTACTGGGTTTTCTATCAGGCTGGCTCCAAAGAAAACAAGTTCAATGGGAGGGTAACTATTCCACACCACTCATAAACAGTATTTATTTATTTATTTGGTACGAATTTATGTGTAGCATGAGAGTATATTGCTTTTCAAACTGTAGTATAGACAATATAGGCATTGTTTCACTCACTAACACATCAACATACCTGACCTTTTTTGGCGACATTATCTGATCATCATTTCTGACTATTTCTTCCTCTAATGCTACATAAACTTTGTCCTCCACATTGTCATCGATTGGGGAATCACTCTGTCCCTGAATGTCTTTATTGGCCAGGTCACTGGTAACAGGTGAATTGCCGAGACACTGGCATGTGGAGGGGGGGGAAGGTCATGCGGGGTAAGGCATTGTCCCTGCCTGGCATCTTGTAGAGGAAGGTGACCCGTGTATACATACCAAAAATCATGTGCGAACATTGAAAACTGTGCAAATTATGAACCTTGCAATTGAGCGATGTACTGGTACGTCGATGGGTCTAGCTGAGACAAAATGTTGCGACGTACTACCCATATGTCAATAGGACGCCAGGGGTTAATAATGCTGATGAGTGGGGCATTGCCCTAATCAAGCATTTCAATTCGTCAATCACAACGAAAGGGGACCAGAAACAGCTTCTCCTCAAGGTGTCTCGGAAGCATCCAGGGGCAGTTCCGAAAATAAATGAGGAACTGACGCTAGTGGTTATAAATTTATCTATACACATAAAACAGCTGCATTGTTTGTTTGTTTGTCTGTCCTTCAATCAAGCCAAAACCAAGGGCCAGAGACCCACAGACCCATATCTATTCTGAATCAGTGTGATCCGAGGATGGTTTTAGGGATGTTAAAATTCAGATCTGGGTCATTTGAGGTCACTGGTGGGGTGATTGCCTTTTTGGCCAGGGCAACACAGGGTACCCCTGCAGCCCAATTTTTGGCATGGAGCCTCACATGACCTCCAGTTTGGATATAGATTATGGAGCAAGAGGTTGGCTGACTGAAAACCAAGAGACTGTAAGTGTAGCAGAAAAAGGCTAAACGGAGATGAAGAGATGAGATAGAGAAATTTGCAGGGAAAACGTGACAAAGATTGGCTCAGTCAAGGAATTCGTGGAAAAGGCTGGAGGAGGCCTTTGTTCAGCAGTGGACTAGTTATGGCTGATGATATATATATATATATATATATATATATATATATATATATATATATATATATATATATATATAATCATCTGCCGTTTGAGTGTCCACTGCAGGACCAGCCTATCCCAACCGAAGTGGGGACGATACAGCCTATGTATCTTTACCAAGTGGCTTAGGCTGTCTGGTGGGGACTGTATGGAGATTGAGAAGTGCTTTTACGTGTGATTGTAGTGCTGGAGTGGCTTTGGAAGTGTGTGTAATCTGTGAACCAAGTGTAATCAGCCCGTGCAAGCCGACTGGGTGCAAGCATAGTTTATATTATGCGACACTGGTTCAACCACAGCACCCATTATGTCTGCCAAAGAAGTACGTGGCCAGGTGAACACTCCCAAATGTATTACCCTGGCGGGGCACGAACCCTGGTTCTTCCATGTACGAAAACGCACACTCTACCTCTGTACCACAGAGTCTCATATATATATATATATATATATATATATATATATATATATATATAAAAACACTCACACGCACACACACACACAAAGACTCATATATATATATATATATATATATATATACTGTATATATAAACACTCACACGCACACACACACACACAGACTCATACATATATATATATATATATATATATATATATATATATATATATATATATATATATATAAGAGCCGCATTGTTTTTTATCAGTTTGTTTGCTTCATTCTTTGTTTGTCCTTCAGTCACGCCCGAGCCATGGGCCAGACACCCTCAGACTCATATATTCTGAATCAGGGTGACCCAAGGATGCTTTTATGGGGTTCAAATTTAAGATCTGGGTTATTTGAAGTCACTGATAGGGTGTTGGCCTTTTCGGCCCAGGCAACGTAGGGTACCCCTACAGCCCAATTTTTGGTATGGAGACTTACATGACCTCTATTTTGGTCATAGACTATGTTAGGTTGATCTTCGAGGGCATTTCAGGTCAATGATTATATGTCATTTTAGGTCACAGGTACTTCACGCTAATATGACTGGACCCAACAGCCTATTTTTTGGGCATGGAGACTCACACGACCTCCAGTCCGGAAACTGGCTATGTAAGGCTGACCTCCGAGGTCATTTGAGGTCACTGGTCAGAGGTCATTTTGTCAGGACACTAAAATATCATAACACACTAAATAACAGCAAGTGACAAATGTGCTGATAATATGTAAAATAGAAGTTTGAGGAAAGTCGTGCCTTAATTCGAGATAGCTGGAGGAAACAGAAGTGCAGATTCCAGCTTGAGAATTCCGCACACTGCACATTATGACTTAATGAAATACTCACACCACACACCTGATAGAAATCACCACTCGTGCTCACACACATGGCTCAACCAATCATATATAAGGGAAACTGGAGAGACAGAGCAGAAAGGGTTAGGACGCGACAGGAGAGAAAAGAGGCACGGTGGAAGACGCAGGAGTAGAGGGCACGGCATTAGGTAGCATAAACTGCTCTCACGGTAGTACTGCTCTTGTCAAGATAACCTCCTCTTGAGAATGAAACTCCAATCAAAACCCAGACTCATTTTTATCTTTCTCCTGCCATGCACTGCAAGACCAACTTAAGAATTATCTCCTTTACAGCCAAGCAGTCTAATATTTAGGGAACGCCTCAGCTATGAATACTAGATTTATGGTGGCAGCAATCCTACGAATCATGAAGACAATTCTACAGTTGTATTTGCATTAACAAGACAAAAGACAATATAGTGATTGTCTGTTATTGTGTCTATATTATATTGTGATGAATACCATGTATTAATATGTTATGACACAATATGTAATTTGTTACTACATGCCGTTGTAAGTACAACAGCTTGACGTGACCGAGCGATGTTTGGACACTAAAATATCATAATACATTACATAATAGCTAACGACATATGTGCCGATAATATGTAATATAGAGGTTTAAGGAAAGTCGTGCCTGAATTCGAGTGTGCTGGAGGAAACAGCAGTGCAGATTCTAGCTAGGGAATATCGTACACAGCACATTTATGATGTCATGGAAAACTCACACCACACACCTGATGGAAATCACACCTGCCCACACACATGACCCAACCAGTCATATACAGGGGAAATTGGACAGACAGGGCAGAAGGGGTTAGGACGCTATAGGAGAGAGAAGAGGCATGGTAGAAAATGCAGGAGACGAGGACATAGCGTTAGCTAGCATAAACCGCTCTCCCCTTAGTACTGCTGTTGTCAAGATAACTCCCTCTTGAGAACGAAACTGCAATCAAACCCCAGACTCGGCTTTATCTTTCTCCTGCCATCCACGACAAAACCAACTTGCCATCCACGACACAACCAACTTGAGAATTCTTTCCTCTTACAGCCCTACAAGCTAACAGTTTTGGAAATGCCTTGGCTACGACTACGAGAATTTGACGTCACTGGTAATATATGGTCGAACTACTGGACCCAGCAGCCCAATTATTGGCATGGAGGCTCATATGACCTCCATTTCGGACATAGACTACGTGAGGTTGGCCTCCGAGGTAATTTGAGGTCACTAGTTGGAGGTCATTTAAGGTCACTGGTAATACATGCTCCATCGACTGGATCCAGCAGCCTAATTTTTGGTATGGAGACTCATATGACCTACAGTTCCGACATAGGCTTATGTGAGGTTGACCTCCGAGATCATTTGAGGTCGCCAGTCAGAGGTCATTTGAGACCATCGGTATTAGTAAACAAGTGTGCACAATCTGCGAAAGCTTAAATAGAAAGTTCCTTGACCTCTTATAATCCCTCTTCAGAAGCATAAGAGATACTACATGGTGTTTCTGGAGTAGAAGGAAAGATTGAACAAGAACAGATAGAATTAGAGTGTTCGCCATTTTGGCCAGGGCAACGATACTAGTATATATATATATATATATATATATATATATATATATATATATATATATATATATATATATATATATATATATATATATATATATATATATATCTATATATATATATATATATATATCTATATCTATATATATATATATATATATATATATATATATATATATATATATATATATATATATATATATATATTTTATATACGCAAATTAGGTTCAGCGCAGCTACAGATTCGGCAGTATTTTGTTTCTGCTCGATATTCTGGAAATGACGAACTAGCTTCTGAAAATGGTCTTTTACTTTTGATAAATGTTGGCCAAATACCAGTGACCCTTCATTAGTGTCTGGAGAGAAATTCAGACCAAATGAAAGAATAGCATTCGGAAGTGGAACGCTAATCCCCTGCCAGAATATGTTGTTGGCCAAGTTACAAGCACGGGGGGGGGGGAGGCGTGGGTCGGTGCCCCCCAGGAGAGTACCGCCCCAAGGCCCCTCCAGAGGGGGCTGGGGGCCCCATCCCCTGGGAGAGGAACCGGGGGATGTGCCACCGCATGGGGGGCACAGGGGGTCGGCGGCCTCTCAGGGGATGGTCGGAAGATTTGGGCCATATTTTGATACCCTGAAGGTTTCATGTTGATAGCTCAGTCCATTCATGAAATATAATGGTGCTAAAGGTGGCCGTTAAAAACTAGTTAACATTTGGCAGCCATTTTTGTGACCTTGACCTTGATCCCGACTGTCCATTTTCGAACTCGTCCAAGATTTTGGCCATGTCTTGATACCCTTAATGTTTCATGTTGGTAGCTGAAGCCGTTCATGAGATATAATGGGAACACAAACACACACACACACACACATACACTCAGAGAGGAGGGTAAAAACATTATCGCTCGGCCTTCGTAAAGGCAGGCGATAATCACGTTGATATGCTAGGCGGCTCAATGTATACCAGGAGCTGGATCGTGAATGACAAGCCCTGGCCCGCGACTGGTCGGCTAGGTGTGTGTTCTTACCTAACTGTATCTTTACAGGAATGAGTCAAGCTCGTACTGTCCCGTGTCTTAAACCATATTTATCGTACATATCCTTAAATTTGTGAATTGTTTTGGCACACACTATTTCATTCGGTAGTGCATTCCACTGATCAATTGCTCTGATTGGGAAACTGAATTTCCTCACTTCTTTATCACCTCTCTTATTATGCAGTTTTTTGCAGTGTCCTCTTGCTGATGCTTCCCCAAATGTTAAGTAATCATTTATGTCTATTTTCTCCTTCCCTGATATGCATTTATATAGCATTATCATGTCATCTCTTTTCCTTCTCTCCTGTAGTGCTGGTAGATTCAGTTTATTTAGTCTTTCTTCGTACCTTAGATCCCTTAAGCTTGGTATCCATCTTGTAGCGGCCCTTTGAACTTTTTCAATCTTGTCTGTGTGTTTTTTGAGATGAGGACTCCAGACTACTGATGCATACTCCAGGGCTGGTCTGATGAATGATGTTATTATCCTTCTTAGCATGTCTTCATTTATGTATGTGAATGCTATTCTCATATTTGCAAGCAGTGTATACATGTTCCGTACCTTCTCACTGATGTGGTCTGTCGAAGATAGTCTGTTATATCACACCTAGGTCCTTCTCTCTTTCTGATGTGTGTAGGGCTTTATTTCCTAACGTATAATCCCAATCAGGTGTTTTTCCACTTTTACCAAACTTGATTACATGACACTTGTCCACATTGAAATCCATTTGCCATGTATTACTCCATTCATGAAGTTTATTTAATTCTTCTTGTAGCTCTTTACAAGAGTCTGTGTTAGTAATTCTTCTTTGTATTTTTCCATCATCTGCAAACATATTTAGATAGCTTTCATTTCCAGTGTTACTGTCTATATCATTTATATACACTAAAACATGATTGGTGCCAGCACTGAGCCCTGTGGTACTCCACTAGTCACTTCTTTCAATGATGAGTAGTTTCCCCTTAGTACTGTTCTCATTTCTCTTTTTATGAGAAAATCTTGCATCCAACAAAACAGTTTGCCTCGAATTCCTCCTTTATGGTACAGTTTCCATAAAAGTCTTTGGTGTGGTACTGTCAAATGCATTCTTGAAATCTAAATAGATACTGTCCACCCATCCTTCCCTTTCCTCTATTGTGTCTGTTACTCTGTCATACTAGCTCAACAGATTAGTAACACATGATTTTCCTTTTGTGAAACCAAACTGTCTTTCTATTATCATATTGTGTTCTTCTAGATGATTTACCCAAGCTTTTCTTATAAGCTTTTCTAATACCTTGCTTACAACACTGGTCAGTGATACTGGTCCGTAGTTGAGTGGATTTGTCTATTCCCCCTCTTGAATAAGGGGACAATATTTGCTTTCTTCCAAGGTAGTTCACCTTGACTCAAGGATTTCTTGAAAATTAAAAATAATGGTCTCCTTAACTCGTTTGCACATTTTCGTAGCACCCAACATGAAATTTCATCAGGACCATTTGCTTTTCCTCTAATTTACTTAACTCCTCCTGTATTACTTTGTCTGATATTTGTATATCTGGTAGTATGTGTGGGCATGCATGTTCCACATAGTCCGTCTCAAAATTTTTTTCTTCTGTATAAACTGATTGGAAATTCTTATTTAGTGCTTCACAAATATCTTTATCTTGTGTATAGGTGATTCCCTCGTCCGTAATGGATTGCATTATATCTTTTACTTTAGTTTTGCTTCTGCTGTAGCTGTAAAATAGCTTCGGTTGATCACTACTTTTATTTATGATATCCTCCTCAAACTGTTTTTGGGCTTCCCTCCTTATTCTTGTATAATCGTTTCTTGCCTGTTTGTAATTATTATATGCCCTTTCACTATTGTGTCTTCTGTATCTATTCCACAACAAATCCCTTCTTTCTTTTGATTTTTTACATTCTGTATTGAACCATTTCTGTATTTTCTTTTCTGCTTCTTTGTGCTCTGGGATGTACTTCTGGACTCCTATTTCATAAAATTCACAGAATTTTTTATATACAGCATTTAAACCTTGTCCTCTAAGCTCATTTTCCCAATCAACTTCTAAGAAATACTTCTTTAGGTCATGATAATTTCCCTTTTTATAGTTTAGGCTCTTTTTGTAACTTTCATTGCTGTTAACTATGTCATATGCTATCCTGAAGTTGCAGTTTAGTACAGCATGGTCGCTTTTGCCGAGTAGAAAGTGATATGTTAAACTATCAATATAATTTTCTTGCCTAGTAAATATGAGATCTAGCATTGAAGGTACATCGAGTCCTCTTTTTCTGGTGGTTTCCCTCACATGTTGCGTTAGGAAAAATTCTTGCACGAGATCCAGGAGCTTTTGGCCCCAACAGCTTTCTTGACTTATTATATCTAGAGTATTCCGGTTTAAATTTGTATTAAAATCTACAGTTAGTATAATTCTTTCCGATTTCTCTTCCATTTTATGTAGTAATGCTCTTAAACTCTGAATTGTACTCTCTGCCAGGTTCTCATATTCGTCTCTTTCCCATGTGTTTGATCTGGGTGGCATGTACAAATTGGCTACAATTACTTTCCCTTCAGATGTGTTCATCTCTACTGCAATCAGTTCTACATGTGGGGGTATATCTAGTTTTATTTCATTGACTTTTAGATTTTTCTTAGTTAATATTATAATTTCTCCTCTTTTTTTTAAGTTTCTATCTCTTCTTCATATATTATATTCCTCTAAGTTTAGTATGTCATTTGATATCCTTGGTGTTAATTTTGTTTCAGTTAGGCATATTATATGTGGTTCATTTTCTCTTACATAATCATTCATCTCTAATAATTTAGATACCATTCCATCCACATTTGAGTACATCAACTTAATCATCTTGTTTATATACTTGTGATGACATGGTTCTACTACCTTCCTCCTTTTTATTCCCTCCTGGTTATGTACCACTTTCGTACCTGCAATCCTATTACTTTGTAAAAAAAAAATGTGTTCTTCTCTTCTTCTGATCTTCCCTCATTTTTTGTTTTTGCTTCCTCCCTCTTCTCTTTCAGTAATTCCAGTTCTTCTTGTGTTAGGCATCTTTTTATCCATACATTTTTGAACTCCTCTTTTTCCATAAGATTCTTTGCATTTTTTAGTATCTCCTCCACGGTGTTTACACTCTGGAAAGTTACCTTTAGAGGTCTTGACTTGCTTTTCTCGTATTTCCCTAACCGTTTGTATTCCTCTATGTCTTTACTACAGATTTCCTCTGATACTTCTTTCAATAGACTCATTACATTTGCCATCTCCTTTTTGTCTCTTGAGATCTTGTTTTTTACTTCTTCCTCTTCTATACCAGTTGATTACTATAGATTTTTTTATATCTACTGAATCTCTGACCAACTTTGGATAGTTTTGGATTATTCTTTTCACTTCCTTTTTAATTCTTTTTTCTTCCACCCTTGTTTCTACGTCTTTCTTTACTTTCACCATTTCAGCATACGTGGTTTCCACATCATTTTTGTAGCTTTGCACAGCTTCATTCACCTGTGTTATCTTTTCCTCAATATCACTGGACTGCTTACTTGCCTAATTGTCTCTGTATCATTTTTTAACTCTTCCATAAAATTCACAGATTTTTTTATATACAGCATTTAAATCTTGTGTGTGTGTGTGTGTGTGTGTGTGTGTGTGTGTGTGTGTGTGTGTGTGTGTGTACTTTAACAAGGTTTAATTAAAAACCGAAAATAAATCCACTGTCAGCTATTTTAGTATCTGTATAAAATTATTTGGCAGTAGCCGACATAATGCTTTATGTGCAAAACAAAGGATTTGTCCAGTGTTTTAGAGAACAACCAGTGATGGTCACAACAGAGCTTTTGAAACTGTAAAACTCAAATTCCTTGTAATGTTAAAGATAAAAACATCGCATTTATAGTAAAAATGGATTTGATTTTCTCCATACACATATATCTGGTATAATACTCGCGGTAGGTGCCGTACTCCCAGCCTATACAGTACATCATGCTGTAAATGAAAGTAAAGAGTTTTATTACTGTGCTGGTAGAGGTTCATAAACTTGGCTCCCATACACCTTTTCCAAACATCACTTGTATTACTTGGAATCCACATAAAAAGTTCTCATTTCCATGTTGTGCTCAGCTTACAATGGTAGCACGTGCAGCCTCTGTACTCATATTGGCACACTAGGATGTGTAGTGAACTAGTATGTATTCATTCAAATTTATTCCACCTCATATGGAATAATAATATTTTACAACAATGGTAGTACAAGATACTGACTTCATCCAAAAGTAATATTACTTCTGTTTCTCACTTCCTTCAGCAGAATTATTCTTAAGCTGAGAGAGGTTTGATACGTTTGGTTGACATAACGAGTCAGGGAAGAAAGCGATGTACATATCCTTAGACATAATGCAGTATTGAGTGATGTTTTGACTGTATACAAGGAGACATAAGTATCTTTCCCAGAGTCGACGAATACGTAACGGAAAAAGCGGCAGTATGAAACACGCGGTAGTAAAGATACGATTTTCGTTTTGTTTCTGTAACAATAAATTTTCATCAGACAGAACTGAGAAGATAGATGTTTCTCTTGCTGTACATAAGACTGAGTGCTCTCCTAACATACTGTATTTGGCACAACACTTTTAGCAAAGCATTTATTCCTTCAGTCATGCATGCATGTACAGGGTCACAGATTGCCCAAGGAATTATGAAACAATTATTACAGCTCCTCAATATGAAGGTAGACCGTGAAAATATTTCGTCGAGAGGAACATACCAGAAGGAACAAAGGCATATTGTTGTTAATGTCTGTACAACGCACAAGAACTAGTATGACAAACATTTTCCCTCTTCGCTGCACGGCTGTGCGGCTGAATCTTTGTCTCTTTGCTATAGCTATATCGGTGGTCACTGCTCTTCTTAACTGTCCGCTTTTATTTCTACTCCATTAAGGCGTGCGCGTAGCGCCAATCTGGCAGTGCACGCTCTACCATATTCTTGCCAGCACTTTAATGCAAGAGTTAACCGATACTCTCGATCATTCATAAAGGCAACAGCTTTAGACTTGTCTTCGTCAGTCTGTAATTCCCTCTGTCGATGGTCTTAAGTCTCATTAAAGAAATTAACGGTCTTGAATTTAGCTGTCTTTTGTGCAGTTTTTCTCTGAAAGATAAGTTTTTCAAGGGACTTTCAGATTTTGGTACTTTATTTTCTCCATTTAAAATTGTCGTAGTTGTCCTTCAGAATTCATCCCGCAGTAGTTAACTCTCATATCCCCAGTTACACTCATGGGTAAACAGGAACAAACGTAATGCAAACCGAGTACACGTACTGGTCGGCCGGAATATCGAACTTAGCTGTAACCTGCATGTGGTAACCAATACACCATCGCCTCCCCGTTATTAACTATACACCATTATGACTTCTTGCGGGCGTCAGACAAGAGATCGACAACGAGATGGCCTACTATAAAAACGTGTCGCAGTGTCGTATGTCGTTCTTCCAGTTACTTAACACCCATAAGTGTAATTATGTATTTTTCTTTCAACTGTTAATATTTCCAGCCGACTTTGTTAACTCAGGAGAAACCAATTGTAGTGGCGGGATTCGTCTTCATTAAATTCTGCACTACCTTATTCTCACCTTAAGCTAAATATAAATGTCTGAAATGAGAGTAAGAAAGTATGTCACTGGGCTTTGGTTAAGAACTGCTTGTCCCATTTAAAAAAAAAAAAAAAAAAAAAAAAAAAAAAAAAAAGTCATTGCTGCTACCAAGCGATTTTCTTCATTTTTGAGAAAACCTAAGAAATGAAGAGGATAATGTAGGCTATAACTAACTCCTCCTATTCGAAAATCCCCACCATGCTGACTAAAATGGTGTGGGAATGGCAAGTATAAACCATAAAAGATGTACTGGAGATGAACGGGTTAGGGAACTGCCATAACAAGGGATCTTAACGATGATTTTTATACTTTAAGTAAGAGTTGAGAGGCTGAGTGCGAGTGGCCCCATTTGTGGAATTAATATGGCTGCCGTACTAAATCTCTCTCTCTATCTCCTCATAAACAGCAAATTGGATTATACTGCGGCCAACATGCAGTGACACGAAACTTTAAGCTTTTGATGTGTGCATGTTTAATGAATCACATATTACTCCATACTTTAAACAGTAACAAAGTTGTACGTTTTTATTAACCCTCTCAATCTGATTACTTTTTTCCATTCATTCTTGGTATCGGTACCCTAACATCGTATGATTTTATTTAACGTCTTCCAGTGAATGGAGAACCGGAACTTATATTTGAACTCTCTTGTTCAGGAAGTCACCATTAATATGAATATTCGTCTGGTGGTAGTAAGAATAATGTGGAGGAATCACTTATCTTAGTGTAGTGGTTAGAAAAGTACCAGACTGTGAGAGTATGGTGCCCTACCTCCTGGAAACAGAATGTCATAAATTTAGGAAGAATACAGGAAGTAACTCATCAGAGGGCCGGGACCCACTTCGGTACTGATCATCTACACACAGTGAATCAGCTAATAAAGAAAACCATAGGTTATAATAAACCACTGTGCTTAAGTTTATTGATTACGAGGAGGCTTTCGACTCAGAGTATCACACAGCATTTATAAATTCAATGCGGGAGCTAGGAGTAAAAAAGAACATTGTGAAACTGCTCGAACACGTATGTAATGAGGGAAGTGCTACAGTTAATTTACATAATGACTCGGAAAAAAATTAACTTGAGAAGGGCGTGCATCAGGGAGATACAGTTTCACCAAAATTGTGTACAGTATGCCCAGAAAGTATTTTCAGAAAACTGAACTGGGATAACAAAGGAATAAACATAGATGAGGAAAACCTAAACTATTTAAGATTCGCAGATGATATATACTGTCCTAATGTCAGAAACATCAGAGACACTGGAAGAAATGTTAAGTGACCTTAATAACGAAAGTCTCAAACCAGGGCTAAAGATGAACCGGAGTAATCAAAATACACCAAAGAGCGTCATAGGAATAAACGAAGAAATTCTTGAAGAAGTCAAGAAGTACAATTATTTAGGGCAAATACTAGAACTAACGAACGACCATGACAGAGAAATAAAAAGATGCATTACAATTGGATGGAAAGCTTTCGGTAAACAGAGAGACATCATGAAATGTAGCCTGCCAATATGTATGAAACGAGAAGCATATAGCGAATATATAATCCCAACTCTGACGTATGGCTGTGAGACCACGAAACTGACAAAATCGATGGAAAATAAGCTCTTTCGTTCTCAAAGAGCAATGGAAAGGTCAATAATGGGAATATCTTTCACAGACCGGAAAAGATCACCTTGGGTGACCGAGCAGACTAAAGTCAAAGACATTATTGAAGTAATAAAAGAACACAAATGGAAGCGAGCAGATCAAGTAACAAGAATAAGGGATAACCGATGGATCAAGAGGCTGACTGACTGGATTCCAAGAGATTATTAGTGAAGCACAAAAAGGCTAGACAGGAGGTGGGCACATGGGTGTTTGGAGGGGGGGGGCAAGGGGGGGCATTTGCCCCCCCCCCTTGGAATTCCAAAGTGTGTTTGGAACTTTTCCGGTCGTCACGCATATTTTCGTTGAGTTATAGCATATCAGCATATGAATACTTTTCGACTGCAATTTTAAGTACATCTTGATACAATACTTTATAGTGAAATATATGACCATTAAATTCGCCATTTCAAAGTTAAAAGAATAAATTTTCAAGTAAACGTGGGAAAAAGGGAAATCATGGACAGGGACTAGCCGACACGGATGAACGCAACCATTGGTTGCATTCATCCATGTCGACTAGTCGCCTATCTTCTCTGTGTATGTTGAGTGTGCACCGAGAGAAAATTACTACCATGAAGGATGCTTTCACTGAGGCCATCACCGATCGTTTCAGTAGCGACAGGAGACGGCTTCAGTTCTTGTTCATGGATGATTTAGCGATTTGAGTCGATTCATGCATTGTCACTTTATGCATTTGATGTAAGTCATGTAACTCATGTAAGTATATGCCTATGGCTATTTGGAGTGTGTGTATTTTGATATTATAACAGCACATATATGTATAATTTCTTTTCTTTTGTCCCCCCTTACAAAAAAAAAAAAAAATCCTGCGGATGCCCCTGGGTGGGGAGATGAGATAAAGAAGTTTGCAGGAAAAACATGGCAGAGATTGGCTCAGTCAAGGAATTCGTGGAAAAGGTTGCGGATGACCTTTGTTCAGCAGTGAACTGGAATTGGTTGATGATGATCATGATAATCCTGAGAGAGAGTGAGAGAGACAGAGAGACAGAGAGAGAATGAATATACTAGCATAATTCTAGTTTTAAATGTAGTTGGACATCAGATTTACTTTTGATACTTTCCGGTATGATAAAGAAAAGTTGACCATGCCTGGGACCTTAATTTACGATCCCAGCCATAGCGATTTTTTTTATTCGTATAATATCAGGAAATATCAAAACAAAATCAATTTATATAAGGCTCTGCTTTGAACTAGAATTATGTTTGCTTATTCTTCCGTGGTCAGTTTTGCGCAGGTAAGACTGCATCATTGTGAAAGAGTGTAATGGCAAGACTGTTTGCTTTACGAGTTAGTGATTAGGTACCGCAGCGGTGGGAGACAGAAGCTAATAAAAGACCGGTAGAGCTTGCCAGCATTCCTTTGGTAGGCCTTGCACAACACTTCACGTAAAACCAACTCTGGTTTCATTTAACGTAATTGTACAGGGTGGTGTGTCCGCTCTATCGTGCTATGATATTGAATAGCTGCTTTATATATAGATAATATTACAGCAAATCACAGCCATTTGTAGCATGAAGTAGAGCATAACACATCATAACCTTTTACCACATCTCATAGAAATATAAGTCGTATGCAATATTTGATAGAGCCAGTTATTAATTATTCATTTGTTTACATCAGTTCGAAGGCACATATTTCGGAAAACATCTCTGGTCGACACAATTCACTCCTTCAGTAATGTGATAAGAAAAGAAAAAAAAAAATCCTCCTATTGCAAGGAAACCTTTTTAACCATAGAAGAAACCTTTGATGGTGAACATTTTGACTCTGCAGACCTAATTTTTGCGATGCCTTGAGTCTCGTGCTGGCAACTGGGACCGGATATTGAAACAGCATGATAGCTCTCGTAATCCCTCGGGCGGCGTTCAGGAAGCCTTGGTTTTGGGTTAAGTCTGATACCTGCCAAGAACAGACAGAAACACTGTTTGTAAATATAATTTCTTAGGCATATTTTGAATTTCTCATGTTACATTACTTGTATGGACTTTGGTCTTACATCGAAATATTTTAGTCTATCTATAATTTCTCCAAGAAACCTGCCAGAATAAATTGCATAACTATTGTGACTATCCACAATTCAAGGATGTTAGAGGTAAAAAGAAAGTTGTTTGGGCTTTAAAGGAATAAACAAAAAAGGTGCAAATGCTGCAATGAATGAAAAATTATTATTTATTGTAGATGTTGGAGTGTACATTCCTGTCATCGTTTTGTAAATATAAGAAATGATAAAAGAAGAGTGCTCGTCGTTGGAAAAGATACACGATACAAATGGAGACATTTTCCAGAAAACTGGTGAAGAGGAATGACGAGAAAAGAACAGTGGATGATATGATTTAGTTGTTGGTACAGAAATGAGAAGCTAGTACTTGTTCAAGTGTTATTGTCACCTGTCGGCCTCTAAATATATCTCATTTTGAACGCACATCCGAGACACTTAAGCCTTGCAAGTCCTGCATCAGTCAGTACCAGCCCTCATATTTTGTATCATACCTGGAGTCTGTTGTAGGGACAATCTTCCACTTCTTGAAGGAGAACTGACGATAGGAGGCAGGCAGGCTGCCCTGGCCCTTATTATCCCCCCAAAATAGACAGCAACCCCAGTGAATACAGCTGCAGTTGACACCTACACCTTGATTCACACACCCAGACCCAATCACAATCACTTAATAACCTCAATGCGTACCACACACATATCAATGTTGCTCTTTACGTCTGTTGGATATATTAATCAGTAGGCATCTCTCCCTAACAGTGGATAATTAGATTTCACGGTAAGCCAAGACACATTTTCAGGATAGGAAAGAATCAGAAGTATAGTATTAATTTCTTCAATTAGATGTCGTATTTCTTTATTTTTACTACCAGAAGACGATTCTATTCAACTTACTGGAGGGAATTTACGAACAGGTCACATACGGCTTCCATCAATTCTTCACAACAAAACGCCATCTTTGCACTCAGTAATAAACTAAAAATACGTCACCGACCTCAAGAGATTAAGAATTAGATTTAAGCTTACCAGTGGACTATATTTAATTGCATTAGTTTTTATTCTTCAAAATCCTGCATTAGTGACAAGTTCTCTAGAAATATACCAAGTACCACCAGAAAAATCTATTCCAAATAAGCAAGGGAAATCGTTATATGAGAATGTTCATATCCAACTGATCCTTACATACCATTCTTCACCTGTGAACTAAAGAAGCATGCTGTAACTGCCATGAAAATTACTTGGGAGCGTGGGGGGCCTTTGGTACGGTATGTGGGTTAGCATGTCAAGCTCGGAACTGGAAGGTCTGAAATTTTGTTCTCTGGCCAGTCTTATGATTAGATAAAGTTTATTTCTTCGATTTACCAATTTATCCAGCAGCATAATTCGAAACTTGGATGTAACTTGGTTAATGCGGGTCGTATTCAAGAGGAAGACTGGATTGTTTGCGTTAGTAACTCTAGTGTTGCAGACACGAATGTATTTAGGTTTCTGTTTCTTGCAAATGCTGACATATTGTGATCTTGTTATTATTGTGTACATTTTCCTTTGTGAACTCTTATGCTTCCTAACGTGTTGTTATATATTTCTTGTATATTTGTACCATAATTTGTTTTACTTCTTCGTCAGGTTGTACAAGGGACCGAAAAGTATTTCCACAACTCCCTGCTACACATAACCCACAGGCAATAGAATCTATAACATGGTCGACACCTGTTAATAGTCCTGCATATCTCAGAGTTCGCAAAAAATCAGTCGAGGTTTCGTTTAGGCAGGAAGTGCGTACATGCATTCTTGCTTCACAGACTAATTTTTAATCTGATGAAGGTGGCTTATCCATGTGAATCATGTACTGTGGCGCGTGCATGCCTGTTAGTGCAGCATTTCAGTACTGGGTAACAGTGATTTTTATAATCACCCACAGTACGTATTGCCCACATCAGTGGTTACATCTACGAGTATAATATATGATGTTCCTCTGTTCATGGGGGAAAGGGGCTTGCTGAGTCACCACACTACTGCTGAGACAAACTACACTGGGTGCGTGATTTGGGCTATGGGTGTGTGAGTGGATGAATGGGTGGCAATAGGTCCATTATTGAAATACGTCCACGGGGTAAATAGGTCCGTTAGTGAAATACGTCCACGGGGTAAATAGGTCCATTAGTTAAATACGCCCTTGGGGTAAATAGGTCCATTAGTGAAATATGTCCATGGGGTAAATACGTCCATTAATGAAATACGTCCATGGGGTAAATAGGTCCGTGGGAGAAATGCGCCCAAATGAGAACATAAGTCGTCCAATGGGAAAATATAGGTTTATGTAGGGAAATACATCAAAGGGAGGAAATAGATCCCTGTGAGGAATAGGGATTTCTTCATGTGGAGAAAATAGGTTCATGGGAAATAGCTTTATGAGGAAACCAGGTCACTGGGAGTATTACATCCATTGGTGGATTACAGCCATAGGGATGTAGTACTGTTTACTTCTTCCTTCACCTTAATAATTTGTCTATGTCTGCACTCTTCTCTTCCTATTTCTTCCATCCTTCCTATCATTTTTCCTTACTCTTCTTTTCACTTCTAGCAGCTCTACAATAAGTAGCAAGCTTAATGGTGTCCTGTAATCAAGGACACCATTTACAACGTTGGGTGGCAGCCATAATAATAAACAAATAAAGCAGTGATGTGGAGCCTACTATGGTGCCCCTGTTAACAGGATGGAGAGACGCAAATGCGGCACTCTTCCCTTCCCTGCACCTCGCTGTGGCGAGGGGTTGTCTGCCGCAAGGGAACATCGGCTCATTGCACGGGACAGCCCTGTCGGGTCCATTACTTGCCTGTGGTAGATGTGTCTACTCGGCCAGACGGACTGGAATTACTTAACAAGAACAACAATATCGATAGGAAAAATAAGTTCATGCAGGAAAACAAGATAATGGAGATCTATGGAGATAATAACTCCAGGCGAGAAACTAGTCCATGGATGGAAGGTGGATTAGAACACAAACAGATCCTGGGGACAACAGGCCCATGGAGGGAAAATAGGTCAATGGGACAGACGCACCCGGGAAGAGAGGTTCTTGTAAAAAAAAAAAAAATCCATGGAGGAATAAGAAACCATTGAGCAAAAATAGATCCGTGGAAAAAAATAAGTCCAAAGGTAAAACAGGTCCACTGCGAATAATATATCAGGTGCCTGAGGGAACACTGGCTCGTGCAGGAACAAGTCTATGAGGGAACATTTGCGGGTGGGGGGTTACTCTGTAGGGGTGTAGGTGGAGACGGGTGTGGTGCCAGTAACACCAGTGACACATTATTTAGGTCGTATTCAGAGAAAATAAATGAAACAGTGGTTGGTAAGATTACATTTCTGGACAAAATACATGACACTACCATGCCTCTGCTTGTGTGACAAAAAACATGACACTATAGTCACGGCGCGCGAGTCTGAAGTTGTTATTATCATGCTCTGACAACCTATCATTCAAAAGTGCGCTTAATTTCGTGCATAATATGAGACGCATGTGATTCGTGTATAATATGTTCGTGTATAATAATATTCGTGTATAATATTCGTGCATAATAATATGATTCATGTATAATATGCGACGAAATAGGACTCACTATGCAGGAGTACGATAATGACAACCTCAGAGTCGTGCGCCTCGACTATACCACTGCATTTGTGACAATGACCTTGCTGGATTAGTACTAACTTTGCCATTTTATAGTGAAACACACCCACCTCATGAATAATAAATATATAGAAATGGGACTTACGATTATGCAATATTCTGACCTGCTGGTTTTTATGTTTCCACGATATACAGTAGGATATGCTCATAATAAGCATAACTAGGTTTATTCTGATAAATTACAACACTGTGCGTGAAGCAGTACCAAACAGTGCAACCAAATGCCTCAAGTCATCAAAGGTGCATTTATAACACGCACTGCTTATATATCCGAATGGTTATTCCCCGGATGACTGAAACACAAATTCAACATTTAAGTATATCTAAAGATTCAACACCATACAAACATGACTTTAGAAGAGTCGATGGCTACTACTTTCACCAAATTTAGGCTATATCAGCTGCAAATGCCAGTCAGGCTTACTAACCCAACTGAATTAACATGGGCAACATTGGTCATATCTTACCTACTCCATGGTACGAATACCTTTTATTCCATTTTGCAACTCATCAGGAGTTTTTAATTAGTTCAGTCTTTTACTCTGGAAACGACATGGCGGGACTACTCTGTTTTGATTGTGACGCACATCTAGACCAGTTACAGGAGATTATTTTTACGTGCTTCTTCCCAGTATCTTATAGCAGCTGGGCAATTCATCTGTTACCCGATGTGTCTCCCTGTTCGTTTTAGCAGCCTGTACATGACTGACCTTGTACAATAACCCTTTTTGTTATCATACATCAGACATTCTTCAGCAGTCGCTCCTTACCACCGGAGTTTACGAAGTTACTGACTTGATGAAAATATGAACTTGGAATGGTGTTATATGAACGAAGATTTGTGTCTGAATATCAGGTGTAACTGAGGCATCGCCATGGGGAGGGCTGAGACTACGTGATACAGTGCCCATTCCGGATATAGCTTCGTGTTACAGTCAGCATCATCGTACTCAAAGGACAGGCAAACCGGTTGGGTGTGTTGCACTTGGATTGGCTCAGCCACAGTAAGTACGGTTTGATGGGCTGTGATTGCTTGGTTAAGCACTCTGTGACTGGCGTACTTATGTGTGGAGCGATCATGAGTGTGTTTAGAAAGTGTGCTTGTGTGGATAATTGTGTTGGAAACAACACAATCCATGTATTGATTTCAGTAAACATGTATCAAATCTGTAAATACTTTTTGTGTGTGAATGCTGGAAAATGCAATTCTGGTTACACAGATTCATGGACATTAAAGTAGCCTAATCTCTGTTCAACGATTCACATAGTTTTCATATCTATGTCAGGTCCATTACACTCTTATTGTTTCTGATATAGATGTCCTTCAGATTAGTTGAAAAATGCATGAATTGCATTACGATTACCTTTTTATATTTTCCTTTTATTTTGTTAATGAATAAGAAAGGACAGTGGTGTTATATGATTATTTTAATGCTGGGATAAATGAAATTGCCTTGTTATGGCAGCATATGACCTACGAAGTAAAAGTAAAAATTCAGAAGGTTTAGCCTTCTGACGAATTCTTAATTGTTTTATCCTTGCTACTTCTAGACGGGTTGATTCAGCTTAGCATTGGCCTCTTGCGTAAAGGTATGAAAAGATTCCTGTAACATTTAGACGACAAAAGTAGGCAATTTTTATTTTTGCTACGATCTCTGGTCGACAAAGGGTTGGAAACAAAGTTGGATGTGCAGGCCACTGGTCGACCAGGTTATTGATAACTATAGCTTTCTCGATTTATTTATCATGGTTAAGACTTTCCTGAATCTCAGAAAGAGATGAAATTCATTAATGAATGATGACAATCACTGATAATTTTTTCTTTCTCTGACGTGCCTGTTGGCTGAGCGACAGAAGTTGTAGCTGTGTGTGTGTGTGTGTGTGTGTGTGTGTGTGTGTGTGTGTGTGTGTGTGTGTGTGTGTGTGTGTGTGTGTGTGTGTGTGTGTGTGTGTGTGTGTGAACAAAATAACTTTAACAGTTTTCATTCGATTTTATCAAAATTTAGCGGAAGGACTGATGGTCAGACAGTGAGTTAAACGACTGTTTTTAGAAAAAAAAAATATTAAAGGTCAAGGTCACAGAGTAGGTCAAACACAGATCTGGCATAATCAGCATAAACAGTTTTTATTTAGTTTTGACCAATCTTGGGGGAAGTATTAAAGGTAAGGCAGGAATGAAGCGATAAATAAATTTAAGAAGAGTAATAGGTAAAGGTAACGAGGAAAGGCCAGATTTCGACCCAAGTGTGTGTTTGTTTACATAAATAGAACAACTTTGATCCAGTTGTTACTAAACCTGATGGAAGATCGGGGCTTAGTTAAGGAATTAACTTTTTTTTTAACCTTCCACCTGACAAAGTCAGAGGAGGGTGTTGTTATCACTGGGATCAATAGGTGTCCGTCCGTAGCGTTGGGATCAGGGTGGCTGGTCTGCAGTAGAAATTTCGTTTCCAGGCCAGAACTCAGAAAGTAATCACTATAGAGTCAAGAATTTTCATATACTTATGTGCCTTATAGTTAACTAGTGCCCGTTGATAGGTAGAATGCTGTCATAAGTATTTTTTTTAAGTAATGAAACAAAAAAGTTGCAACTATTATACTTAGAAGGCAGAAATTGTACATGATAAATTGTTATATGAATATTTAAGTACGTATGAAGTTTCATGACACTACCTATTACTTATTAATAAAAAATAACTGGCCAAATGAAAAAATCTGGAGTCAAAATTTCATTATTTTTGCTCATAATTTCATTAATACCATGGGTAAGCTACTGAAGTTTTTTTGTTTTTGTTTTTTGTCTCTGTGTTATGCAAAGGGGAAGGGGGGTTGAGAGTCATTATGGGCTTCATTAGGTGTGCAGGGTGGTGGGGGGTACGCCTGTGTGCCTCGTAAGGTGAGAAGTTGCAACAGCGTAGTATTGCCAATGTAACTGTGAAGAAATAGTCGATATTTAGCGTCATAGGGCGAGGTCACCATAAAGTTTTAACTCGATTCAGACCAACTTTTGTGAAAGTGTTAATTAAAAGGCAAGAATAAGATTATACGATTTCGAGAAGAATCAATGGTAAAGATCAGAGAAAAAGGTCGAAAATCAAGGACACAGGGCAAGGTCAACTCAAGCAGTTTTGATCTGATTTAAAACAAGCTTGGTGGAAGGGTTTAGAGTCCGGCAAGAAGGAAGGGATTCAGTTTCGAACAAAAAAAATCAGTCTAACTAAAACAGTTTTGAGCTATTTTAGATCAAATTATCGAACAAGTCGAGGATAACCCAAGAGGTTGATTGTTCATTGCAGAACAATGGGGTAAAGTCACGTTCCCAAGAAATGGCCAGCTTAAACAATCTCTGTCTGATATAAACTTTGTGACAACGTTTAGGCCAAAAACAAACGGGAAAATAAAATTTTGAGAACAATCTCTAAAAGTCAGTGTGACAGGTAAGATCAAATCCAAGGACACTGACCAGAGTCATATCAAACAGCTTTGATCTGAACTGGACTAAAGTTTGTGGAAGGGTCAGGTAAGAGTATCTTCATGCGATTTTGAAAGTAATCTGTCGAAAGTAATGGTCACAGGGTAAAGTGAAGTTTTCGGCCCTAAGGCCAGTTGATGGTTGCGGCTGTTGCGCTCTCTGAATGCTCCTTCTTGGTGTTATATATATATATATATATATATATATATATATATATATATATATATGTCTTTTGAGGTGTATGCAGAGATGAATAAGTGTAGTGGAGAGAGGGGAATGAAGTGCTTGTTGGAGATAGGTAAGAATGCATGGATGAGTGAAACTGTGCCAGCAGAGTTGAAAAAGGCTGTGATTGTATCCCTGTACAAAAATAATGGTGAGCGAAGTGAGTGCAAAAATTATCGTCGCATGAGTATATTGAATGTGGTACGGAAGGTATATGAAGAATTATTATAGAGAAAATAAGAGAGATATCAGAAGTCCTAGTGAGTGACGAACGGGGTGGCTTTAGGAGTGGCAAAGGATGTGTGGATCAAATATTTACAGTGAGACAGATGGTGAAGAAGGCTTATGACAGAGACTATAAGGTGTCTGTGGCACTCATGGAACTGGAAAAAGCCTGTAACAAAGTAGACAGAGAAGGACTGTGGAAGGTTTTGCGCATGTACGGTGTAAATGGTAAGCTGTTAAGTGCCGTCAAGAGTTTTTATGATGGTAGCGAAGCATGTGTAAGGGTTAATGGGCATATAAGTTGTATATAAAAATTTTCATTCTCATTATCATTTAACATTTTCTTTTTTTTTCTCTCCTTCCCTACATGTCATACTTTGAAAAAACTGAGCTCTCTCCCGTTCCCCAGCGACAAGCAACTGAAAGTGAGCCGGTAACTCCCGATACTGACGATTCAGTGACTCTTCTTCGTAGCGGTCGATTCTATCAAAAATATTCTTCATCCACCCAGACAACTCCTAAAACTGAACATTCTCATACTACTCTCACCACCATCACCCCTACTACTACTACCACCACTACCACTACTACTACTTCTGCTCTAGAGGACCCAGATATCTTTCTCCCAGATAAATTTAATCCAGATACACCTTCATCTTTAAATGACTCCCTAGAACTTCCTTCTCCTCCTACTACTTCCACTTCCTAAGTTGTCTCTGATACAACACTTCAGCTCCCAACTCAGCCACACATAAGTACCATTACTTTCACTACCTCTCAACCTACTACTTCAGTTACTTCCACACGTATCCAACCTCACCCTCTTCCAACCATGGCAAACACCACACCCCCTCTACAGTCAATCTATTTGGACGATGCTAACCGCCCTAAATTTACCGGCGAATATAACTCGGTGTCCATTTACGATTTCCTTAGAGAGATAGAAAAGGACATTCGAAACAGACAAATCACACATGAACACCTCAAAGTCTCCTACCTTATGGGGAGGCTCCACCGAGGTAGGTCCCCAATAGGAGCCGCGATTCGTTCAGGCCATTTTGAGGACTGTCAAACATTTGATGCCTTGCGTCGTGAATTAATTCAGCTTTGTTGTCAACATTCAAATGCCGCCTCTCTCATAGGTTTTACCCATTTATTATCTCAAATGGAGGAGGATATGAAGGTCCCACCTAAAGATGCAAAATTGTATGAGGCAGCAGCGGCAATGAAAGCCACTAGTTCTGAGATGCGCCAGTTGTTGCGTGGCACCCAGTGGGTCAAAGACGTTCAGGGAACATTTATGATTTCCGTTGATGACTTTGGAGATTTGCTGGGTTATCTGAGATTTATGAATTGGCTTGACCCCACCCAGAAAGATTTAGCATTACAGATAGGATTCAACTCAGGAGACAAAATTCAAAATGTCTCCAAGGCCATTAGGGAACGAACGGGATCCAACCTCATTCGTCAGACCACTAATCACCCTTCCTTTTCCCAAGTTCTCCACACCTCCGTTGCTTCGTCGGATCACTCACTTTCGCGACCAATTGCGAGAAGACAACCTAACACTAACCATTCCCTTTCACGTTGTAGATCACCAATCGGCTGTCGTGATCAGTCAAATGTGCGCCAAGGTAGACAAGCCTCGATCCTGTGCTGGTGCTGTGGTCACATCGGACATCGAGCATCCAGTTGCGACCGCGAATACCGACGTCATCCCTCACAGTGTCGCCAGCATACGCCATCACGAACGTGTCGCCCCAAGTGCAAATATCATAAGACCAGTACAACTCACACTACTGAGGAGTGTCGTTTCCTAAACAGTCGCCAGTCGGGGGAAGGGGAGCGCTCGCACCAGACCCGTATCACGTAACTACAGAAGACCAACTCCCCATCCGCCAGGTAGGGCCTATCACTTCTTCAGGCTTAGTCATTCTAGGGCGGAGTGAAGACGTACAAACCTCGTTTTTCATGTATACGGAGCCTATGGTAAATTTGATATCTGAAAGCTCCTTAAACAGCATTAGGGGACCAGGTAAAAGGGTCGGCATTCTTGAGCCACTGGACATTCGTTTATGTGGTGTGGATAGCTCCGAGTTTCGAGTCAAAGGGCGAGTTGTTTTGAAAATAAAATTAGATAAAGCTTTGACACCTTTTACAGTGACATTTCATGTTACAAATGACCTCAAATATCCAGCAGATGCCCTTCTAGGCTTACCCAACATGGCTGAATACAACATCCCATCTTCTACTAGTATAGAAATTTATGGCTTTCCAGTATATGGCATGGCTTATCCACGTCCTGTCCTTTCCCATATTAACTCAGTCATTCAGTCCCCACTATCCTCACCACAGGTGAATGCTCCTCATTCTCTGAGAGTAAAGTAATAAAGCCACCACTCCCTGGGAGAGTTGAAGTAAATTCACCAACTGCTACTGATACACCCTCTAATCACTCAACAGTAAATCATGATAACCCCTCTAAAGACAGTACTCAAGCCAACTCAGACACGTCTCAGTTACCTACCTCACAAACTTTGAATGATGTTCTAGAACACGCAGAGACGAAGCGTGCAGTAACAAATCAGTGCACAACTTTGTTGCCGCATGAGTTTACCAAAGTCTCTGTTCGTGTTGTAGATACGACAGCTGGAGTGAATGTACTAACATTACCAAAGACGTGTTGTGTGAATGGTTTAACTTATGAGTCGGCATTGTGTACTGTGTTGGAGGATAACTTGTGTTACCTGTACTTATTAAATACCAGTAATCCTCCACCCAAACTTAAAAGTGGTATAAAGATTGGAGACTTTCTAGTTTACCCATCGGCCGTAAGGGAGTGCCAGGAGGTACAAATCTCCATACCTACTAAACATGATGATGACGATGGTGAACCAGTCGGTGTGTATGCCATTAATTCTAAGGGATCTGCTCCAGCCCTTTCACCTGACCTACTCTCAAGCCTGACTTGTGATGATTATCCACAACATAAAGATCAATTAGTCAATCTATTGCAATCATATCGAGACGTAGTAGCCTTACCCAGAGAACCTATGGGTAGGACAGACTTAGTGAAGCACAACATAGAACTGGTCCAGGGTACTCAACCGATTTACATACCAGCCTACCGATTGCCTCACAGCTTGAGGAACAAGACTGACAAGATGGTACAACAAATGTTACATCAGGATATCATTGAACCTTCTGTCAGTCCCTGGAATAGCCCACTTTTCTAAGTTCCAAAGAAAGATGGCCAATTTAGACCAGTAGTGGACCATCGTCGAGTAAATTCAGTTACTGTACCCGATCGTTTTCCATTGCCAGTCCTGACTGATTTACTGGAATCACTAGGTGAGAACAACGTAGTCTTTACATCACTTGATCTACTCAGTGGCTACTGGCCCAGTTACAGCCTTCAGCACCCCGTCAGGACATTTTCAGTTTAAGAGACTCCATTTTGGTGTGAGAAATGTTCCTTCCGTGTTCATGCAACTTATCCATTCAGTCTTCAGCGGTATGATGGGACACTCTCCTTTTGCTTACCTAGATGATATCATTGTTGTGAGTAAATCCATCCCTGACCATTTTACCAAGCTCCAGCAAGTCTTTGAATGCCTCCAGCTCGCAGGCCTGAAAATCAATCTCAGTAAATGTGACTTCCTGCGAAAGAAAATCAAATTCCTAGGCCATGTCGTAGATGCACAAGGCATTCATACTAATGCCGATAAAACTAAGGCGATAATCAACTTCCCGGAACCTACCAGTACAGATGTTGTAAAGAGTTTCCTGGGATTAAGTGGTTACTACCAGCGATTCATAAAAAGTTACTCACAGATCGCCGCTCCTCTGACTCACTTACTAAAGAAAAATGTGCCTTTCGTTTGAACAAACTATCAGTCACAAGCCTTCCAAGCACTGAAAACAGCTCTTGTAAATGCCCCAGTTTTAGCATTTCCTGATTATACACAACCATTTCTTTTGTGCACAGATGCCTCGGGCGCAGGCCTTGGTGCAGTTTTAATGCAATTGGATCAAAGATCAAGGAAGCGGGTAATAGCATATGTTAGTCGCTCCCTCAACCCTGCCGAACGTAATTATAGTGTTACAGATCTCGAAGCCCTGGTAGTGGTCTGGTCCTTGAAACACTTCGGAGATATAGTATATGGTTACCCAGTGCATATCCAAACAGACCACCTACCTCTATGCGATCTGTTCAAAGGACGTAACCTCACAGGTAGGCTAGCTAGATGGTCTATCATCATCCAGGACTTCAACCCGACTTTTCAATATGTCCGAAGAAAATCGAATGTGGTCGAGGACGCACTTTCATGCAATGTGGCAGTGGCTGTCACATCAGTGCGGCCAAACAACACTGATAACACCCCACTAACAACAGAAGTCGTTCAACATCATCAGCACAAGAACCCTGTCTGGTCCAAAGTGATTTATTTCCTGGAATCGGGAGATAATTCTACCTTACCTACTCTGCCAGTACCAATTGATGAGTTCATTCTAAAACATAATATCTTATACAGGAAAACATTTCTAACAGGGAAGGAATTGCCGAATAGGGAAGCCCACCAACTTGTTGTCCCTACTGATCTATTATCTGCGGTACTTCAAATAGTTCATAACACACCTCATGCATCCTATCCAAGTAAAGATCGATGCTTGTGACAGGCACGTCTTGCATACTATTGGCCAACTATGCGTCAAGATATCAATGTACACTGTGACTCTTGTATTTCGTGCCACCGTCACAAAGGATCAACCGGATTACCTACACCGCTCTTACAATACCCAATTCCGTCACATCCGTGGGAAACTGTTTCTATTGACCTTCTAAAACTTCCGCTTACGGAATCAGGCGCTTAGTATTTATTTGTAGCTGTTGATCTTTCCTCTCGCTACTGTGTCCTAGTTCCACTTGCAGATAAGGCCGCAAAAAGCGTAGCGCGTGCCTTCATCGACCACGTAATTTGCTCATTTACTACACTCAACACAATAATTACAGATAATGGAACTGAGTTTAACAACAGTCTTCTGGAGGAAATTTGTAAACAGTACAATATCAACAAATGCAATGTTGTCCCTAACCATCCAGCTTCAAATGGCCTCGTAGAGCGACACAACCGAAAGGTTTTGGAGTGTCTCAGACATTTAGGGTTAAATAGTGCCTCGTGGGATGAATGGATACTCCAAGTAGCAGCTTCTATAAATAGTTCCATCAATTCATTCATTGGTGAATCTCCCTTCTTTGTCTTATTTGGGTTCACTAAAGACCTTCCCTATTCCATCCTATCTTCAAAGCGTGATCCCATCTATAATGTGGATGATTACATGAAAGTGAAAATCACAAACTTCCAAAAAATCCATCAGTATGTCACAGCAAATCTGGCTGCATCTCAGGAGGACATGTTGCAACGCCTACATAAGTCTGCCTCACCTATCAGTATCAACGTTGGAGATCTAGTCTTTGCTCGTTCCTATACTCGCACCTCCAAATTGGATGACAAATTTACAGGCCCCCACCGTGTCATAAATAAACAAGGTAACAAAGTTCAAGTACAAGAATTGTCAACTAAAGATACCAAGTGGGTACATGCAGATGACCTAAAGCATGCACCTCAAGGCCTGATGTTGGAAGAGTCCCTTGCACAACCTATCACTACTTCTCCTTCTCCACCTGTTCCTCAGTCTGAACCTTCTTCATCCAATCATTTATGTCATGATCTCTCTCATTAATTCAAAATTATTTTCTAGGTAAGATGTTAGTCGTCTACCTGATGGCAGTGCTGAGCCTCATAGGGTCTGGGTTGGGTGAGGACAATGGTGGAGTACGTCCCAGGGCCTTAGTCGGCTCAGGAGGCGATGTAATGGTGATAATCTCTTTGCGCTGCAATTTAGAGCCCCTGGCCAATGTAGCCATCGCCCTTCCTCACTTTGCACGCCAATTGGACGAGATCAGGGCCCAACTGTCAACCATCGTGGAGAAACACAATCCTAATCAACCTTGGTACCCATTGTATCTCCCACTTTCTTGGCAATTGACTTACATCTATGACAGGTTCTCTCAACTAAATAACACGTTCTCCAGTCAGACACCAGTAGGTCGTTCACGTGTAAAACGAGGTCTCTTTGACCTGGGGGGTGAAATTCTTAGTGGCTTATTTGGCGTAGCTACAGCTCGTGACCTTTCTGACTTCAAATCCGACCTAGCTCACTTGGCCACGGCCCTAGAATCTCAGAGTAGAGTCATTAAAGTCCAACACACTATGTTGCAAAAAATTACAGCCCACCTCAATGAAGTCACTTACACTCTGAACAATATCACAGACATTCTCAGACAACAGATTTCTAAGATTAATATTGTTTCTCAGCTCGTCTATCTATAACTTCACCTCGACAATCTCCAACTCTCTATTGACTCTCTCCACTCTCAAATTTCAACCTTGGTTCGTATTCTAGTTGATGCTGTTGATGGACGTGTCACTGTGGACTTAGTACCTATTTCTGCTCTTCGCTCTGTATTGAAATGGGCTCACTCTACCTTCGACTTGTCTCCACTACTTTCTTTTTCCTCTCTAGAATTCAACTATCCAGTTCTTGAGGCAACCCTTCTTGCAAACTATGGTTCATATTGACGCAAGGAACGATGATTCTGACAATTAATGATGCGCTGCCTGAAAGCACGCACTTCCTCCACAAGTCCCAAAGGCCCTATCTCCCTGTCACAGTCTGGGTGTTCCAGGTAGTCCAAAACGAACTCTAGGTGTTCCCGGAGTGTGCTCAGCTTGGGGATGGCTGGAGTTGTGTCATGCTGAGAGGAGTCTGCATCTTCGTCGCCGTCCTCGTCGGAATCTTCAAGCTGGGTACTGACACCTGCAACTGAAGATGCGATCTCGATATCAGACAGGGTCTGATACCCAGGATAGCCCTCATCATGATCCAACCACTCACGCACTTCGTCCACATCAACATCGTCGCCGTGCGCATGTAGACGTGCATGGAAGTCATCCACGTCAAAACCTAGGAAATCGTACTCCACATCTGTTCCGAGAAGCAAATGAGACCAACCATTATCTAAAGTCTTGACAGGGATTTCCTTCCATGCACTGGCCCGGTTGTAAATGGCAGACTTGATGTTGTAGCAGTGAAGGTTTTCCAAAGTCTGCTGGCCTCACGGGTCCCGTCCCTCCCTGAACTCGTCCTCGTCTTTGAGAACAACCATCACCTCATCCAGGAACTTCCGTCGGTATAGGCTCTTTATTGCCACGATCACTCCTTGGTCCATTGGTTGGATGAGAGAAGTAGTATTAGGTGGCAGAAACATGCACCTAATGCGGCCATTCTCAGCCACCAAGTCCTTGTCGCACAGGTGGGCAGGTGCACTGTTGAGGAGAAGGATGGCCTTTACCTGGTTCAGTGGGATTCCCAGTTTCTCTGTCTGGTAATGTATGACCTCCTTGACGAAATGGCGGTGGAACCAGACTTTGAAGATGTAGGCTGTGAACCATGCCTTCAAGGAATGGTTCCAGACAAAAGGGAGGACATCCATCACCCCACGAAGACACCGAGGCTGCTTTGCACGGCCAACAATAATGGGCTTAAGCCAGTGCATGCCGTTAGCATTGGCACAACACAAAGCAGATATCCGTTGCTTGGAGAGCTTGCAGCCAGGTACACGCTTCTCCGTCTCCTCGGCTAGAGTGTTCGTAGGCAAAGAGCGATAGAATAAACCAGTTTCGTCAGCGTTGTAGACTTGACTGAGAGTGAGGCCCTCCCGATCGATCAAGCCCTTCACCTTGTGCCGAACTCCTCTACTCCATCCTTGTTGGCGTCCAAAGCTTTGCCATGAGACTTACGGTTGGTGAGGTCATGTCGTAACTTGAACGCGAAGAGCCAACCTTCAGATGCCTTGAAGTCTAGGGCGTCGTGAAGCCTTGCGACCTTCTCAGCAGCAGCCTTCAGCTCCGTACCACGTACCATCACACAAGCAGCACGTTGCTGTCGATACCAAATCAGCGTGGAGCGGTCGACTTCAGCAAACTTGGGAGTAAACATCATCTTCCTCTCCACGTTGCGTTTGCTTTTCGACGAGAGGTCAGCCGTGTACTGCATGAGATCGGGCTAGGTTGAACTCACGGAGGATGCGTGAAGAAGACCATCTTGCATCTACTTTCTCCTATATCTCCCGCTTCTTCTCCAGAGTCAGAACCACTCTCTTCCTCTTCTCAGGCGGCGGGGCCATTATCACACACACGAAGGAGAGGCACGAGAGCAGCATGAGTGCCTGCAGCAGGTAAGGCACTACCACAAAAGCGAGCACTTAGGCAGCCATGACGACGAGCGTTCACTCACGACAAGAGACAGGCGGAAAGTGGGGAGGATGCAGGGGCGCTCTAGCAGACGTTGGAGGAATGACACACCACAACAAAGCTGTTCCGCGCCGAGTGTGCCAAGTTCAAATTACGGGCGTGATTTTTTTTTTTTCGAGTTTTTTGCAGTTTTCGGACCATTTTGGGAAATTGGATCCCAGGACGATTATGTCCGGTAAGTGGGGATGTCCGGAAAGTTGGCGTCCAGAAAGTAGAGGGATTACTGTATATATGTATATATATATGGATAGGGTGATGAGAGAAGTAAAAACTGGAGTAATGGAGAGGGGTATGGCATTGGTAATGAATGGTGATGGATGGAATATCTCAAATCATTTGTATGCTGATGATGCAGTACTACTTGCAAATACCGGACAAGAACTTGCTAGACTACTGCAGAGTTTTGCTGATGTCTGTGAGCATCGTGCCTTGAGAGTAAATGTAGAAAAGAGTAGAGTGGTGGTTATTGAGAGAGATGGTGACCCCCAGTGCGATGATACAGTGAATGAAGAGAGACTGGAATTGGTGGGAGAGTTTAAATACCTTGGTACAGTGATAGAAAAAAGACGAAAATGTGAAAAAGAAGTGAAAAGTAGAGTGATACAAGGAAAAAAAGTAACTGGTACAATGAAGGCCATGATAAGAAACAAGGCCTTGAGTGTTGCAGCTGCACAAGGCTTGCATGAAGGAGTGTTAGTGCTAACTTTAACATATGGAGGTGAGACTATGGTGTGGCATGGATATGAAAAGTCAAGAGTGACGGCAGTGGAGATGGGACTGCTGAGGAATGTAAATGAAGTACAGAGAGTGGATAGGATACAAAATAGTGTGATTCGTGAAAGATATGGAGTGAGGAAGTCTGTGGACACCAGAATCGAAAAGTGTACTGAGATGGAATGGTCATGTGGAGAGAATGGTTAACAACAAAGTGGTGAAAAGGTACATCTAGGCGAACTTGAATGAGGGAGGAGGCGAGGTAGGCCAAGGAGAAGGTGGAGGGATATGGTGGATGAGTGTGTAAGGAAGAGAGGTTTGGAAGTCGGTGACGCTGGGGGACTGACAAGAGGTCGAGCTGGCTGGATGAATATTGTGAGGAGAGACACATGATCAGGGATTTGGCACCCCTTTTTAACGTGACAGCGTCCAGATTGACTGTCGGATACGTGTATATGAAGCTACAGAACGTGATGAAAGTTTTTGGCGTATCAGATAGAGCCAGGATTCCGGTGGCTTGAATGGTGGGTGAATGGACGCGTGGCCCATTGGACTGGGCAAATTTGGGCTGTCTGGACATTGCCATTCCTAGCCCTGCCTTAAGGTGGGAAAGGGGGTCCGGATGAAGATGATATATATATAGATATATATATATATATATATATATATATATATATATATTTATCTATTTCTATATCTATCTATCTATCTATGAAGAGAGAGAGAGAGAGAGAGAGAGAGAGAGAGAGAGAGAGAGAGATTTTCACGATTCTTTTTTTTTTTCTGGGGTGAAAGTGTTGTGGCAAAAAGAAAAAAAAAGAAGAAACAAAAATATACTCCAGCTTCATATTGTATTCTGTGATGCTGTTTGGTACAATGATACTAAACCCTCCTCAGTATAAAACCTCCCTCCTCCGTTTGTATAGGTGTCAGTCCGCATGAGGTTCACTGCCAGACCTGACCGTCTCCTCAGTCAGAGCTGATAGCGGGAACAGACCGTTCCCCATGCAGGTCAGATATGAATCCAAAAGGGTTATTTTGATGACTGATGGGTATGAAAATCATTGTGTTATTCTGACTGTGTTTGCGTGTGTTATGGCTGCATATTGATCTGTTTTAACAGACAGGATATGATCGATGGCATATGAAACGACAAGCTACCAGCAGCCATCTTAAAAATTTCTTTAGGAATTGCGTTTGCGATTCCTTGCTCTGAACAGACACACACACACACTTTGGAAGACCAGTGCGCTACATCTGACCCATTGAGCCTACTGACAACTTTCTTTAGGTTAAAAAAAAAACAAAATGGTGGAGTAAAAATGACGAAATATATGCCATCGTACTGGAAGGATTAATGAATGTCTATCCTTTTTACTAAGAGGGGTTTGTCCTAAACTGAAGAAACAGGTTTATTTGCATCAGGAAGAAATCCATAAAGAGTCATGGTACTGATGAGACTAACAGAATCATGTGGTATAAATTATCACGTTATCAGATACTAAAGACAGGTCAAATAATATGCACTCAGTAATTTCCAGGGAATCGCCATCGTTTTCACGTCTCAGTTCTTGAAACAACAATTGGTTGGAATTGTGCTGGAAGTCAATATTCAAATTACTACCCGCGCCACTAGGCAGAATAACACAATGTACACAAGCATTATTTACCTATACATGAATGTTGCAGAAGTTGCATTGTTTATCTGAATGCTGTAGGGATAAACACACACACACACACACACACACACACACACACACACACACACACACACACACACACACACATTTACGCATTTGCTATCACTGACGCACTTGACATTTTGTTCACTCGAGTACATTTGTATCAATATCGTGCTAACCCCAGACGATTATAGTCGGCATAGGATAGGCTTTCCAAACTGTAGGGTTAGATAAAGCCTCCATTAACCATCTCATTAATGGAGGTCTTTCCTAAAAAAAAATGTGTCAACGGTTTGAAGGGACTAGCCCGTAATCGGTTGGCATGTTTGTTTTGCCGCTGGCAGACGACGTTATTCACCTAGGGAAGAGGTTTAGTGAAGAAGTCACTCAAGGCCATGTTAAATTTATCCTGTTCGAAACTTTTTCATAAGGTGACTAAAATCATCCGGAGGTAGCAAGAATAAAGTCAAAAGTACATCGTCAGCTAGATGGCTTAGTTTTATCCCCGTTAACTCTTTCTGTGAGATAATAAATATATTTTTGTTGTTACAATTACGTGAACTTTTTTGGGTCACTGCTCATTATGATTTCATTGCTTTAGTCGTATCTTGAGTTACCCAATGAGAACCATTAATTAAAATCTCATGGTTAAATGTTTCTTTGATCATATATTTTTGCATACTGTGCGTGAACTATAGTTATTTAACTATAGTTATATTAGTTCGTATATTGTAGCAGAAAGGAAGTACTAAGTTTTCCGTTTTAATGGACGAGTAAAGGTGAAGATTTGAAAAAAAAAAAAAAATCTTTGGATTCTGTGCTTTTGGTTGATGGCCATTTATCCAACAAACACCAAAAAGATTAATCTGCAAAGTTTCTTCTTTGTGATACGTAACAGTGAATAGCTGAAGCCCTGTGTGCGTGTGTGTGTGTGTGTGTGTGTGTGTGTATGACTAACAAGGTAAGCACCCGTAAAATCTTCCCTCACACTACCGCACGCAACTTTTGAATTACAGATCCATCTTTCTACTTTTCTACTGTCTGACACCTTAACCCTATAACGCAAATGTCGGGTCTGAGACACCAACCCACATGTTAATGGGTGTGGGCCGGCTGCCCGCTCCAGTACCTTCCTCCCTTGTGTTGCTCTTGTAGGGGAAGGTCATGTCGGTTTGCTCTCTCCACCTTTCTTTCCTTAGGCCTATTTTTGGTTTCACAGACCCGACGCTTGTATTTGAGTATATATATATGTGTACGTGATTTTAGTGAATAATGTTCTCCAGAGAGACTATTATAGCTTTTTTTTTTCCTGGCCTATCTACCACTGTGGCCAAAGCCCCTGGTCATTAAGGCCGTATATATATATATATATATATATATATATATATATATATATATATATATATATAATTTTTATTTTATTAATTTTGTTGTTGTTATAGAGAAATTATGAAATCTAGAGATAAGTGTTACTGATGACCTTTGTGAGTGGTGAGGATGATGAACTAATGTGTTTTTCTTTGCAGGTATTGAATAATCTTTTCCAGAGGTATAGCCTCATGGAGGAATAAATTTCATTTATTGTGCATTTACAGGTGTAAATAACCATAAAGAATATTATTCATTCCATGGATGTCCATTTATGACTCTGAAAAGACTAAGTAATGATGCTTTGGAGTGTAGTCAGTATTTTTTTTTTTTCAAAAACAAAAAATTGAGTTGGAAATCAAGGGGTATAGCTTTAGGGAGGAATAAAAATCATTTATTGTGTATTTACAGGGGTAAATAACTATAAAATAAATTATTATTGCCTGTATTGCATGTACATTATTTTTTGACTAAAAAAGAATACCCCTTTTTTTTTTGTCAATCTCCATTACAATGAGCTGTTGTGCCAGAGGGTTGTGCCTGCTCCAGGTGATGGCCCAGGGACCTGGGAGAGTGTTAGCTTTATGAAAAGTCCTTACCTTTCATTTAACAAGTTTTTCGTTTAGTGATCTTTGAACATGTAATCACTTTTGCCATTTTTCGTGATTTTTTAAAGTCACCACAGAAGTGTTTTCTTTTGGTTATGGTATTTGGGTGATGAAAATAAAGTAGAAAGGGCATGTTTTCCGTGTGTATTTTTGGATTTATTAAATTTTGATTACAAATGTGTTTTTTTTATTTTTCCAAAAATGGGTCTGTCACACTCGACGTTTGTGTTAAGTGAAGTAACACAGGACGTTTGTGTTCTAGGGTTAATCACATAATAGGCAACCACGAACAAAACTGCGTCCAGATCACCGTGCCCTTTACCATCTGACTGCCCTCTCTCCAACTCATACCATTCCTCTCATATACCTCCATCCTATCCCTCCATCTCATAGTAGGTCGTCCCCTCGACCCCCCCACGTTTCATCTTATTCATGTAAACTCTCTCTGTTGGTCTCTCATTCTCCTTGCTCTCCAGATGGCAATACCATCACAGAAATTTATTCCTAATTCTTTCTAGTCCACACCAGTACCACACACCATCATTACTTCACTTCCTCATGAGTCTGTTTGTGTCTCCTTGAGTCTCTCAGATAACTAATTTCAACTTTTGTCACTTCACTCATCTAGCATGGTCCATGCTTTACTTCCTTAGATTAAAGTGAAGGATCACATTAGTATTATCCATCGACTTATTTTACTTTTCATATTTAGTAGCAGCCGTGGCTCAGTGAATTAGAATGCCCTGCTCTGACCGAAGAGTCGGAGGTCTGAGTCCATGCAAGGTTCACCGGAAGACATCAGGAAGGGCATCCGGTCATAAAGTGCTACATGTTTCAAACCAAAGTCCTCTACCCAGTGGCAACACCTTAGCCCTTATCAAAAAAATGGGACACAGCATAAAATTTCAACATAAATGGGAACACAGGGTAAAAGTCCATTTTATATATATATATATATATATATATATATATATATATATATATATATATATATATATATATATATATATATATATGAGTGAACCTCCCAGTGGAGAGCTTCTGTCGGCTGGTGTACAACCATTGACTGCTGTCCCACCCATTGGTGAAGACATGCCTTCTCTAGATGAAATCAAGAAGACAGTGGCTTGGTTGAAAAGTGGTAGAGCACCTGGTGTTTGTGACATCACAACAGAATTGATCAAAGCTGGGGGCGAGACTATTATCAGGAGGTTACAAGCAGTCATAGAAGCCATTTGGCAGACTGGTATATATCATTCCTAATGATTGGACAGAGGGTTTGGTCATCATTATCTGGAAAGGAAAAGGAGGCTGGCATGACTGTAGTAACTACCATGATATTACAATGTGCAATGTACTGGGCAAAGTTCTTGCTCACCTCCTGATTCGTATATGGGACCATTTACTAAGGTTTCAGAGGCCTGAGCAATCCGGATTCATTCCCAAGAGGTCTACTGTTGACTGTATCCTAGCTCTTTGAGTTCTTGTGGAGTGCCATCCTGAGTTTTGACAGGGTCTGCTAGGAGCCTATGTGGATCTCAAGACAGCGTTTGATTTAGTAAATCAGGAGGTACTGTGGGAACTTCTGTGACTCCATGGGATCCCCACAGCGATAATCCAACTGACTGCTGGCTTAAACTCAAACACTGAGAGTGTTGTCAAGAGGGGGGGGGGGATATCCAACTTCTTCCTGTTAACCCTCTGCATCCCAACCGATTTTTCACTGATGAACTCCCCCCAATCCCAACGAATTTTGGAATTATTTCTTTTTTTTTTCTTTTGCTCAAACCTCCTCTTTTTATGAGAAACAATGGAAACTCACAAGAAAGTGCTCACCTGAGCTTAGAAGTGCACTGTACAGGTGACCCTTCCCACACCTGGTACCGTCATCTCTGGAACCACACTGCTGCTGTCCTGTTTTCTATGGTAGCAGTAACTATTGCAAACCACTCAGAAAAGGTAGATATTTGTTCATTTGGTACGAATTTATATGTAGTACAAGTACATATTGGTTTTCACACAATAATATAGGTGTTTCACTCACTGAACACATCAACATACTGCACCTTCCTTGGCGACATTACCTCCTCATCACTTCTGTTTGTTTCTTCCTCTGTCACCACGTAATCTTTGTCCTCCACATCGTCATCGATTGGGGAATCACTCTCGCCTTGAATTTCGTACCGTGGTGCGACATGTCTTTACTGGCCAGGTCACTGCTACCAGGTGAGCTGCCGAAACAATGGCGTGCGGGGAGTGGGGGGGGGGGCATGTAGAGTCAGGCAGTGTCGCCACCTGGCAGCGGGTAGAGGAAGGTCTCCCACATATACCTACCAAAAATCATTTGCAAAACTTGAAAAATGTGCTGACGGGTGTCAGCGTGAAAGAAAGTTCTGACTTACCCATACGCTGACGGGACACAGTGGGTTAAGTTCTGGTGTAGACAGGGATGTGTCCCTGCCCCCACATTTTCAACACATGTATGGATTGGGAACAAGACCGAGCTGTGAATCGAAGCCACTGTTGTGTATCAACTGACAATTTCAGGATTACCAACCCTGATTTTGCTGATGATGCAGTTATCCTAGCAGAGTCACTGGAGACACTACTGAGTGCCCTCGAGGGATTTCACAAGAATGCGAAGCCATTGAGATTAAAGGTGCCTTGGGACAAGATCAAGGTCCAGAATCTTGCTGGCTTGTTGGATGAAGCACTTCAGTCCGTCCAAGCATGTGGTGAGAATATAGTAGTCTTAGAAAGATTCACTTGTAAGTATCTTGGTAATGTGGTCCATAACAATAGTAGATCAGACAGTGGGATCACTTGTCACACTGGTCTGGGTTACAGGGTTATGGATTCATTCAATTCTGGTTTTTTGCTTTGTAGTTATTTGTGTAAAAGGACGAATGTTCACATCTTGAAAGTGCTGGTGCTCCCTGTCTTACTTAATGGCTGTGGTACGTGGACACTAAACAGTGACTGGAGGTGGCAAATTGACTCTTGGTAGTCAGTGTCTTCGCAGAACCGTGGGATATCATTGGTACAACCAGGTGCGTAACGAGCGACTACTCCGTGAGACTGAATCGAGGCCTATTACCAACATATATGACAACGCCAACTCCAGCTATATGGGCACGTGGCCTTCTTTTCTGAGGCTGATTCTGCTCAAAGGGTGATCTCTGAACGAGCTAACACAGGGCGAAGGAGGCCAAGAGGAAGGCCACGTGACTAATGGCCAGAGCAGGTTGATCACTGCTGTAGGGAGATACTTAGAGGAGGAGGAGTCGCTGCCTGGAGGGATGCACAGAGAGACCTGCGTGGGTGACGTCGGAGGGTGAGTGAGGTTATGCGTTCCACGGCATTTGCCTCTTCTTGACTGAGCTGACCGATTTTACACGAGTGCATTAATACAGATTACAGTAATCCCTTTTAAGTCTATTATCGTTCCTTTCATCATATAATTATAACACTAAACATTTTAAAACTTAATTAATTTTTTTTAACACGTGTAAAGATAAGACGTAACATACCTCGAATGACAATTTCGTGACTAAACTGCTAATTTCAACTTGTGAAGTCAGCTTGTCAAATTTCACGAAACTAATAATATGACTGCCTACACTTTACCGCGCAATTGCAAGATTGGGGCATAATACACACTAAGGAAAACTGTGAGGCACTGCAGAGCTAACGGAATATATTTTTTGACAGTGTGTACACTGGATAAATGGACTTAAAGCTGTAGCACCAGCTCTGAGGATGTAAGGGAAGAAGAATGGAAGCGGAGAGGGAAATGAGTGAGATTCTGTTAACAGGAATAGCACCTGGGATGGTGAGGTGTGTGTGTGTGTGTGTGTGTGTGTGTGTGTGTGTGTGTGTGTGTGTGTGTGTGTGTGTGTGATATTAAAGAGAAAGGTTTGGAGGGGAGAAACGGGCTACATCCAGAAGGATGAGTCTCAGGGGAATGCGAGAAATGTCTTGGGATGCTACAGTGAAATATGGAAGCTTGTATGTAAAAAGATGTACTATACACCTCTCTCTCTCTCTCTGTATATATATATATATATATATATATATATATATATATATATGTGTGTGTGTGTGTGTGTGTGTGTGTGTGTATGTGTGTTGCTTATTCTGCAAATGAGTTTATAATTAATAATTAGTTGAAGATTTGAGGTAACAGTTCTGCAGCCTCCATCTGAGTTGTGTTTAGTTGTGTGCCGACTGTGAGTTAACATGCAAATACTGCGTAATCAGTGCGTGAATGAACAGAGTAACTAGAGAAGGAAAGATGTCTTGATGAGATCATTGCCTCAAGGTGGCTATCTGGACAGAGTTGCAAAGTGAATAATAGGCCTTTATCACATTAAGGGATATGGGGAAACTAGTGAGGCAGACTGGCAAACTAGTGAAAAAAGCTGAGAGTACTACGGGGTAAATGGCAAATGACCGACCATCCAGTCCGAATGATGGGATAAAAAAATATGCTATTAATGTGCATAGCGCGTTCATTGAAAACACTCTCTTTAGATGGAGCGAAGCAGCGTTTTAATCACGTTACTTTGAATGTTCAGATACCGATCTCTGTAGTCTGTATTTGCCTCTGCCAATGACCCTTAAATTTTTATACGCAATGTGTCCAGGCATCTTGAAATATTCGGATGTTGAATTAGGTTCTCCATTATTTTTTCTTTTCCTCTGAGGCGACGACTTGTGGATCTTTCTTCTTTGCATAAAAGATATGAATGGTATATATATTTTTAATGAGAAGAACATAACATGTAGATTTCTTTTTCTACAAAGTCCAGACCCTTACAGGTAGTTGTGTTCCTCTGTTATCTCTAGACATTTTTACAAGCTTTTAGTTTACAGTAATGGCAAAGCAATGAAGTCGGAGCTGAAGGCCGTACCTTAGTCTCAAATGCTTGTTTCTTCAAGAGGTAGCTCTAAGATTTTTGCCTGTAAAATGCAGTAAAGAAAAACTGGCAGGTCTCGTACCTTTAAATGACCTGGACTACGGTGGCCTGGCCTCCAGCTCCTCTACGTCCTATAACGGGTAATATGTTATTGGTCACCTCAGTTACATCACTTTTAACATAATTACTCTTAGGCATCCTGTTCTGACCACCGGTAGACGATATTCAGCAAAGGGAAGACCTTGCCATCTGAAAGGTTGAAAGTATATGAAAATGTTCTTTCAGTTTTAAATAGCTTCACATAGTATAAAATGGTAGATTACTAGTGGAAAAGGGAGAAAAAGTGAGCAGATGGAGAGAACACTTTAAAGAATTGTTGAACATAGAGGATGGAAGTAATGCGAGTATAAGTGGCTGGGGAATGGCTAGGAGAAGGAGGAAGGTGAGAAGACAGGAAGAAATCAGTAGGACAGAAGTTGTGGAAGCAATGAAGAGAGTTAAATTGGGAAAACCCCAGGAATTGATGAAGTGTGTGGTGAAATGCTGAAGCATGGGGGAGAGATAGTAGTAGAATGGATGTGGAAGATGTGCAGATTGGCCTGGGAGGAAGGTTGAGTCCTGGAGGATTGGAAGTCAGGTATAATTATTCCCTTGTACAAAGGAAAAGGGGAAAAAGAAGTGTGTGGTAATCATAGGGACATTTGTCTTCTTAGTATAATAGGAAAAGTGTATGGTAGGATACTTATTGACAGAGATAGAGAAAGAACAGAGGAATTAGTTGGAGAAGAACAGAGAGGCTTTAGGAAGGGAAGAGGTTGTGTAGATCAGATATTCATTCTTAGATCTTTAGTGGAAAAGTTTCTAGAGAAGGGAAAGAAGTTGTATGCGGCTTTCATGGTTTTGGAGAAAGCATATGACAGGGTGGATAGACAAGGATTGTGGAAAGTATTAAGAATATATGGAGTAGATGGGAAGCTGTTGAATGCTGTGAAGAATATGTATGATGGTGCTAAGGCTGCAGTGCATGTGGATGGTGAACTGAGTGAATTTTTCTCTTTGAAGGTTAGGTTGAAACAGGGATGTGTCATGTCTCCATGGTTGTTCAATCTGTACATGGATTGGGTAATAAAAGAGGTACAAGGTAGGGTAGTGGATGTTGGAGTGGCCCTGGTGAGCGAGGGTAGTGTTTGGAAACTCCCTGTACTGTTGTTTGCAGATGATACTGTGTTGTTGAGTAAAGACGAAGGGGAACTGCAAGGCTTGGTGAATGAGTTTGGGAGAGTGTGTAAGAAACGGAATCTAAAGGTGAACGTAGGGAGGAATAAAGTGATGGTCTTTGAGATAGGTGAAGTTAGTGAATGTACAGCGAGGTTGGATGGTGAGGAATTGGAAAATGTGGGTACATTTACGTACTTGGCTAGTGTGATGAGTAAGGATGGAGGTTTGGAGGGTGAAGTGCTTGAAAGGGTACAGCAGGGAAGAAAGGCTGCTGTTTCCTTGAAAGCAGTGATAAGAAACAGGGAAGTGAGCATGGAAGTGAAAAAGTTACTACATGACAGTATAGTGATACCAACTCTAACATATGGAAGTGAAGCGTGGACGTTGTTGGAAGGACACAAGAGTGAGTGCAGTGGAATTGAGTTATTTAAGAGCAGCCTGTGGAGTCACATGGAGAGACAGGCTGACAAATGAGGATATAAAGGAGCTTTGTGGTGTGGATGTGGATGTGATGGGAAGCGTTAGGAGGAATACACTGAGGTGGTTTAGCCATGTGGAGAGGATGGAGGGTGAAAGACTGACGAAGAGAGTGTATGTGAGTGAAGTGGAGGGGGGAGAGGGAGGGGGAGGCCGAGGATGGGAGCAGGGCAGTGAAATGGTGGGGGACAAGGCGACGTGGAGACGATTTGTTTGTAGCCACCCCGAAAGGGATTGAGGCGTCTGGCAATAGATAGATAGACAGACATAGTATGCTGTTTCTCGCTTTCGGGAAAACGTTAGAAATACAGAAGCGTTTGTGTAACATAGTGTAGTGTAACAATATGAGTGAGGAATATTTCATTACAACAAAAATCATGTGTGTGCAGATCTAAAATGCAACGCATAATGCAAGCAAAAAAGAATAATAGGGTAATTAAGTTCCCTGCAATTTTTTTTTTTTTCTGTAAATATATTTCAGCAACACAATCTGTTTTCCATAATATCTTGGAAGCAAGTTTTTGAACAATAATATTTTCCAAAAACAAATACCAGTATGTACTAACAGGATTCAGATACAGGCCACCACTTTGTTTCAAGAAATTCCTTTGGTATGATAATCCATTACTTGAATATTGTATCTACCGCATGTCACTGTAAATTTTCTACGGTTCGCTGCAAGTTGTGTGCATTGATCTCATTAATACATTATGCATGAACGAATATATGGTAATGATCGTTTGCCAAGCTGCTGGCACTGGCTGCCAAGTGTCCTGTGAATACTCAAGTCAAGATTTTCGAGCCGCAGTAAGTAACTGAATCTTTGGGCTGAGGAACATATCCTCTAGGAATGGAACTGCTACGCTTAAGACACGGCTGTCGCCTCCCGAGTAAGCTACTACTACAGTAGATCTCCAACCGAGGAGTCTGGAATTTCACCTACTCGTTGGAAGCCCCAGACCAGGGGAGAAATGAATGTTTATATACTGTTATGAAGGAAGATTTGCCAGTTAGATAATCTAGTACCTTCGAGACGTTTTTCGTACAGTTAGTTCCGGTACGAGTCAGAGTTGCCAGTTTTCCTCCTGTTTGTTAGCGTAGTTATTTCGTAAGTTATGCATCAGTTTTTGTATTCTTTCTCTTAATAATGATTTATTTAAGTGATTGCTTGTTGAATTATGTATTTTAAGTTCGTATGGTAAATGATTTAGAGTGTTATGTAATGTGAGACAACTCTGCATGTTTTTTGGTCTCTGCATTGGCAACTGTTGCCCGTCGAGAGTATACTCGTAAAATATAGACGTTTCTCGAATAATGCAAGCTTATATAAGATGGGGTAGAGAGTATTACAAGGTTAGTCGGATTTCAGTTCAGTTTGAGTGAAGTGCAGTTGGTTTTGGTTCAGTTTGAGTGTAGTGCAGTATCAGTGCAGTGCTGTGAGTGAGGTTTGTGAAGAGTTGCTGGGAAGCATTAAGTGTAATTACTGTCAGTGAAGATTATTTTTGGTACTTGTGAAAACAGTGGCAAACAGTGATGGGTTACTGAAGTTTGTATATCATTGGAACTTGAGAAAACAATGAAGTGTCAAACAGTAAGTGTAATAACTGTGAAGTGTTGCTAAGCATTGTGTGAAGTAGCAGTTAGTAAAGTGTGTATAGCTCCAGTGCTTGTGAGAACAGTGAAGTTGGAAAGCATTAAGTGGAATTATTTGGAAAATAAAGACAGTGAACTTTAAGGAGCCAGTACTTATTTTCGAATCAGCTGATCTTGTGTGCTGTACACCTTATGGCTGACCTTAGGAAGAACAACTCACTGGGCAACGTCCTTCCTGTACTGTGCTACTGCCGTTGGAGCCTGTGGCAGTGTGGGGACTGGGACGTAACAATACTTTCATAGCACCGACAAGGTAAAATTATGCTCCAAGTGGCAGCCATCTTGTATTTATGGAAATTCATGTTTATCAATTTTTTTTTTTCCCAAAAAATTTTTTGTACTGAAAAACCGTATGATATTCATTTAATCCGCTTAAAGTGTTTGCTTGGAAGTCATTGTTTGCCAGGATCTGTCAAAACTTACCCGCCATCTTAGTTTAATGCAAACTACTGTAAGCACATTTCCCGTTGGTAGATTTGGGTGAATCTTTTTGTGTTGTTCTTTGAGTGCTTCTAAACGGCTGAATGAAGAAAAACATTTGTTGCCATTTGCTCATTGTTGCCATTTGCTCAAGGTTTAGCCTTTTTTTCGTGAAATTGGTATCTTCTAGGAGAATATAATACACTCGACGAATACATTCACTTATTTAAATTTTCGTCAAAGGAATTCCCGAACTTTCGTTAGCAAGTTCCTGCATCTTCTTTCATCTACATAGTAATTAAATTAGTGGTTATCTTCAGCTTTGTTCCATCCTCACGTTAGAGTTTTGTTTTTATTACCTGCGCAAACGATGTTGAACAGAAGTTATGTAATAACTTGTCTCTTTGTGAACAAGATATCTCAAACAGGCTGTTGTCGGATTTCAACGAAATTCTGTAGACACTTGGGCAGAGGTTAAAAGAAGAGCTTACGTTTATTAGATTCTGAGGTGGATCCGGATACAGGAGTCACTCTTAAATTCTTCTCTCGTTGGTGGAGGTATGCGCTCTCTGGGATTGTGTAACTGCGCAGGCTATGGCCGTAAAATCAGCTGACCGTATGAGGCCGGAAAAAATCCATTTTTTGGGGGGTGGGGGGACGTTGGCAGAGGTGTGGACTCTCTGAGTGCTCTCTAATAATTATTATTTGCTCGTCTACGTGAGACAGTGTCCAAAGCAAATTTTCAATGAGTGATTTTAATTCCTTTAGTGCGATGGCGTCATTAATATTATATTCTTGCTGTCGCCTGGCCATTATATTTAGTATTGGGTAGGTCATTTTTAGCAACAGTGTGAGAAACTTTGTGAACTAATTTTTTATTTGATGATTTCATTTCATTCTTCCAAACACAAGCCCGTCTTATTCACCTCAGTGACGTATTTACTACACATACAGTTTTGGAGGAAGGAAGGGTGAAGAGACTTCAAAAGAGAGGAGATAAGTAGTCTTCATTTATCTCTTTATTACTATTATGTTCTCTTAATCTTAAAAAAAAAAAAAAAAAAAAAAGTCTTGTAAAAGGAATCATAGCATTTTTTTAAATTATGTTCTTTGAGTGAAAGGGCTAAAATCATTCACTAAACCCACGTGTTCTATTCCGCAGGTCATGAAGCCCAGTGATGCAGGCAAAGTATTTATTCAACAAACAAATAGCGAAGTTGTTATGGTTTGTGAGCTGTGTGGGGGTCAGCAAAATTTTGACAGTAGGTTGTTTCATTAAATCTGTGCATATTGGCTATTGCGTGCGGTGGCTGTGACAAACACTGCAGCCTCGGTAGTATCGATTTCCTCTAACTTATTCTATGATCGACATGGCCAGGTGTTGGGAGTGAGTGAGGGAGATGGAGCGGCTGCGTGAGGTAGATGGAGCGTATATCCTGAGTACTGTTCTGTATTATATTTTTCACCGCTTCTGTTTTGTGTAATTGTTAATTGCATTACCTTATTTTTTCTTCATCAGCCTCTGTTCATTGAGCAATATCAGTTTTCATTCGTGGCAATCATGACGGTGAACTAGAATTCTGATCCTTAACCGAGTTTTGCATGGAGTGTTCACTGTGTCCCCTACCGTCCAGTGCTCTCTCTCTCTCTCTCTCTCTCTCTCTCTCTCTCTCTCTCAACATCAATATCATTCAAACCTTAATCTTAGCCAGAGACGCGCGGCCAGGTGTTGCTTAGGTAGTTTTTTTTTTTTTTTCGAATAGCCTATTATAATTACGTTTACGTTACTTACGGATCGCCAAATATGTGACTAACTCTATAATGACCGGGACAACAATGTTCTATTCCAGCTAGTGCCAGATGATATTATTCAGCCGTGAGTGGGTCGTATAAACTTTAGTGTTTGTAATGGTATCATCAAATCCCTCTCATGGTCGGAACATCTACCATTATACTCCACATAATGTCAGTCAGTTTTTACATTCTTATTAAAGTGCAACTTCAAGGCAGCTCTGCACTGGACGACAAGCTTCTTGTAAGCCTGGGAACCATTTACCAGCTGAGCGGTAACTTAGCAACCAAATGACTTCTGTTGGACTAAAGGGTTAAGGCGCTCCAACCAGATGTGGCCAGTAGGTGTACAACAGGAAGTTGTTAGAATTTACTTATCACATATTGCCACTCCAAGGCAAGTAAGGCTGGTTATGGTCGCCTTAAGGGTCGGGAGTGAACTACTCAGGCCAGAACCCCTACACTCTTGACAGGACAAAAATGGAATGGATGAAAGATGGATGGATGGATGTTTAGGACGCTAATGATTAGGGAAGTATTCAGAAAGTGTCAACAGTCTTTCATGATAAATAACTCCCTGTACAAGTAAACTGTTGTAATATCTTTGCTTAACCGTATTTATTCATTTCAATATTCACAGCAGAACTGCGTAGTGATTGGCAGTAGATAAGGCAAAGACAAAATTATAAGCCAATGAACTTGTAAACATTTCAACCCCTACACTCCGATGGCGTGTGTTTACATATAATTCATACTGACATCATTGTAGGAAAGGCCTTCTCATACTGGAGGAGGTGAGTAATTTGCGTGTAACCCCTTCAATTCGTTACGTCTCGCTTAACGTATGTAAAATCATGTGTACGCAGTATGAATTTATATATTTCATCGGACTGAAAGAATTAAGTATAGGTAAGTGCTTTAATAAAAGCCCAGCGTTGCATTTTCTGTCCGATTACTTGGAGTGTTTGCTGTTCAGTTAAACCTTTCAGTTCCATGGTGCCTATTTTATTTCTTTCCTGATACCTTGAGATAGTTATATAAAAGCTCTCACAATGAAGGAACTACATATATTCGCCATTAAACCCTTTCTCTATGAAAAGTGTCCACAAAGCAAGATAAAGTTGCCAGGTGAGAACAAGGTATTTTGGTGCAATGTACTGTATTGTCGACGTAAAATAAAATATTCCTATGCCACGTTTGCTTGACATTTTTCATCTCAAATAAGTCATAGGAGACAGTATAAACACTACCACTGTCGTCCCTCTCATGATCAAGACAGCTCTAACATGTAATTCCAGCTAACGCCAGGCGATTTATTTAATGCCAACCTGAGAGTTAATATATTACCATGAATTATTTTATAATCTATGTTCAAAAAGTACTTTTTTTTTTTTTTTTTTTTTGTAAATGAACTTCTTCACCACCATAAAGGTAATTTTGTTCGAAATATGTTCCTCCAAATTCTTTTGTTCTGCGGTACTGGAAGTGATAGATTAACTGAAATATATATTTCATTCGATCCTTCAGAGCGACTTGAGAGCAAAAATGGCTGACAGTACGTACAGTATAGCACGACATATAACGCAGTTAACTGCATAGTTGAGAAACCACTAGACTCAGAAAAACGGGGTCCAAAGTTTGAGTCCTGACTGAGTAACTGATTTGAAGACTTTATGGGTTAGTCATAGAGTCTGAACAGTTCTGAGGAGGCATAGTTATTTTTTCCTCCAAACAAGACACTTTTCTTTCCACAGCAATAATATCAGGGTGACTTTGGTGCATCTGCGTGCAATTTTTGCTTCCTGGGTGCTCTTAGCGGGAAAAACGTGATAGATACAGCTATAATATTATTACATACAATATTTCAGAATTCTCCATAAATACAGAGGTTTCGTGAAACAAATATAACCAAAAAGATTTATATACATTTGGTATTTCGTATGACTCCCTTAAAATACGTAAACAAACACACGGACGCTTTTTTGTTTTATAACTGAACCTCATCTAGTATAAGGCTGCTTAATACGAATTTATCAGAACCGCACATATACCTTCTGTCTGGATCAGAGTAAGAACCCATTAGTTCACCAAAAGTATACCCTTAATCTCTGTGGTCAGCTGCTCCATTCCTTCTGTTGTGAGTTCTCTGCGGCAGGCCCAGCAACTTGTTCAGTGTTTGTGTAGCCACCCCAGTTTTGAGCCTTACTGAAGTTATCCGTAAGAGGTGGAAAAAAAAAAAAACACACACCAGCACTGGGACGTACACAGCAACCCCAATAGGGCCTCTCATACATATTCTAGGTCCCCAATCAACCCACCAACAGCGTGGTGTTATAATTTCCATGAAGAGAAATCAGGTAAATTAGAATGATGCCATTGCTCTTCGTTTTACCATAAAATTCCTATACGTGGTGAATGGTAAAAAGAATATTGTACTTTATGTTTGCCTTTACTATTCCCGAAGAGGATTCAGAGGAGAGATTGAGACAGTTGGTAGAGGAGCTTGGAAGGGTGTGTGAAAGGAGGAAATTGAAAGTAAATGAGAATAAGAGTAACGTGATGAAGTGTACGAGGTTGATAGATGGTAGGGGGATGAATATAGTTTTGAATGGTGAGTTCCTTGAGGAGGTAGATTGTTTTAAATATCTAGGGTCACATGTTGCTGTGGATGGAAGAATAGATGCAGAAGTGAAGTTTAGAATAAATGAAGTAAGAAAGGTGCTGGGAGGAATGAAAAAAGTGTTTAAATGTCGTTCGCTTAGAATGGATGTAAAGAGAAGGCTGTATGAGGGTGTTGTGGTACCGACTGCGTTATATGGGGCTGAAACATGGAATATGGGTGTAGCAGAGAGGAAAAGTTTGAATGTAATGGAGATGAGGTGTCTGAGGAGTATGTGTGCAGTGACGCGTATGGATCGGGTGCGAAATGATGAAGTGCGAAGGAGAACTGGAGTTGTTCGGGAGATGGCTGGTAGAGTTGAGCAGAGGGTGTTGCGATGGTTTGGGCATATGGGGAGAATGGATAATGAGCGATTGGTGAAAAAGATAACTAGATCTGATGTGAGAGGTGTAAGGCTGAGAGGAAGACCACGAATAGGATGGATGGACAGTGTGAAGAGAGCGCTGGATGCGAGAGGGATGTCTGTTGAGCAAGGAAGAGTGGCTGTTCGTGACAGAAATAAATGGAGAGAAATTGTGAGTGAATAAGTGATGACGCAGCCCTGAGGGGATATTCTCCCGCATTTGGTCTGATCAGCTAGTCAGGTCAGGTGTGGGTAAGGGGATGGGTCTGTTATGATGTGGCAGGGGTAAACCAGTTCTGCTGTCGGGCCCTGCTGCGGATGTCACTGATTGCATTGCGCAGTTGACCCTTGTGCGGTGTGGTGCGGTGAGGATCTGTCCGTTCTCCCCTTTGGGGCTAAGATGTGAATGAATGTGTTTGAATGGATGAGTAAATGGGGAGTGTGTCGTCCTGTCTCCGCTACCTCCCTTTCCTTGGGGGAAGCAGCCTAGGTATATAGATAGATAGATTTAAGTATAAAAAGTATAAAGCACCCAGAGAGCGCATACCTCCTCCAATGCCATTTTCATTAAAAAGGAAGTGAATCCGGATCCTTGGAGATAGTGTAGAATACCTAGGATTCGGATCCGCCCCCAAATTTAATCAATTATTCTTTGACCCATGGCCCACTCTTCCACAAAAATTTATTGAAATTCATGGAGAGCTTTTGGAAGTATTGTTTGGGATACATAGGATCCGGATCTGGATCCGCCCTCAAATTTAATCAGTTCTTTCTTGGCCCATGGCCCACCCAGCCACAAAATTTCATTGAAATTCATTGAGAACTTTTGGAGACATCTTGTGGAGAAACTAGCAAACAGACAAACATAGGTGAATACATACGGTAACCTCCTCTAACCGTTGGCGGAGGTAACGAGGCTGTTATACGTGTACAGTATTTTGACAACTCTGATATTACACGGGACCACTTGCTACTACCAAACGGACCAGTGACACTACATGGAGTATTCCTACAGTACTGAGCACAAGTGTAGACTTCAGTGGCAACTTTACAATATGCTGGGGGGGGGGGGTGTTGTCGCGGCTGACTGTTGCTAGAATCAGCTTTATGAACAAACTAAAAAGCTTTCTATCTTATACTCATGGTCATTTATTTATATCATAAAGTGACTACAATTTTTTGCTTTTGTCTGTTGATCGTCACTGAGCTTCTCAAACTCAGCCAAACAGAAAGTGAGCAGTATACCCAGGTGGGTAACTTTTAACACACATTCCTATACGATTTATCTATTGTTCTCCCATAGGCTTATAATAAATTTTATGAATGTCTCACCTGGAATTTTGGCCTCGTCAACAACTCAGACAGCCAATATCGTCTTCCTCAGTGACAGTCCTCCAAAACATCCTCGACCATGTTGAGGTTCAGTTACCTTTAACTTCTGCAAGGGTTTTGGCCTCTTCATATATGAATCACTATCCTTCATCCTTTCAGTCTCATTTCCTTGTGTTATTGAGAATCATCTGTCTGCATCTTATGGGAGGTTACCACATTTCTGTATTGTTATTTCTATGCAAATGTGCTAATTGGTTATGTGTGAGAAGATGTTACTCTCATCTGATTCCACTGGGCTACTCGAAATTGCCTTCATTCGGGGTAGAGTTATCTTACTGATCTTTAACTAAATATACCTGTGTCGGTTACTGTAACCTCCCTGACAGTAAAGAGTATTATTTGCATACCTCACATTTATAATGGAATGCAGTGCATCTATAGCTCTCCGAAATATAATTATTTTGTGATATTCTTTGTCTGCCACTGCAAATAGCACTATCCTTCAAGTACTGATCCACCTGCTAAATAAGCCTCTGTCTTGACTATTTTTAATGAATCAGAGTAGCTTGTGCTGAACCCTACTTGTACCCCTGACAGTCTAGGAGTCATAACAACGGCTCCTTTTTTTTTCCCTCAGCCATTCGTTCTTCCATTGCCAATATTTCTTCTGCGTTGGGTCCTATGACCGTAATTTCAGGAACTCGTTTTGCCATTCAGAACCAAAAACCCACAGTGTTTTTCTGTCCAAGGAAAACGGAGCCAAAAATGCCATATTCAATACCAATTCAATTAGAAATGCCTGGATACATTGAGTTTAAAGGACTGGAGGTCATAGGCAAAGGGCAATTCAGAATGAGAAGAAAAGTTTCAGAGATAACCTGTTGCATACATTAAAAACTGAGAGTACTGGTTAACTCCTGCATCAGAGATGGACAGAAAAGGAATGAGACTACTCCCAAATGGGTGCTGTGCATCTGCTGTAAGGAAGGAGGGAGGCAACCAGACAGTTCAGAAGAAGAGTGGCTATTAAACTAACGATGATACAGAGATCATGATGCAACACTACATCGAAAGGAGAGAGGTTGAAGTCAGGCAGTGAGAAGTGAGGGGATGGGATGAAAAGCCTTTGACTCTACATTATTTGGAAGAACTGTATGTGGGGAGCCGCCTCAGACATACGAGTTGTACTCCACACAGGGGTCGGCAGGATAGCTGTATAGTGAAAAAAGCCGCATAGAAGTTGAACAAGTATTGAACCAGCTTCTGACTTCTGCTCTCATAGTAGTAGATTTTGCAAAGGGGTAATATACTGGTCGTCACTCCAAGACAGGTCCGGAAAAAGAAAATCTCAAATACATAAAAAGAGATGATGAAGGACAGAGATGTTTACTGCTGAATAATAAGAAATATTCTTATCAAAGACTTTGCTTGGTCAAGAAATGTAGAAACTGTACTTTCGATTTATTAAAGAGAACAAGGTTTCTTTTGCCCTAGTCAGAATGATACCTAAGTCAGAAATAAGGCGTTTCATAGCATCAATGCTTGAATCCTGACGCAACTGCTGTGATGTCCACCGAGAGAAGCAGGTGGAAATATGAAGGATAACGTCACCAGCGTGTGAGTGGACAGGATAATACGCGCAGGTCAGATGACACTGATAAATAGAAGGAAGAAGGTTGATTACTGGACAGCGCCCTGAGAAATGTTACTATTGATGGCTCAGATGGGGAACAGTGACCACCTACAGTATCAGCCACAGAACGACCATAAACTAACCTTGAGGTGAAGGCAAAAACAGGACAGGAAACGTAAGAGAGCAGACTGAAAATTAAAGATTTGTGCCAGACTAAGTGGATAGTCACTGTGATGTCAAATGCAATAGCAAATGTTTCACCAAAGCCCGGAAAGGAGGATAACCAAGAATCAGAAGGAAAGCCGAGAAGATTGATTGTGGAACGTCCCGGGCCAAGCCAATATCGGTGATCGGAATGAAGGTTATGAGAATAAAGATGCTGCAAAATATTCCTGTTTGGTGTAGACTCAAAGACTTTTAAAGTACGAAATATTAAAGCCATTGGGCGATAGCTGGATGTTTGCGAACGGTCAGCTATCATCGAGACAGGCTGAATGAGAGCAAACTTTCTGCAAGAAGAAACGGTTTAAGTTGACAGGCAAAAGCCAAAGAGTTCACACTGGCAGAGAAACATAATTTTGAATAGCAACAGGAGGTACCCCATCAGGTCTGTGAGTCTTTAATTGCTGCGGTAAGAGAGGGCAGAAAATACAGGTAAGGGAAAGTCAGAGGTGGAAAGAGACAGAGGGATGTCACCAGAATCATCCAAAATGGCATTCATTTCTGTCTCATCAGTCGAGGAGCTACGGAAACAAGCAAAATTGAAACGAAAGGGTAAGGAGAATGAGGTAAAGTTATTTGAAGGGTTTTTGGCAAGATGCCAAATAGAACAGGAAGAAGTTGGTTTGGAGAGTTTATATAATTTGGAGTATGCCCAATTATTATTAGGAAGATGAAGAATAGGTTTAGCACGATTACGGGCAGAAACATTTAAAGAACGAGGTTGAGGGCTAAGTTGACACGGGTACCCTATATAAGACATCTCCTTGTTGTGGACAACAGTAGAACAAGAGTACTTAAACTGTTTTTTTTTTTCATTAGTCAGAGTAAGAAAATGGAATGTTTGCTCTCATGCCCGTGAGGATAATCTCCATAGGGCGCAAAGCACAATTAGATGGCTTGACCATAGATGCAATAACATTTTCAAGGAAAAAAAAAAAACTGCCTGAAGGTCTTCCAAACTGCAGTACCATAACGCCAAAGAAGCTTCCTCGTAGGAAGGCCTACAGGACTTACTGAAGTAATGAGGCAGGTTAAGGTAGGGTGTGTAAGATACATGCACTGCAGTGTGGCAAGTTAGAGAAAAAAAAATAGTTTAGGAGAGAATGCTGGCTTATGGTCCATGGTGCTGATATACTGGAAAAGGTCAGTGAAGAGGGATGATCAGGAACTGATCCTAAGGGATAATGAAACAGGAGTTTCACCTCAACATATCATCAGTTTTGGATCCACCTTGGGAGTACTGCTCTATTAGACTGGTGTTACAGTTTACGCCATACACTATGTTCATAGCGAAACATAGTTGATTAAAACGGAATTATCATACACTAATAGTGGTATAAAACGATATTCTTACATTTTATTGCAAAAATTTTGCACACTATTGGAAGTTATAAAACTAAATTATTTCATGATGTTAACCTAGTTAACTTATCAAAAAAAAAAATAATGTTAGGAGTGCTTTAATTGCCAAGTTTATACCAGTGAAAGGTTATAAAATACATTTTCTTGTTTGGTGCGGTGTATACTGCCATTTCATAAGGATAAAGGTATTTTTCATGGGCTCGATTATAAAGAATAATATTTGGCGAAGCAGAAGGTACAAATTTTTGAAGAAAGTATTACTAATGTGCTATACACATCTAAGATCTTTTTTTGACACATGCCTTCAGCTTCCAGTGAGTCTTTCTATTGTTCCTGTCCTTTCATCTTCACCTTCACTTCCAAACATATTTCCTCTCTGGTAGTTTTGTAGCTTCTGTGGCAGTCGGTCACTCTTTACGTTATGGACAGAGATGCTCCCTCAACAACTAGCCAACTTGTTTTCAATTATTCTTCATAATCTGTTCATCTAAGCTGCATATATTATCTTATTCGTCCATATGCTGTTGACTGTCCTTCACATTTTGGACCGCTTCACAAAGAGTCTACCAAAACAGGCAGTAAAAACTCACGTAACAAGGCCATGGTGCACCTGACTTCTTATGTGGCATACATTATTTTTTCTGCAACAGAATTTGAATAACATTTTAATGTTTGAAAAATACATTATCTTCGTTTACTCCCTTGACAAAACCTTCTACATTTACCCCTTGGCTGTACCAGTACAAATTAAAACATTTTCTAGTCCTGTGTGTGTGTGTGTGTGTGTGTGTGTGTGTGTGTGTGAGACAGAGAGAGAGATGTTTCACTGATCACAGTATTATCACATTAGCTTCTTACAGGCTGAGCCTCCTAAATCGTTTTATATTTAAGTATGTATCTATATATTTATCTCTCTTTATCTCTCTCTCTCTCTCTCTCTCTCTCTCTCTCTCGCGCGCGCGCGCATCGATATTTAGAACATAAGAGCGTAAGAAGAGAGGATTACTGCAGTGGGTCGGTTGGCCTTGCTTGGCAGCTCCTGTAAGAGTGACAAAACTTGCAGAAGATAAGGACAGCAAAGATGAAGGTTCTCCGCCCACCAAACCCTCCAGCCAAAACCAGCAGGAAAAAGTAAGAAGGAGCTCCACGCAGTATGGAAAACTGGCTCTCCTCTTGCTGCTCTTCGAAACTCGTGTTATACTGGGCTGGCAACACCCGTCTAGCTACAAATCTTACCTTATAACCCTACTAATGCAAGAGTCAAACGATAGTCAAATTATATGATCAAACCTGGAGCTAGTGTTGTATACCCTGTGCGGCCAAGCCTCGGACTACTGAAGGATTCTGATTTTTTTTACAGATTTAGATTAAAGAAAAAATCTTTATCAGGGATAAGATTCATAGGCTAAACCTATGTTTCCTTATCATTTTCCGCATGTATGAAACTAAGTGCAACTAGTTCCAACCAGTAAAGAAAAAATCATGACTGTGTTATTATTTAGTCAACTAAACAGTTTCGTGAAACCTGGTTTCTAGTACTGCTGGAGAAGGATGATTTTCCTGAAAATTAGTTGACCACCATAGTGAAACTATGAGATACAACAGTAAACGAGCTAAATATTTAGTGAACTTCTTATATCCTAGAGCACCATAGAACATAGCTACGATTATCTCACTCATATATAATAACGTGTATCATCACAAAATGTATATAAATGTAGCATAGTGATGTATTTCACCAGTCCCACAACCCTGCCCCTCTCCTACCATCCCCGGTGTCCCTTTTCCCCCCAAAGTGTATGTTGTGATGTCATAAACTAGTTAATTACATGATATAATAAACTATTGTAAACTGTTAATAACTTTAACATCTGGCCGCTATATAATAATACAGTCGAGTACACACAAAGCATGACACCCGCCAGCACTAGATACCACTTGTTCAGGTCATATCATCACACCCTCGGGTTTTGTAATACACTTCAGGAATGGATGCTCTAAAGGTACAATTATCATTAAACAATCTGAACCCTAGTATAAGCTTTTATCGAAACTTTATAAACGCAATCGTTCCGGGACCAATAGCTGACATTCTGAATTTGATCCAGACTGATATCAGAACTCTTCTGAGGAACTGTTTTGGTCATGCTAAAACAGGTGGTTCACTTCTCTGAGGCCCAAGGATAATGCCAGTATATCCGTTGTTAATGACTGGATTTAAATAAAACTCTTTGCTTACAATTTGCTTACAAACTTCAGTTTGATAATAAATTGTTGCATTTGAGAAATTCCATGACACTGGAGCTACCACCTATAATGTAAATGAAATGCTTCTCTCCCACCAGTGTGTTGCTGGGTGGCCATAAGTTGGCTCATTTCACTGATCCATACATTACGCCGAACTCAATTACTGATTGCATTTTTTAAATTCTCCTTATTTTACTCAATCTTTTTTTCTAATTCTGAGGCCAACAAAATAAAAACCAAAAAACAAGCCTGCACTCCTGATTAGCTGAGGGAAAAAAACTAAGCCGGTGGTTAAGTTGCACCGAAATTGCGCCGGTTTGGAATACCAAGTTAAATTATCATTAAACGATGAAGGAAACCACCATCAAAATATGATGCTACTGCAAATATATTGTAACGAAATCAACAAACTCAGTACCACATGCACTTTGACCGGTTCATTAATAACGAAAAACTTGAAATTATTGTGGGGCCTCAAAGTAGTGAATCACCCTGTACAACGAGTCCAGCAGTGAAATGTGGGTGGCAGTGTGCATGGAGTTTTGCAATACATTAGTCGGTATGCCCGTGTGTGTGTGTGTGTGTGTGTGTGTGTGTGTGTGTGTGTGTGTGTGTGTCTGTGTCAAACAGCAGGCCAATTCATGCTCAGTGAAGGAAGTATATTGACCACTTTTTTTCCTTCTGCACAACTTCAACAGAAAAGACACCATTCCAAGCACAGCCAGGTTAATGCGCTTATAAAGTACGATACCTGTGCTGAATGAGTGAACTGAGTGTTTGACTTACTGTGACAAAGAAATTTTTCCTAATCTGGAAAAAAATAATATTAATAATAACCTTGTGGTAATCAATATGCAATCCTAAAGTAAGACACCACTGACGAATAATATTTAAGAATTATATAATCATGTTCAGGTAATGTTAAATTGTATTCCTCAAACGTAAAATGTACACCAATATATACAAAATGGTTTAGTCTGTATTTGGATTGCATTCAGTCAAGATCTAATGTTGTAGCTGAACCAGGGTTACTCTTGACAGACAATGCTCCTTTTTCCTGATGTTCATGATTCTTTCATTGGGGGATTGTGTAAGATGTGACATGTTTGTATGACCAGACAGCAGACTTGCTCAATTATATCAGTGCCACCACCTGTAGCCGTCCCTCTCCAGTACCTTATAATTTATTAACCCGCCCCATCCCAACCACTTTTCCACCACTGACTCCCCCGAATCCCAACCATTTTTGAATTTTTTTTTTTGGCTCAAACCTCCGCTTTTGGTGAGAAACATCGAAAAATCATGGAGAAATCGCTCACCTGAGGTTTAAAATACTCGATACAGGTAGCAGTACCTCCTCACCTTGCTGTGTTTTCTATCAGGTTGGCTCCAAAGAAAACGAGTTCTATGGGAGGGTAACCATTCCACACCACTTATATACGGTATTTATTTATTTATTTGGTACGAATTTATATGTAGTACAAGCATATATTGGTTTTCACACAGTAATATAGGCAATATAAGCATTGTTTCACTCACGAAACACATCAACATACCTGACCTTTTTTGGCGACATTACCTGATCATCATTTCTAACTGTTTCTTCCTCTAACCCCTACACCGCGGGCTTGTTTACCAATAACTTGCGTGTGCCGCGGGGTTATTTGGGCTCCGACAGACTCTCAAAAAATATTTGCCAAAAATCAGTTATTAGTCCTAGAATAATAAAATTAAATATGCTTATGGCACATACCTTCAGCTTTCTCCTGGAATGATTGTTGAGCCTTCGTCGGTTACCGTAGGACTTGTGGAGACCTCTGAAGTAGGGTAACGAAGTCTCCACTTTACACTTCCCGACAACCCGTAATATGATTACCACAGCCAGATACAAACACTATAAACACTATTCTACAATTTTCAAGTAGTTTGGGATCCATACTAAAAAAAAAAAACACTGTGAAAGCAATGGAAATTACGAGCGCGTCTGATCGTCGCACTGGCACTAGTTCGCTCATGGTAGTCTGTCATTTATTATTCATAAAACCCCTCACACTTTATATTTCTATTACTATATAACACTTATATATATCTACAGTCTTTATCCATAAGTTTCCTTCAGTAGTATTAGTTTATTGTCACTGTAGGGATTCAATTTCTTTCAGTAAAATACGTAGCATTCACTTTCTCGTCCTGTATACTGGCATTGAGAGTGAATATCACTTTCATCTTCACTCTCATAACTCACAGCATTCAGACATGCTAGAGTGAAACTTTCACTTTCATTACTCCTAGGGTATATACTCGTATTCTTATAATACTACTCATTTACATTTCTATTTACGTTCTCTATTTTATTTACGTTATTTACATTTCTATTTTATTTACACTGTGTTGTGCACTGTCACTTGAAATAACTTATAAAACTATTTTCCATTGTTCACGTATATTTACATTCATTACTTTCACTTGCTGTTTACACATTATTTACACATTATTTACAATTCCACTTGCACTGTTTTACTCAATAGAAAGATCGTAGTCACTCTTTTATCAATTGTCAGCCCTTTACCTCTTTCCACACGAGGTTTAGTAGGGGGTAAAGGTCACAGAGCCATTTGCATGGGGGTGAAAAAAGGCCTTGAAGTCAGCAAGATGAAACGTACGTCCTCTCACTTCGGAAGATGAGAGTACACTGATAACGCAGGGGCAGCCTAGAGGCCTGCTTTAGGGGTTATTCAGAGTTACCAATATTAGGGGAGCGCAGTGATAGTTCGGCCAGGAGGATGGTTCGGCCACTGGCCTTCCTGAATAATGTAGGGGACCTAGATCATTGAGATTACACATGAAGTTGCGTGATCTTGCCGACAAATGGCACATGTATTTTTGTTTTGGTTGGCCGGGAAACAGCAACATCAGGTTAGATTTTATGATTTTTCATGACCCCTATGTACTTTTTCGGTGATCCAACGTAAGCAGTAGCTCCATTAATACTTCAGGGTTGTTATCCATATATAGTGCAAATATCATTTATTGTCTAAAGGTGACGTGAGAGTAGATAACACTCGAACAGCTTATGAACTCTGGGTTTCGGGGCGCCATGTGTATATCTTTATACATGGGGGATGATTCGGCCACTTGAAGTGAGGGATGGTTCGGCAGGGTTGCCAGGTGGCTGAACCATCTCTCATAATTATCTAATGATTTATTTTCTCTATTTAACAATTTTTTTCTATCTATCTATCTATCTATCTATATACCTAGGCTGCTTCCCCCAAGGAAAGGGAGGTAGCCGAGACAGGACGACACACTCCCCATTTACTCATCCATTCAAACACATTCATTCGCATCTTAGCCCCAAAGGGGAGAACGGACTGATTCTCACCGCACCACACCGCACAAGGGTCAACTGCACAATGCAATCAGTGACATCTGCAGCAGGGCCCGACAGCAGAGCTGGTTTACCCCTGCCACATCATAACAGACTCATCCCCTTACCTTTTTTCTATAAAATTACATATTCTCTCTCTCTCTCTCTCTCTCTCTCTCTCTCTCTCTCTCTCTCTCTACTTTCCCTCAGAAATTGATGAAACTTCTGTTTCAAGAAACGCCATAATTGGAGTATTACCTGAACCAGTTTCACAAAGCACTAAGCGAAGGCAAAGGTATTACAACTTTGGATTTCTGTTTCACTGGATTTAAAATGCGTTAAGAGTAAACAGCATGTAAGAGAAGTAGCTTTCATTTGACTCGGATATTTTCTTTCACAAAATTATAGTTTTATTTTATCTGAGATAGGCAAGAGTAGAGTCATTTAATTTCATTATAAGGAGATTGTTTGTTCCTTGTTTCATTAAAAGGAGATTGTTTAGGTAAAAATAAATCCAATAAATCATGTCAGCACAGATGAAAATTTGATTCTTAATTTTCCTACTGTATTTAATTCTTTAATTGAGCCCCAGAGGCAAGTGGCCAAATCATCCCACATGGTGGCCGAACCATCCAACGCCAGTGGCCGAATCATCCACACCAAGAGGGATGGTTCGGCCATTTTGGAGACCTTAAGAGTTTGGATTACTGCCAAGAAATGACGTAAGTTTAAGAACTGACAATAGCACACAAAAGAGCCAAAAGATGTGGCTTCCTCTTGGAATAAGCAGATTTTAAGAATTTCTTAAACTTTATTTATTATGATTTTTTTTCGAAAAAGTGGCTGAATCATCACCGCCCTCCCCTACTTCTTGAAACAGCTAAGTCTAGCACTGATATGATTGGCAGGAAATCTAGACAATACATTATAAATCTGGTAGTTCCAGGTGAATGTAAATATTCTCCCTTCCCTCCTTACATGTACATTTATTACGAAAATAGATTAGAGGCCTACTTAGGAGATATATAATCAGAGCTACCAATGTTAAATCTTGAAACAGCTTTGTGTAGCACTGATATGATTGGCAGGAAATCTAGACAATACATTATAAATTAGGTAGTTCCAGGTGAATGTAAATATCATTTAGGCTTCTCCCTTCTCTCCTTACATGTATATTTATTACGAAAATAGATTATACGGCATATTTCAAGGGGAAAAAAACAGCAAAAATTAGCGAACGAGTGCACATGAGGTGTTGTCAGGTGATAATTAGCCAATTCCAGGTGTATGGCACTCTCACTTACCTGATTTCTTTCTTGTATATATTATTTGGTATAAGAATACGACATAGGGCTTATTTCAATGGATGAAATCAGTGAAAAATTCCAGGGAAGATTTACTTAGCGTAGCATGGCCGGGCAGGCGAGAGCATAGGGTAATGGAGGGGGGGTAGGGAGGGGAGTCAAGAACGGGGAGAAATGGCTAAATTGTCAACAATGGATGGGAGTACAGATGAGATTAGGAGTGCTGACTAGTGTTGGACATTGTCAGTACTGATAGATGATACAAGCCCCCACTGGAAAGCCCGGGTGAATTCAAAATAACACAGAATCACAAAAGCGACGCCCCGCGGTATGATCCCTTGCTCCCAAGCGTCACGAAAGTGACGCCCCGCGGTTAAGGGGCTAATGCTATGTAAAGTTTGTCCTCCACATTGTCATCGATTGGGAAATCACTTTGGCCCTGAATTTCGTACCGTGGCACAGCATGTCTTTACTGGCCAGGTCACTGGTAACAGGTGAATTGCCAAGACAATGGCATGCGGGGGAGGGGAGGGAGGTCATGCTGGGTAAGGTATTGTCCCTGCCTGGCATCTTGTAGAGGAAGGTGTCCCATGTATACATACCAAAAATCACTCACGAAAATTAAAAATTGTGCAAATTAGGGACCTTGCAATTGATTCGCGTTTATGTACGTCACCGGGATTGGCAGTGACAAAATGTGTGGACGTTCATTCATGTCGACGGGACGCGGTGGGTTAACCAGCTGAATCCGATGATGTATGTTTAATTTTGTTCTTGCTATCTGTATGTCTTTCTTGAACATAGAGAGACTATTTGAAGTGGAGGGATTAGATATAGCCTATATCAATTACATCTCCACTATATTTCCTTTCAAAGTTCAGTGAAATCGACTAATGATATCGCAAATAAAAGTTAAAAGTATGTCGCCGGATTCTGGTAATTAAAAGATGGTAACAGCCAGTCCCATAATACTAATTCTTAGGCGTAAATAGGCCCAGTGGTAAGCAACCATCATGCCCAGCTTTTTTGTTTTTTTTTTGTTTTAAGACTCATGGCACGGACCTGAGGGTAGTCAATCTTGATCCACAGCATTTTTAAATTATATTGTAGATGACTTTGGGTATAAACCTAATATTCTTCCCCCTGAGTCACAGCAACCCTCCATCGAACCACATCTTTTACAAGTCACCATTCAGTGCCAATAACCGTTTTCTGTATATATGCTCGGTCTGTCTCATTCAGAACTCATGTAACTTTTTTTACGGGGATGTTTTTACCGTACGTTGTTGACCTGTAATACCAATATAGTCAACAGCTGAGAGTTTCAAGTAACTCTTTCCGTCTGCAGACTGGGATCGATCTAGCGTCTTTTCAGACATACAGTACTAATTACTACTATTTGACCATCACCTTCCCCAGGAAGAGGCCAGTCAACTTCCTTAGGATCAGTTTATGCAATAGAAAAACCTAGATCAACTCCTGAAGGTATGAACTATTGCACGTAATGCACAGCATTCAGAGTCCACTTCATTGTAAACATATATTGACTGAGCTCTGATGAATTTAGTTTAAGCAGCACCTGCCTGAACCCCAGAATCTAAATCTTGAAGTCTGTAATGAAACATCTTGTCATGAGGCAAATCTGACCAATGGGCATATTAAGGGAGATTAGTGAAGTGGCTCGCATTACCATTCATTGTTTAGCATCATTTTCTATTTAGGTGACTTCCTATATAACAGAAATATATAAGTTTTCTGAAGGGAACTGTTGTTCAAAATAGTTCTGACTGAAATATCTGTGGAAAACTAAGTCTGATATTCTATCTCTTTATTTCGAAATTCCTATAACTTCCCTAGATGATACTATTTTTTACCTAGGTATTACTGATACGTAGCACCATATATCTTTGTGACTTCCTGTTTAAGCTACCTAATACTAATTTTACTTTTTCCATGGCGTAATTATTGGAAGCGTGGTTGCCAGAATTGTTTAAATGATAATAGTAGTATTGTAACTGTGCCAGAAAAATATCGCCTGCAGGTTATGAAAACCAAAAAGGCAATATTTTGTACACAGTATTAACATATAGTCCTAGTAAATGTTGGACAAAGACCAACCGTTTGATTAGGGTGATGCAGTCTTACCTGGGCATCAATTCAATGAAGGTTAGTGGTAAATTGGATAAAGTTATTGACATATGCTGGTAACTCATTCGTCTATACTGAGATCAAATACAAAAAATGTTTCTTATACTTTGGACCAAGAACATAATTAGGCGCAGATCTTTTTTGTGGAAGAAATAATATTGTACAAAATTTCACAGCTACAAGATAAGATTCCTTACGGCCGTGCACAACTGTAATCGTGATATTTCGTGTCTTGACAACAACCAGACTTCTGCCACTATGCGTTTGCTTTCCTCTCTCTATGATTTTTCATAAGGAGTCACAGTGTGGACGACTCAAATACAGACAGAAAAAAGAAATACATATCTCAGGACAGAGATATAATATCAAAGTGAAACTCTGGAGCAAGAATAAACTGAACATGACTCTCCTGCTTGCACTCGCATGCCAAAAACCTTTTTCAGAAACTCCAGGAATTGATGGAGTATGTGGTGAGATGCTGAAGCATGGGGGAAGGATAGTAGTTGAATGGATATGGAGGATGTGCAGATTGGCCTGGGAGGAAGGTAGAGGCCCGGAGGATTTGAAGTCAGGTATAATTATTCCCCAGTATAATGGAAAGGGGGCAAACGAAGTGTGTGGTAATCACAGGGGCATTTGTCTTCTAAGCGTAATAGGAGAAGCATATGGTAGGATACTTATTGACGGAGTTAGGGAAAAAAAACAGAAAAAATCGTTGGAGAATTACAAAGAGGTTTTAGGAAGGGAAGAAGTTGTTTAAATTTAATGTTCATCATTAGGTCTTTAGTGCAAAAAGCTCCTAGAGAATGGAAAAACGTTGAATGCAGCCTTCACGGATTTGAAGAAAGCATATGACAGTGGATAGACAAGGAATGTGGAAAATATCAAGAATATTTGCTGTAAATGGGAAGTTGCTGAAAGTTGTGAAGAATATGTATGAGGGAGCTAAGGCTGCAATGCGTGTTGAAACTTGATATTGATCTGAGTGAATTTTTCTGTCTGAAAGTTGGATTGAAACTGGGATGTGTCATGTCTCCGTGGTTGGCAATCTGCATATGGATGGGGTTATTAATGAGATACAAGGTAGGGCAGTGGATGTTGGAGCGGCCCTAATGAGAGAGGGCAGCATTTGGAAGCTTCCTGTACAGTTGTTTGCAGATGATACCGTACTGATAAATGAAGACAAAGGGGAATTGCAAGGCTTAGGGAGTGAGTTTGGAGGAGTGTGTTAGAAGCGGAATCTAAAGGTGAAAGAAGGGAAGAGTAAAGCAATGGTCTTTGAGAGAAATGAAGTCACCGAATGTACTGTGAGGCTGGATGATGAGGAAATGGAAAGTTTGAGTGCATTTAAATACTTGGGTAGTGAGATGAGTAGCCTAAGGATGGAAGTTTGGAGAGTGAAGTGCTTGAAAGGGTACAACAAGGAAGAAAGGTTGCTGGTTCTTTGAAAGCAGTGATAAGAACTAGTGAAAAGAACATGGAAGTAAAAAAAGTCGCTACATAATAATATTGTAATACCAACTCTGACATATGGAATTGAAGCTTGGACCTTCTTGGAAGGACACAAGTCAAGAGTGAGAGCAGTGGAATTGAGTTATTTGAGGGGAGCAAGTGGAGTTACAAGGAGAGACAGACTGATAAATGAGGAAGTGAAGGAGCGCCGTGGTGTGGTTGTGGATGTGATAAAAAGCGTTAGGAGAAATACACTGAGGTGGTTTGGCCATCCGGAGAGAATGGAGTGAGAGACTAACGACGAGAGTGTATGTGAGTGAGATGGAGGAGGGGGGGAGAGGGAGGGGAAGGCCGAGGATAAGATGGAGAGATGAAGTGGAGAGGTATATGAGAGATGGGAGCGTGAGCTGGAAGCTGGGCAGTGAAACGGCGGGGTACAGAGTGATGTGGAGGCTATTTGTTTGTGGTCATCCCATACGGGATTAAGGCTTGTGGCAATAGATTAATAGTTGGACAATTTTGACAAGTTTTGTCGCATTTCCTTCACTTCCTTAAAAGAGATAATCTTGTCAGTGTATTATTATTATTATTATTATTATTATTATTATTATTATCATTTATTATTATATAATATCATTTATTTTTTTTATTTATTTTGCTGCGAATTGCCGAAGCTCTCTCGGGGTTTCCTTCTACTGTACATTGCAAAGCCGTTACATAAGCATTAAGGCTGCCTCGTTTAGATGGAAAGGGTAAATCGCCAAAACTACATCCGTATCGACTATAAAATATTCAGGAGTCCTGATCACTACAAACGCTACTTCGTCCTTGTTCAGGAGAGGACAAAAATATGAGAGCATTAGGCATGACCCCCAAGCTGCACTTAGTAATAAAAGAAATATATCAAGTACAGGTAGTTAAACTTCGTGCTTTGATGAATTCCTATAAGCTCAAGATCAATCAGGGAATGCAGAATAACTGATTGATCTGTTTAGTTAAGTAAATCAGTTTAATCAAACTTTTATGATCAGGCGAATACTTATAAGGTGTAGAATACTTGCGCAGCCCCCAGGGATGCTAAACAACTGGTAACATTCTCCGTGAAATTCTCAATCTTTATTGTGTTTACTCTCCACTGGACAGAATTAACCTAGATACAGGAGAAGCGCCATCAACCCCAGAAGTGTTGATGCTCGTAGTGGCATTATGTCTTCCATATACAGGGCCACTTCGTCATTTCTAAGATAAGTATTATCCTTGATCAAGGAGGCTCACTAATAAGTCTCCCTTGCTAGTTTATTTATCGCGTGAAATTAGCATATATACAAGAGAAAAGTTTACGGGCTAAAAGGATTAATACTATCACATGTCTTTCATCTACATAATACTCCGCGCTTTGTTGTTCTCTCAGCTATGAACAGGCACAATTTTCAAGCTACAGTGTTGACTATATGCATGGGCGTAGGTATGTCCCAGAAGAGGGTCTCAGTTACATATGGGGCAGTGTTAGGGCTGTCATTATGCAGTTTGCTAAAAAGAAAAAGAAACAAACCAAAATATATGGCCATGAAACTGGGTATCACACAAACAATTTGGAGGTGATGGAGAGGAGTAAATCTCTGTTTTCAATTCCGACCTGCCAAGAAATTATCCAGAGTTTATAAGATAACGGAATGGACTTCTGTATCACTATACTTACTTAGCCAGTAAGGTTTTTTAGGTTGTTGGCACTACAGCAACCGCACTTAATTGTATGAAGTGGAATACACCCTTTTTTTTTTTTTTTTTTATAACAGAACAGAGGAAGGAAAAGCAAATGAATAAAAAAACTAATCCATACACCAGATTACTAGTGTCCTGGCTTCATAAGATATCTGTAACAGTTAGACTTGAACAGCTGTAGGTGAAGTTTGGAGGGAAACAACTCTGAGAAAGCGAGTTTCAGAGAGATACAGTTCGGGGAATGAAAGAATTCTGATAGGCAGATGTTCTGTAATATGACTGAGTGACATTACAGTCATGAGTGCTACCAGATGGTCGTGTAGCACGAGGGAAGGCATGGAGAGGTGGCACCATGGACGCAACTTCGTCTGAGCATTTGCCATAAAACTGTCTGTAAAATAATGCCAGGGAGGCAACATTCCTTCCTACTTGTAGGGGAGGTAGTTCATATGTAATGGCAGGGTTGTTAATAATTCTAACAGCTTTGTTCTGAATTTTGTCTAGTTGTTTTGATGCAACCTCTGCACATCTACTCCACAGGGGTGAGCAATATTCAAGCTGAGAGCGCACATGACTTATAAATTATAGTTAACTGCTCCTCAGTGAAGAAGTGAAATCTCCAATGATAATATCTACACTTTTGAGGATAGTCATAAAGATTCGTATGTGTTTTGATATCATCCCAAGACAGTCATTGGTAGCACTGAACCAAGGAAATATCCAGTTTTTCAAGATAAAAATGAGAGTAGTAGTGTGTGTCGTTTATCAGTGAGTGTTGTCATGGCGGAGTGAGGAGATAAGCATGACCAAACCATTATCTGTACTTTAGCTGTAATATATATAATATGCAAAACAAAGATTCTGAAGGTTTGTTTATATAACACTGAAGGTTCTCGGTGCTTTTGTAATTACACAAACTGTCCTTAACTTGGCCAACTTAAGGAAGGGCAAGCTGAAGTGCTGGTAAAGTAAATCAAACAGTGAAAATCGTGACCACTCCTTAGACTTCTCGTGGGTGTGACCCCACTCCACCTTCAAGCTGCCCTGTTAATACCCTTCCCCCAAACTGACCTATAACCGATAAGCCGGTTTTGATAAGCACTCTCAGTTTACCAATACTGTATTGATATTCCAAATGACAAAAATGCACAGGGTGTTCAGGCAACCTTGTTATATCTCCTTTTTAAGGAGGCTGATAACAATGATAATGTGTCTTAAGAAATTTAATATCCGGCGCTGTAAATCTCTCTCTCTCTCTCTCTCTCTCTCTCTCTCTCTCTGTTTAATAAGGTACAGTTTCCCTCTTTCGTTTTCATATACTCGACCAATTTTTGACGACCGACAGCTGAAAGTTGTATGGGCAGAGCTGAGAGCCAGAGACAGGTTTTGCCACTATGGTACGTCTGTCATTACCTCAAACTTCTCCTACCCAAACACACACACACACACACACACACACACACACACACACACACACATAGTTGGTGTTTTGCAGGTGAGTTAGGGCTCTAAAACATATCTTAATCATCATATTTTTAGACATGGGACGATGAGTAGGAGCAGCTCTGTCATGTTGCTGACTGAGGTTGTACTGACGCGAGGAGCTTTACTCCCGTTGACTTAAAACGATGCTCGTTATAATGGCCGTGGTGGTCCCAGGCTTATCAAGTACTTATGTAGTTGTTTCACTGCTAGGATTCTGAACGAGGATTTGTATACAAAAAATATAATTCAAATTTTGTAGGTACATTTAGTGCTGGTGGATATATAATTTTATATAAATAGTATTCATAACCCTGATACACCGAGCACAGTAGGATTGTCTTGTTGGTAACACACATATACGGAATTACGAAACTCTGATGCACTTAATACTGCTTAATTATTAGCCTAACAAGTAAATGGACGTCAGACACCCATATTCCACAACACTCACATGATGTCTGGTAGAACATAATCAGAAATGCTTCACTGAGTTGTTGCTATGTAGTGTTACAGGTACTGCAACTGAAAGTGATGCCCTCTCCTCTTACTTGATTAACAAAATGCTTCTATAATCTTATCTGACTTTAGTTATTATTTGTGTGGATTTCATATAAAAGAGGATGAGAGTGAGCCATGGAGTCAAGTATATAGCTATCACTGGGTAACACTCTGTATATACTATATTTCTCTATAACGTTAATGTAACTGAAATCATTTTTTCCTTGTTTCTTCTCAGGTTTTCATCACCTTTTGTAACCAATCTCATATTTTTAAACATCCATCATATTCACATAGGCAACACAAATGTTAGTGACGATATAAGTGACACTCTAATTCATGAGACGTAAAACAACCCTCATCCTCCACCAGTGATGCAAAGAGGCACACAAGTAAGAAAACAATGAGAACCGAGCCGATACAGATTAATGGAGAGCATCGTTTCACTTCGGCGATATTGTGGTTTCTAATTACCCGTGCAGGCAGCGTGAGAGGGGTACTGCACTCCACTCCACCAGAATTAGTTGTAATACCGCAACCGAAAGTACGCCCATACTTCCCTGCCAGATGTGAAAGCTATTACGTGAATTTATGGAATATCTGACAGCAATATGAAGCATACAAAAAAAAAAGTATGATAAGGAACAAAACTGTATGTCTTTCGGTGACATAATGTGAAATATGGACGGTAGGATATAGTGCTGGCAGAGCATTGTCGGCAATAATTTCCTAGTGATAGCAATATTGCAGCCAGAAAATTTCCTTCAACTTTTTACTCGAAACTCTTGTTCAATAATCTGACATTTTTTAAATTTCCCTAGTTGGCGTCACTAGGTTCTGAAAGTCATTGCTCACTGTTTCGTAATTAACTGCGTTGTCATGCATCTCTTCTTATAACCATAATATCCGTAATTGCACAATGACCAAGAACACGCAGATGAAGTTAATTCCATGACTCAGTTCAATTTATTATTATCCCATGGTGCAATTTTCAGGTTGTTTTGGCTCCTTCAATTTACATCAGCTGAGAAGAGATGCAGCGGAGTAAAATATATGCAGATTTCACTGAACCCTTTACTGCTAGCGATCCTACCGATGTTGAATACAGTCATTTTTTATCAACTGATCGATTGCCAGACGCCTAAATCCTTTAAAGACTGGCCACAGACAAGTCGCATCCTCGTCACCCTGTATCTCCGCCAAGCGGCTGCCATCTAATCAACTCACATTCACCCCCCCATCTCATTCTCGGTCTCCCTCTCCCCCTCCCCCTCTATTCTCCATCTCACTCACACACACACTCTCTTTGTCGGTCTTTCGTACTCCATCATCTCCACATGCCCAAAACGCAAAACCAATAATGCGTCATGGGAGAAAAGGGGTTGATAAATGAGAGTGACGGTAGCTCATTGATTACTACGTTAGGTTCGTGGTCCACGTGTGATGGGAGTCTGAGCCTCAAACCCTGAAACACTGCACACATTTACAGAGGCCGCTGGTTCTGTAGTATGTCTATCCATTTGCCACCAGATGTTTGTACCCTGATGGTTCGTACTGAAGGTGCGTCATCATCACCCTGACCTCTTCTCATTACCTAAGAATAAAGCGAAAAATAGTCTCGAAAACAAGGAAAGAGAAAACGCGATACAGGGCGAACTGTCAATAGCATGCATGCCCAGTGAGACAGGCCAGACACCTCACTATTCAAGCCCACAGATTCCCTGCTTTACTTCACAGGCCCAATTATCTGCACACACACACACACACACACACACACACACACACACACACACACACACACACACACACACACACACACACACACACACACACACACACACGCACGCACACACACACACACACACACACACACACACACACACACACACACACACACACACACACACACACACACACACACACACACACATGCATGAATGCACTAGCACCTATGCATTGTTAGTAGGAAGCTTGCTTGCTGTAAATTAAAATAACTGAAGGTTAATTTCCTCTTGTCACGAGTATTTATTTTTGCAGGGACAGCAAAAGGCCTGCAGTGTTTCTGAAATGCCGGTGACTTCCTCACAGAAAGAAATCATAGTTACGACAGCGAATCGAATGTAATCATGTTTTGAATGGGTATCAGGTCTCTATATTCACTTCCGGGTAATGTACAGTGTGTTAAATACTGTCCTGTCGACGTTTGGTGATGTGATGGAGAGCTCCCGCATCGGAGCGTGCTGTGGCCTGTGTGCTACGATTCCTGTTCCAGAGGTGGCCACAGGTTTTTCTATTATGTAAACGTTACCAATGGTGTAGGTCACTCTCCCCTCCTTAAATATTCTGGACTACAGTAGACTAGCCTCGGGCTCATACTTTCCAAAGGGATCAAAATGGGACTAGCTAGTACAGTTTTTCAAAAGTAATTCGTGGTAAGATCCAGTCGAGAAAGTTTATGGTCACTCTGGGAATCGAACTCAGAACATATTGGCTGCTGCTGATTTTGCTTCCGACTGCACCATCGTCACTGCTTAATATCAGGTAACTGCAGTAGGTTCGTTAACACAAGTTTTTTGTTAACGAACCTACGCTATTTTCACTTTAACTAGGCATAAAATTCCTCTCGTTCAATTTTAGTTCTGAGCTTTAAGGAGTGTCAAACAAAACGAAGAGGTGCCGAGAGGGATGCAGGGCCGTAACATTGGCTTATTCTGTCACTGAGCTACAGGAAAGAGGCTGAAGAGGGGAGAAAACTTGCGACTAGTCAGAGTGAAAGAACTATACTTGCCTGGGAATTCCATAATGGTGTACTGAAGAGGCTCCGATTAATTCAACCTCTATCCGTGAGATTCTGAATCTCCTGGAAATCAAGTAGACGGCACTGTAGACTATTATTTCACAGGACAAAAGACTCATTCACAAATCATGAACGACCTTACGAGCTAGTAGCCTATGATATCTGGCATATTTTCACAAGTTCACATCCTGTCGGTTCCCGTTTTTAGTACGATGTATCTATCTATCTATCTATAGCCCGACGCCCTAATCCCGCAAAGGGTGGCCGCAGACAAAACGCCTCCAAGTCACTCTGTCACCCACCATTTGACTCCCCTCCCCCCAACTCACCCCCCCCTCCCTCATATACCTCTCAACTTCATCCCTCCACCTCATCCTCGGTCTACCCCTCCCTCTCCCTCCCTCCACCTCACCTACATACACCCTCTTAGTCAGTCTTTCATTCTCCATTCTCTCCACATGTCCAAACCACCTCAGTGTATTTCTCCTAATCTTTTCAACCACATCCACATCTACCCCACAACGTTCCTTCACTTCTTCATTCGTCAACCTGTCCCTCCACGTCATTCCACATGCTCCTCTCAAGTAACTCATTTCCACTGCTCTTACTCTTGACTTGTTCCCCTCTTGCAAGGTCCACGCCTCGCTTCCATACGTCAGGGTAGGGATCACAATACCATCATGCAGTGACTTCTTAACTTCCATACTCACCTCCCTATTTCTCATCACTGCTTTCAGTGTACCAACAACCTTTCTTCCCTGCTGTACCCTTTCACGTACTTCATCCCCCAAAGTTCCATCCTTACTCATCACACTACCCAAGTACTTGAATGCACTCACATTCTCCATATCCTCACCATCCAACCTCACTGCACACTCTGTGACTTCATTCCTCTCAAACACCATAACTTTACTTTTGTTTACATTAACTTTCAGCTTCCTCCTCCTACACACTGTCCCAAATTCATTCACCAAACCTTGCAACTCCCATTCATCTTCACTCAACAATACTGTATCATCAGCAAACAGCAACACCGGAAGCTTCCAAATCTCACCCTCATTCATTAGGGCCACCCCCACATCCACTGCCCTACCTTGCACCTCCTTTACAACCCCATCCATATATATATTAAACAGCCATGGAGACATCACACACGATGTATGCCTAACCTATAACGTGTCAATTCCGGAATTAAATTCATAAGAACATTTTTCAGTGGTGAAAACATTCAGGTAAAGCAGAGCGTCATTTAATCCGAATATATTTCCTAGGTATTTCATATAATTTTGGGAGGAAGTAAATGAGACAAGACCAGCTTAATTTCCATATGCATGTATGCATCACCCCAGTGCTCATCTTATTAAGTATTGTTCCACCAAGTTTAATATATAATCTAACCTCAATTAATTTGACCTAAACTTTTAAGACTTTGCCTAAATCCACTTACGGATTCTATATAATCCCAAAGCACTGTATAATATCTTATAATATCCTAAAGTTATACATAAATCGGAATAAGAACCTTATTTAATAATCTCCCCCTCTCCCGAAAAAAAGACCACCATATGATCTATCTGTCTATATAGCTAGGCTCCTTTCCCCAAGGAAAGGAAAGTAGCCGAGACAGGACGACACAGTCCCAATATAGGCTACCCATCCACTCAAACACATTCATTCACATTTTAGCCCCAAAGAGGAGAAGGGACAGATCCTCACCGCACCACACCACATGAGGGTCAACTGCGCAGTGCAGTCAGTGACATCTGCAGCAGGGTCCGACAGCAGAGCTAGTTTACCCCTGCCACATCATAATAGTCCCATCCCCTTACCCACACCTGACCTGATCAGCTGATCAGACAAAATGCGGGAGAATATCCCCTCAGGGCTGAATCATCCTTTATTCATTCACAATTTCTCTCCATTCATTTCCATCACACACAGCCACTCTTCCTTGCTCAACAGACATCCCTCTCACATCCAACGCTCTCTTCACACTGTCCATCCATCCTATTCGTGGTCTTTCTCTCAGCCTTACACGTCTCACATCAGGTCTAGTTATCTTTTTCACCAATTGCTCATTATCCATTCACTCCATATGCCCAAAACATCGCAACAACCTCTGCTCAACTCGATCAGCCATGTCCCGAACAACTCCAGTTCTCCTTCATCATTTCTCACTCGATCCATATGCGTCACTTCACACATACTCCTCAGACACCTCATCTGCATTACATTCAAACTTTTCCTCTCTGCTACACCCATATTCCATGTTTCTGCCCCATATAATGCAGTCGGTACCATAACGCCCTCGTACGGTCTACTCTTTACATCCATTCAAAGCAAATGACATCTAAACACTTTTTTCATTCCTCCCAGCACCTTTCGTACTTCATTCATTCTAAACTTCACTTCTGCATCTATTCTTCCATCCACAGCATCATGTGACCCTAAATACTTAAAACACTCTACAGCTGCCGCATATTGACTTAGGACCTCCCCCCACAAGGTATTAAAGTACACAGAAGTCATAGTACAGGCAATCAGAATGTTTGTTCATGAAATGCCATTCATTAATACGAAATCATGTTTCCCTTGCTTTTCAGGACCAGTTGGATGCGTTTTGGCATGGAATCACTTAGATCTCTAAGGTAATCTAAGGACATTTCTTTGCACCAAACATTTGTTAGTTCAGTCTTGAGGTTGTCCAGATTGTGTGTCGTCTTCACTATCATGATTTTCTTCATCTTTGTCCAGCAGTTTTCTGTCGGCTTTAGAGCAGGACTGTTGCCTGCCAGTCAAGGACCTCAATCCGATTATCCTGAAGCCATTTTGTCACCTTTCTTGACTTGTGACACGGAGCTGAATCGTACATGAAAAAGTCGCACCCATGAATAGCAAAAAAGTTTCACAAATGATCTCTCAGAAGTTAAATATACTAGCCACCATTCATTATCAAGTTCTTAGAAAGAAAGTAGAGGCCTCCCCTTCCCATTTCACCTGACAAACACCCCCATACCATTATTGATTGTGGGAGCTTAACAGTTGGCACCATGTAAGCAGGGTCATATCGACTACAGGAGGCAGGGCGATGAACCTTGGCATAACTCACCTGGAAAACTTGAAATGTGCTTTCATTGGAAAACATAACTTTTCTCCACTCATCCGATGTCCAGTGTGCATACTTCTTGGCAAACTGAATGTGCTGTTTCTTCATGCAGTCAGTGAGAAGTGGTTTCTTGGCTGCAGTGCGGTTTGGCAAACCCAGCTCCTTCCGCAGACGGAGTTGGATAGTTTGAATTGAGACGTCTTGTAACAGCTGGGGATGCAATCTCTTCAATTCTGCTGCTGTCAGTCGAGCATTCTTGATTACTTATCTCTTCAGAAGCGTATCTATACCTCTGGAAGTCGTCCTCTTCTTTCCACCCCCATGTTGTGCTCTGGTACGACATCAGGTGGCAGGCTGCGTGCTGCAGCAAGAATCTTCATGAAGGTCGACTTTGCGCGTCCAGTACGTTCAAAAATCGTGTTGATAGGGACATTATCCTGCCTCCTTGCAATGATACGGACACTGTCATCCCTTGAGCAGTACTTTCCAGGCATGACAACTCGACTCTAGGAAAATAGCAGGGTAATCAGTAATGCACACGAAAAAAGAGGGAGGTGCAAGCTCGGAACGACGGGAACATATACTCCCACTCTCGCTTCTGGGCAAGCATGGACGTCCTGAGTGTTTCACCACTTCCCCCCAACACCAGATGAGTTACCAATTACTTCTTGCCAAAAAAAATTCACTTGGTTGACGTGGAAACAGAAAGCAAAGACAGACAACTCTCCCATTGCAATTCTGTGTGTGTGTAGGTCCTACGTCAATTTGCATTGAGCGTACCTCCTCAAACAACTCACCATTCAAAACTATATTCATCCTCCTACCATCTACCAACCTCATACACTTCATTCCTTTACTCTTATTCTCATTTACTTTCAAATTCCTCCTTTCACACACCCTTCCAAACTCCTCTACCAACTGTCTCAATCTCTCCTCTGAATCAGCCACCACTGCAGTACCATCTGCAAACAGCAGCTGCTTCAGATTCCACTCTCTACCATCAACGTTCACCAGATTCAAACCTACACCTAACACTCTTGCATTCATCTCCCTTACAACACCATCCACACAAATATTAAACAACCAAGGCACCATCATACATCCCTGCCACAGCCCCACTCTCATGGGAAACCAATCACTCACAGTCTTTCGCACTCATACACACGATCTGCTATTTACATAAACACTCTTCACTCCTTTTAGTGACCTACCATCAATTCCATACACTCTTAAAACAGTCCACAAAGCCTCCCTATCAATTCTATCATATGCTTGCTCTAAATCCATGAACGCCCAGAGCACATAATTACCTTTCGCTAAATACTTTTCACACACCTGTCTCACAGCAAACACCTGATCCACGCATCCCCTCCCTCTCCTAAAGCCACATTGCTCATCACCAGTCACTCCCTCTGTACCCTTTCTGACTTTCTTAACCTTATCAGGTTTTGGGGCCGGGCAGATAATGTCTGTGCCAGAGTCAGCCACTCACGCTGACCCAAATCTTCGCAGCCCGATATTTTACTTTGATCGCTCTGTGTAAATACACTTTTCATGATAGAATGTTGGTTTTGGTGTCATTTTAAAGCTGAATAGTTGTACTTTATCGTAGTATGTTAAAAAAAAGAGAACAAAGAAAATAAAATATCAAAACTGATGAGTTGAAGTTAGGCGAAAAGCAAAAATTTTATACCTTGCCGTAGAAAAATATTCGGCAAAAAATAATAAGATATGTAAGTTTGGTTTAAACCATGCAAAAATACAATAAATTACCTTTACAATGATATATAGATTATGGTAATATTTGCATTTCATTGTGCAGAAAAGCGAAAGGAAAGAGATGCACAAATTCATTTTAGTCCCGGTCGCATATTCGCTTCGCGATGTTTTTCTTTGATCGGTCAGTGTAAATACACTTTTTATGAAAGGATGCTCGTTGTGGTGTTATTTTGAAGCTGAATAGGTGTACTTTATCACAGTATGTTCATAAAAGGAAAACAAAGACAATAACAAGTCAAAGTGACGAGTTGAAGTTAGGAAAAAAACAAAAATTTTATACCTTGCGGTAGAAAAATATTCACCAAGAATAAAGTTATAAAGAAACAAAGCCATGAGTCAGATCAGCTGTTCAGTACCGCCATATATAGAGCAACCATTCCGTCACATCATGCTCGATCCTTTTTGTTATGGTGCATAAATGCGATTTATGGTGAATATTTTACAAAAGTTTCTTAAAATGACGATTAAAAGCATCATCCGAATCTCTGAGGTTGGATTTGAAATGACGATCGAAATAGTCATTTGATTCTCAAAGGGTTAATTAACACTCTACCATACACCTTACGTACAACACTCAACAGAATTATACCCCTAAAGCTAGTACATTCATACTTATCACCCTTGCCTCTATACAACGAGACCACACAACCATTTACCCAGTCAACTGGCACCATACCTTGCACAAAGCACACATTCAACAATCTTACTAAACAGTCAACAATAGTCGCTCCACCACCTTTCAGACATTCCACAGCACACCCATCCATAACTGCAGCTTTCCCTGTTTTTATCTCCTTTTCTGCCTCCTGTACTTCCTCCTTCGTGATCAAAGAATCATTCAATTCTCCCAACACATTTATTCCTTGGAACCTTCCATCCGCCACAATCTCAGCCTCCCTTTCCTCCTGTACATTTAACAATCTTTCAAAATACTCCGCCCATCTCTTCCTTACTGCATCCATCTCAGTTAACTTTCTTCCATCCTCTGCTTTTACTTGCTCTCCATTCTCAGACTCTCCCTTTCGCACCCTTTTCACCTCCTTCCAAAACATATTCATTTTCTGTCGAAAATTCTCAGTCAACTGCCTACCCCACCTCTCATATGCTGCCACTTTAGCATCACGCACAGCCCTTCTCGACCTATTACTCTTTTCCTTATACCTCTCATATGACACCTCAACCTTCCTCTGAGCCACACTTCATATGCACATCTCTTCTCAGCCACAGCCATACTTACTTCCTCACACTACCATTCACTACCTTTTTTTACACCACCACCCATTCGTCCAACACCACACACCTCTTCCACATGCCCCACCACAGCATTCTGAAACAACTGTCATTCCTCCTCCACACTGCCATTTTCCTGATCTTCCACTGCCTTCCACTTATCTTTCAATTTCTCCTTATACTCTATCATTTTCTCTCTTTTATCCAACTCATTTTCAAAACCTCCCTGGCACACATAACTCTCCTAGCTCTAACCCATCTCTTACCTACTCTTAACTTTCCCTCTACCAGGTAGTGGTCAGACATACCTCCATCCTCTCCTCTTAGAACTCTCACATCCAACAATCTTCCTATTACATTCCTGGACACAGCCACATAGTCCATCAGTGCTTTATCAACAACCCTTCCACCCTCCTGTCTCACTCATGTATACTTATAAATTTCTTTCTTCTCAAACAAGGTATTTCCAATCACCATCCTCGCTCAACACACACCCCTACCATTCGTTCCCCAATTTCATTTCTTCCAGGCACACCATGCAGACCAGCTACACCTTCAACTGCAGCATTTCCCACTCTAGCATTCAGATCTCCCATCATTACCTCATTCACATTCGCTCCAAAACTCTGCACTCATCAACATTATTCTAGAAAGACTCCCTCTCTTCATCATCCCTTTTACTACCAGGCCAATATTCACTCACAAATACCCACAACTCATGTTCAAATTTTGCTTTCACCCACATCAGCTTCGATGACACCTCCTTCATTTCTATCAGACACTGTTGTACTTTGGGATTCACTAACAAGGTCACAGCTTCTCTTGTCCTCCCTCTATCAACACCTGACAATCTTCCATTCACACTTCCAAACTTAGACTCACCTTTCTCATTCATCTTTGTTTCATTCAAAGCCAACACATACAACTTTCTTCTCACAGAAGTTCTCCTAATCTCCTCACGTTTAGCCTCAATCATGCTACATACATGCACATTCATAGACCCAATCTTCAGGGTACAGGGATAACTCAATCCCTCATCCCTTTCTCTATCCTGTCTCTTTTTAGGAACTAAAAAACAGAGGAGGGGGTCCCTAGTCCTCTCACCCTGCCCCTTTTAGTCGCTTTTTATGACACGCAGGGAATACGGTGGCAGTATTCTTCCTAACACAACCCGGCCACAGAGTAGTAGTACCACCCCATAGTGCAGCCAGTTTGTGTCCCCCTCACCACAGGGGGGAACACCATTTCATGATATACTGGATGTCATTGTGTTGTTTAATTATCCACGTAATGTAAATGTGATAAACTCCCATAGTTAGGTGTTTCTCCATGTACTGTACAAACGCCCAAAAAAGTGATGACCCAATTCCCAGTGCATCTCGCTTAGGAATTGGTATCTGACAACTGCCAAGGCTAAGATATATTTCCTATATTGCATACCGGAAAGAGCAGTATTTAGGTAAACGACACCAAAAAGCATTATATCAGTGTTTTACCATGTATATGGAAGAGGAAACCACAATATACAAAAGTTGAGGCTAAGCCGTACTAAATAATCTGAAATGCACAGCCAATCGCTCAACGGTTTCAGAGTTAAAATGCGGAGAAACTCTCACAGTACTTATTGTACATCCTAAATCAACAATACTGAGAAAATGGCCCATAAAATAAAACCCACAGATAATGGTAATGTCAAAATCATGAGTGCCATCAAATGGGAAAAATAAACTCCTAAAAATAAATTATTATCGACGTTTAATTCTCTATGCAGGATGATATTTACACGGGAAAACCCATGAGCGCTGTAAGCAAGATGGATCAACATGATACTACAGCCTATCAGTACAAGCAGATTATTGCTCTTTATTTAGCAAATATTCCAGCATGACAGATATCCCGGCAGCTTAACCCTCCCAGGCACGTTGACGCAATTCACGTCCCATGTGTCTTTCCTGGTAAACGCACATTGACATGAATCGCATGAAAAAGCAGAAAAAATCGCCAAAATTTAAGTTTGGGCCGATTTGCATCAAATTTTTATGCATTGTAGTGGGCGCATGTCTCTTCCGAGGTAAACTTTTGGCAACACTGTCGCACTTTCTCTGGGACTGTACACAGCGGTTAACCTCAGTACCTCATGACAAGCCAGGCTGTAGAGTTGCAACGCATGTGTTGTCCCATTAACTCCTCTAATTCTTCTTTTCCCGCCTTAGGCCAAAGCCCCTCTGGACAGATTGCGATCATATACGGTACTATTTATGAGTATACTGTGATGTGATTTTGTCGATGGAACATATATATATATATATATATTTATATTTATATAGTTCATAAAGCCATGGAGTACGTTATCAGCCTTAAGGCCTAGGGGCATTACTTGTGTTCACTGTAACGGGGTTAGCCACTCTGCTTCACTTTGTCCCTAATGCTGTGAGTAGATTACGTATATAGTGAGGCCAATGCCTAAACTGTATATTGTGTGAAAGATATAGTGGCTGGCTTAGTGAAATAATCGAACTAGCAGGCGTTACGTTCGCCATAGCTGTAGTCAGGAATGGGGCAGGCTTCACGTGTATGCTGTAATCGGGAAGGGATTATGAGAGGAGTTAGGAATGGAATCATTGTGATATATATATATATATATATATATATATATATATATATATATATATATATATATATATATATATATATATATATATATATATATATATATATATATATATATATATATTTTGTGGTAGGTGGGGGAGGCCCAGCATCCACCCACTCAGTGTAGTGGTACCCTGTTTTTAGGGTAGCTCTACATCAAATGACAAGCCAAATGATTTCCTATAAAGCAGGAAATCACTTACAATGCTGGGTGGTAACCTTATAACCAACGTACAAGTGTTCCCTACGTGACAGCAAGTGGGTTGGGGGAAGGTTAGTGCCCCTCCCTGGAAAACATCTAACTAAAAATATGAACAAGAAGCCTTGGACCAGGACTGACCAAAAGTTGACAACTAAGGACCGTGCAAAGGACATGATACTGATGGCGACGTGGAATGTAAGGGGTGCGAATGATGAGGTGAAAGAGAGATTGTCCAGGTGCTTGAGGGTGCAAAAGTGGATGTATGTGGATTAACTGAAACTAATGGCCAGGAGAGAGTGTGGGAGAATTGGAGTATGGATGGGATATATGTGCAGGAGTAGGTGAGAATGAGAGGGCAAAAGAAGGATTGTGTATTGTTGTGAGTAACAGATGGAAGGAGAATATAAGAGAGTATGGATCAGTTGGTTCAAGGATTGTATGGGTAAGACTGAAAGTTGGACTACAAATCTGGGTGATTGTGTGCGTGTATGTGCCAACGCAAAAATGCAAGCAGAGTGAGAGAAGAGTTCTGGACAAATGTGGAAAAGTGCATGGAAAAGTTTGAAAGGAATTAGAGAGTGTTTTTGATTGGTGATATGTATGGTAAAGTAGGGAATGTGAAGGTGGATGGAGTAGTAGTAGTAGTTGTTCCCTAGGCAGTCTGGCCAAACAGCCCCGAGTCCCTTAGGAAGGCCATGGCCGAGACCAGGCTTTCCCACAGAGCTCTCAAAGAGTGTATGTTGTGTTGTTGGCATAGGTGATTGTGTGCAATGTAGTCTTCCATAATGTGCTTAATAGTATGGGGTGCTGTGTTGCATCCCGGACAGGCATCAGCGACGGAGTCATCCAGCCTCTTCCGGTAGCTCAAGAGGGCTGGATGGTGCCCACATATCAGCCTGGCCAGGTGGACCCTGTCCTCACGAGGATGATAGGATTCAGAAGGGTGGATGTCAGGAGGCCGTGCATGCAGCTGTATGTTGTCTTCAAGTGACTGAATGGAGCGGCGAGTGATCTGAGTGAGGATATGCTTCTGGAAGCTGGTCTGAGGTGGGCGAGGGGGGAGAGATGGCAGTATTTGAGTATGGTATCGTGTGCTGGGTGTTGTTTTGATGTTCCTTGGTGTGGGTGGATGTGCTACCATGTACTGTAGTGGATGTTGTGGGTTTGTGGAGGCTGCAGCAAGAAACTGGGTGCCTCTCATGTCTAGGTGATCCTTGACTTTGAGCTTTGGTTTCTTAATGTAGGTGGTCTGTGGATGTAGTAGCTGTGCAGCCTGTGCTTATTTTTAGAACCTTGTTCTGTATGGTCTGTAGAGTGTTGTAGTGTGTTTTGGTGAGGTTAGAAGCCCAGGCAGGGCTTGCATAATTCATCACTGAACGTATGTAGTACTATTGTTTGTATACTGTGGTGGTGGTTTCTTTCTTGTGTCTGAATATTGTATGGGCAAGTGACCTCAAGGCAATGAGTCTTGGTGTTATTTTATTTTTAATGATTGTGATGTGTTGTTTAAACGACATTGATGTATTGTATGTTACACCATGGATTTTGTGTGTGTGTGTGTGTGTGTGTGTGTGTGTGTGTGTGTGTGTGTGTGGTAGAGGAGTGTTGTTTATGGTGAGGTGTGGGATGTGACTGTGTTCTGCTGTCCAGTTTGTGAGATGAGTCACTGTAGATTTGGCTGGGGCTATTTTGAGCCTGTTTGTCGTGAACCATTCGAGTAGTGTGTTGAGGTACGGTTGAATGATGTGTGCAGCTGTGTTTCCATTTTGGTGCATGGGATGGAGTTGTTGGTGAGTGGGGTGTGCCTGCTGAGATAGATGAGAATGGCAGTGCTTTGGTGGATATTTGTGCCGGAAGAGGGTTGGCGATAGCCAATACAAACTTCAGGCACAAAATGATCCACATGTATACATTGTGAGTCATGAGAAGGGTGGATGGTGAACTGAGTGAAAGGAAGACAGTGATTGATTATGTGTGTGTGGATGAAAGGATGCGAAGCTGTGTAATGAATGGAAGAGGACACAGAGGCTGGGAGAGTGGACTTTCTGACCACCACTTGGTGGTGGTCAGAATCAAGGTCCAAGTAAAATGGAGAAATAGAAGAAGGGAAGGACAGGAGGATGGAGTAGATGTAAGGAGAATGGAAAGGTTACAAGAGGATGTGAAAAAGGCAGATGATAACAGAGAGGTGGAAGAACAATTGGGTAAATATGAATTGAAGCAGATGGGGGACGTGGAACGTGTGTGCAAGGTATTCACAGAGGAAATATGTGCAGCATGTGAGGTGGTGTGTGGGGTGAAGAAAAGACGGAAGGGGGTGCAAGGAACAGCATGGTGGAATGAAGAGGTGAGACAGGGTGTGGCACAAAAGAAAGCATATAATGAATGTATGAGAAATAGGGGCGTGGAAGAAGTTGAGAGACGGAAGAGAGAGTTATATGTAGAGAGGAAGAGAGAGATGAAAAAGACTAGTAAGAGAGAGTAAGAAGAGAGTGGATGAGGAATTTGGAAGGAATTTGAGTGTAAAGTGGAGGGAATGTAAGAAATTGTTCTGGAAAGAGGTGAAGAGAGTAAGACAGGGTGACAATGAAGTCAGCAGGGAAGTGAAAGATAAAAATGGTAGATTACTAGTGGAGAAGGGAGCAAAAGTGAGCAGATGGAGAGAACACTTTATTGAATTGTTGGACATAGAAAATGAAAGTAATGTGATTATAAGTGGCTGAGGAATGGCAGGGAGAAGGAGGGAGGTGAGAAGACAGGAAGGAATCAGTAGGATGGAAGTTGTCGAAGCACTGAAGAAAGTCAAGATGGGGAAAGCCCCAGGAATTGATGGAGTGTGTGGTGAAATGCAGAAGCATGGGGAAGAGATAGTAATAGAATGGATGTGGAAGATGTAGAGATTGGCATGGGAGGAAGGTAAAGTCCAGGGTGATTGGAAGTCAGGTATAATTATTCCCTTGTACAATGGGAAAGCGGAATAAGAAATGCATGGTAATCATGGGGGGATTTGTCTTCTTAGTATAATAGGAAAAGTATACAGTAGGATACTTACTGCCTGGTTAGGCAAATAACAGAGGAATTAGTTGGAGAAGAACATGGAGGCTATGTGAAGGGAAGGGGTTGTATTGATCAGATATTCATTCTTAGATCTTTAACACGCCCCATCCTGACGTTTTCTGGGCAGTGGTACACCCCAGTCCCGATATTTTTGGAGTTTTTTTTTTTTAGGCTCAAACATTCGCTTTTGGTGAGAAACATCGAAAATTCATAGAGAAATCGCTCACCTGGGGTTTAAAATACCCGATCCAGGTACGAGTACCTCCTTACCTGACTGGGTTTTCTAACAGGCTGGCACCAAAGAAAACGAGTGCTATGGGAGGGTAACTATTTTATCCACTCATAAACAGTATTTATTTATTTACTTGGTACGAATTTATATGTAGTACAAGAGTATATTGGTTTTCAGACAGTAATATAGGCATTATAAGCATTGTTTCACTCACTAACTCATCACCATTCATGACCTTTTTTTGCCACATTACCTGATCATCATTTCTGACTGTTTCTTCCTCTAATGCTATGTAAACTTTGTCCTCCACATTGTCATCGATTGGGGAATCACTCTGGCCCTGAATGTCTTTATTGGCCAGGTCACTGATAACAGGTGAATTGCCGAGACAATGGCGTGCAGGGGTGGGGAGAGGTTATGCGGTGTAAGGCATTGTCCCTGCTCAGCATCTTGTAGAGGAATAGAGGAAGGTGTCTCGTGTATACGTGCCAAAAATCACTCGTGAAATCACTCGCGAAAATTGAAAATTGTGCAAATTAGGTACCTTGCAATGTTGCCGCGTTAATTTACGTCTCCGGGATATGAGTGCACATCATGTAAGGACGTGAATTCACGTCTCCGGGATGGGGCAGGTTAATGGAGAAGTGTCTAGAGAAGGGAAAGAAGTTGTATGCGGCCTTCACGGATGTGGAGAAAGCATATGACAGGGTGGATAGACAAGGATTGTGGAAAGTATTAAGAATATATGGAGCAGATGGGAAGTTAAATGCTGTGAAGAGTGTGTATGAGGGTGCATTGCGTGTGGATAATGAACGAGTTTTTCTATTTGAAGGTTGGGTTGAAACAGGATGTGTCATGTCTCCATGGTTGATCAGTCTGTATATGTATGGGGTTATAAAAGAGATATAAGGTAGGACAGTGGATGTTGGAGTGGCCCTAATGACAAAGGGCAGTGTTTGGAAACTCCCTGTACTGTTGTTTGCAGAAGATACTGTGCTGTTAAGTAAAGACGAAGGGCAGCTGCAAGGCTTGATGAATGAGTTTGGGAGAGTGTGTAAGAAACGGAATTTAAAGGTGAATGTAGGGAAGAGTAAAGTTATGGTCTTCGAGAGAGGTGAAGTCAGTGAATGTACAGTGAGGTTGGATGATGAGAAAATGGAAAAATGTGAGTACGTTTAAGTACTTGGGGAGTGTGATGAGTATGGATGGAGGTTTGGAGGGTGAAGTGCTTGAAAGGGTGCAACAGGGAAGAAAGGTTGCTGGTTCCTTGAAGGCAATGATAAGAAGCAGGGAAGTGACATGGAAGTGAAAAAAGTTATTACATGACAGTATTGTGATATTAACTCTGACTTATGGATGTGAAGCTTTGACGTTGTTGGAGGGACACAAGTCAAGAGTGAGAGCAGTGGAAATGAGTTATTTGAGATGAGCCTGTGGAGTCACATGGAGAGACAGACTGACAAATGAGGATGTGAAGGAGCATTGTGGTGTGGATGTAGATGTGATAGGAATCATTAGGAGAAATACACTGAGGTGGTTTTGCCATGTGGAGAGGATGGAGAGTGAGAGACTGACGAGGAGAGTGTATGTGAGTGAGGTGAAGGGGGAGAGAAGGAGGGGAAGGCCAAGGATGAGATGGAGGGATGGAGTGGAGAGGTATATGAGAGAGGGGTGTGTGAATTGGGAGCAGGGCACTGAAATGGCGGGGGAGAGGGTGACTTTTTTTTATGAGGAAGAAGGAGGCGATTTTCTTGTGGCCACCCCATATAAGGGATTAAGGCGTTTGGCAATATATACTGTATGTAGGCTCTCGATCTTCGATTAATCTTACTTCGATATTTCGTACTTTGATCAGACTCGCCTGCTCGTCCAAAATTCGTGCTTCGATTTCTGAAGTCGTGCTTTGGTCACTCAAGCCAGGTTGCGAGCACAAGTCGAAGCCCATCTGTTCATCTGTTATGCCACCTACCAGCCACTTAGTGAAGCTTGCCTTCATTCAAACGTTTGAAATCTTTTTTGTGATGATGGAGGCAGTGAAAGCATCAACAGCAGTGGCCATGGTGATTGGGACAAGGATAAGGAAGCAGGTGTTCACTCAAGCAGGGTTGGGGCGAGCGCAAGTGATGGCAGCGAGGATGGCAGTGGTGCCTGGCAACAGTGACTCAACCATTGCCTTGGAACCGGTCGGGACAATTCGCCGTCAAGTCAATTCACCATCATAACAATAACAAGACAGTTCGCCGTCATTAATGAAGACAGCTATGAGTGATGCTAGAATATAATGCAAAGGTGAGTACAGCAAGGAAGAAACAAGTTAAATATTGACTAAAGATGCAACTAATAAATACTGTAATATCCAAAGCCTACACTATTGATCATAGACTCTGATGGATCCCCCTGAAATATAGTTAATAAAGTATTGATTAATTAATAATATGTATATTTATACAATGACGGGGAATCGTCCAGGGTGCGAATTGTCCTGACGAGGAATCGTCCATGTTTTGACGGTGAATTGTCTGACGGCGAATTGACTTGACGGTGAATTTTCTCAGAACCCAACACTCACCACATGAGCTTCATTCTTTCTATATTAAAGTGTGTGCAGCCTGTAATTCTTGCTTTTATTGCTAATAGTAAGTAAATATGTACTAATTATAAGCAAATATAGGGCTGTGTTAAGATTTTGGGTGGGTATCAGTGTATACATACAAGTTGATGTAGGTTTGTTTGCGACACGCTGGTCCCATTTATTTTTTTCCCATAAGTTTATCAATTTGCACTTCGATAAATCACATTTCGATCGGTTTTTTCGATCCCAAAACCGATCGAAGATCGAGAGCCTTCTGTATATATGCCTATGATTTAGTGTGAAATATACAGTACTCGTCAAAACTATTCAGCGTTGTCCGCCGGGCGCGCAATACTTATGGCCAAAAAAAAGAATCACCCATTTTTGGGGGTAAAAATTGAGCCACAAGTTTGAGCTCCTAGCATGACGTCACGGTAGCCTGAGGCTTTCCGACGCGCTGGTTGGTTCCCACCTCAGTCGCCCACGGGCTGCCTGAGAGAGAGGAACTCCGCCGAGTGTCCCTCTCAAATTGCGCCATTTTTTACCTAGTGTCCCGCAGTGTTTTTGCCTTCACAACTTTGTTATGGCACCTACCCGTGAACTATCGAGTGAAATCATATCCCAGATCATTGCTCTAAAGGAAGCAGGCCACCAGACAAAGGAAATTATTGAATTGGTTGGTGTGGCACGGTCGACATTGCGTCGTTGGTGTGCGCCGTTTCGGGTGGAAAACAGTGGTTAAGTTCCCACAAAGAAACCGAGGTCTGATAGGCCTAGGAAAACGTCTCCAAGGTCTGTTAATGTTTTAAAACGTGCAGTGGAGTTTAATCCTCGTGTGAGTGCAAGGAAAATTAAGGAGAGCAACCCGGAAGTGTTTGGTGAGGTGTCTGTGAGAACAGTGTCTCGTAGGGTGCATGAGCTTGGTTACACAAGTCATAGGCCTGTGAAAAAGCCTCTTCTCACCAAGAGCCAGAGAATTCGTAGGCTTGCCTTTGCTAATAAACATCTAAACTGGGGTGAGGAGCAATGGTTGTCAGTGTTGTGGTCTGATGAGGCAACGTTTAGTGTTACCTGTAACAGAGGAGCACGTGTGTATCGACGCAAAGGTAGTGACCCACTTGACCCACGGTATGTAGAAAGCACAGTTAAACATCCTGATTCACTCATGGTGTGGGCTTGTTTCTCGGGTCAAGGTTTGGGGAAGCTTGTTGCGCTTCCCAAGAATGTTAGAGTGAATCAGGATGTTTACCTGGAGCTTCTGTGTGATCATTTACCAGACTCATTCGAGCTAACAGGTGCACGAGTGTTTCAGCAGGACGGTGCACCTGCTCACAAGGCCAAATCGGTCACCAATTGGCTTCGTGACTGTGAGGTATCATTCATGACAGACTGGCCAGGAAATATCCCAGACCTCAACCCGATTGAAAACCTCTGGTACCTCGTAAAGAAGAGTCTCCAAGGGAAGGACGTTAGCTCTCTGCCTAAGCTGGAAGCTGCCATTCGTGACTCCTGGGACAAAATACCCCTCCAGCACCTCAGGAGCCTCGCCCTTTCACTTCCATGACATCTCAGGTCCGTGAAGAAACGTAAAGGCTACCCTACGAAGCACTAAAGGTAAATAAAATGCATTATTTATATGTTTTTTCAATGTTGAAAGGTTTGTTTCTTAGGAGGGACGCAGGGCGCTCAATAATTTTGACGAGCATTTTATGTCCAACATGCTGCTGTTCACGCAGAAGTGTGGTGTGTGCCATATAGAGGTGTGTCGTACTCTTGAGGTGAAGCTGCGTCAAGTGATACGTCGTAGTCGGGGATAAAATAATTGCAGAGGTAGGGATGGAATCATTCTGATGGTCATGTATTTGCATATGATTTAGTGTGAAATATTGGTGAAATGTGCCGCGAGTGTTCGTGAAGGAATAGTTTGGGTGCGTAGTGTGTTTTAGCAGGACCTTAGCGGAAAGAGGGCAGGGGATGTGAGAACGCAAGGCAACCATGGACGTCAGTGAACGAGTACTGTACTGTGCTCAGTCATTTATAGAAAACTTATAATTTATGTGAATTGTGTGTGCAATGTGCCACGAGTGTTCACGGAGAAATACTTTGGGTGTAAGCATGTGTTTGCGGGACCTTAGCAGAAAGAGGGCAGGGGACGTAAGGATGCCAGACAACCACAGACGTCATTGAACAGGTACTATACCGTGCTCAGTCATTTGTTGATAACTGATGGTTTATGTGAAATGTATGTGCAATGTGTCACGAGTGTTCGTGGAGGAATATTAAGGGTGCATAGCATGTGTAAGTGGAACCTTAGCGAAAGGAGGGTAGAAAAAAAGAAATATATGGCACACAAACATGGATGTCAGTGGACAGATATTACACCATTCTCAGACATTGAAAAGTTATCATATATGTGAAGTGTTCATACATTGTGCAGCGATTGGTCATATGGAAATATATCACATCACTTGCATAGTGCTACTATCGATGGAAGATGTTGCGTGACAGTGAAAAATATCTTCTTTTTTTCAGCAAAAGAACTGTAACTCAGACTGAACTTTTGTGTCTCAGTGCTTGCTACAATGGAGAAGAAAGGGTCGTCATCTGAGGAGTGACAGAAGGTTCTTTTAGAGGAGGAGACTGAGAGCAAGGAGGAGGAGGAGGTGCTGAGCGATGATTTGAGTGGGGAGAAGGACTGGGATGACGTCCCACGCTGTTCCCTTTGGAATGCTTTGTCCCAACCCCTACCACCATAGGAGCAGACACCACCACCAGCGGTGGGACACGCAGCTCAGCCATCACCTACATTAGGTCCTCTCGCTCCAGCAGCCGTCGCAGTCTCTCCACCTCTAGCCTGCAGTTCTCCCTTGGCCAAGCCCATGTCACCGGTTGCAAGGCCAAGTTATGTGATATTGGCACCTGCACCTGCCGCAGTGTTTGCGGCGTAGCTGGTGCATCATGTGACTGTGTCGTCGTCCCCTGCCCGGTCAACAAGGGCGTTGTCTCCAGCAGCTTTCATCCCCCCCCTCAATGTGTGGCGGCAGCAAGAGCCAGGCTCATCGTCTTTGTCACCATCACGACGAGGCCGCCGGGGTCCACAGCCTGGCTGCTGTGGGCAGCCAAGGGGTGGCCGAGGAGGCAGAAAGGTGTCAGTAGGCCAATCCACTGCCACCACTGCAGGAGATGTTGCCACAGAGGATCTCGAGGGTGGAGCAATGGCCCATTCACACAACATAATGGACCCTTCACAGGATCCCCAGAAATGAAGGTGGAGCTACAAACAATGCCCCTACAGTTCTTCCAGCTGTTCTTCACCTGGAAGTTGTTGTCATATTTCACCCACGAGACCAACAACTACACATCATTCCTGGGGACTGTGTTGGGCACCTGGCTCATCTGCAATGAAGAGGAGATGGCCAAGTTCCTGGGGCTCTACTTCTTCATAGGGTTCGTGGACATGCCAACCATCAGGCACTACTGGAGAAGTTCACCGCTCCACGACTATCCATGATTCAGGCAAGCGATGAGTGGGAGACGTTTCAGGGCTTTCCTGAAACACTTCCACATCTTCAACTCACTCGCCATACCCCAGGATAATTGCGATTGGCTCATCAGAGTTTGCACGGTGATGGAGTATCTCCTTCGGTGGTTCCAAGACACCTACCTACCCGAGGAGCAACTCAGCTTCGATGAGGGCTTGCTGGCGTGGAAGGGATGCCTCAGCTTCCAAGTGTACAACCCCATGAAGCCCTCAAAGTATGCCATCAAGCTGTACATCCTGGCTGAGTCTTCCTCGGGATACATCTGGAACTTCAAGGTGTACACAGGGCAGAAGAAGACTCTGGAGAACACTGTTTGTGGCCTTGTAGAACTGCTGAAGGACCAGGGATACGAAGTTTACATGGACAACTATTATAACTCTGTATCCCTGTGCGAATGACTATTCAGTGCAAGAATCCATGTGTGTGGGACCCTATGCCTGGCAAGAGGAACACCGAAGCAGCTGCAGGCCATTGCCAAGGCTAAGAGCCTGCCAGAAGGAGGAATGGCAGCAAAGCAGAAGGACAATGTGATGGTGTTGCTGTGAAAGGACAAGCACATCAGCACCATGGTCTCCACCTTCTGCAGCACAAGCACCATCCCAAAGCAGGTTCGAGGGAAGGCCAGGAGTCCTGACGGGAGGACAACCTATGTTCAGGAGACTGTGGACAAGCCCATCATGCTGTAGGACTATAACCAGCACATAGCTGGGGTGGACCACTTCAACCAAATGATCCAGTATTACCTCATCCAGCAGTGGACCGTGAAGTGGACCAAAAAGATGGACCAAAAAGATCACGTTCTACTTTATCTAGATGGCCATCTTCAACATGTTCGCCCTATACAAGATGTGCTCGCACAGGTCAGTTACTCTGCTGGACTTCCTGGAGGAGATCATCCTGAAGCTCCTTCAGTTCAATGAAGCGGAGTGGCCCACGTCAGGGCACATCATCCACCATGCCTCTGACCTTCCAACCCAATGGCCAACAGGACCTCCAGCACTTCCGGCACCTGCAGCAGCACCAGCACGAGTGCCAACACCACCATCTCCTGAAGCAGCACCAGCACAGATGCCAACACCACCATCTCCAGGAGCAGCACCAGCACTGGTGCCAACACCCCCGTCTCCAGAAGCAGCACCAGCACAGGTGCTAACACCACCATCGCCTGCAGGGCCAGCATGAGTGCCAAGACCACCATCTCCAGCAGTTCCTGGTCCACCGGTAGAACCTGCTGCCGCTGCCATGCCAGGTCCTGCAGCTGCACCTCCAGGAAGTCAGGACCAGGGAACACCAGGAGGACATCCGACCAAACGTCGACGAGTCATCGACAACATAGTGCAGTTGGATCGCACATTGGGCCATCAACAGGAGAGGATCCCCAACCAGAAGAGGCTCCAGTGCACCTTGTGTGCCCTGGCGAAGATGAGGAGGGACACAAGCCACGTGTCCTGTTTGTGATGTGCTGCTTTGTGTGGGTGATTGCTTCGAACGGTACCATGCCGAGCGGAGTTTTCCCTAGCGGAGCGTACACACACACACACACACACAGGTTGCCGACAGAGACAGAGCTCTTCCTGGATCGTGGAGAAATAATCGCAAAATCAACGACGAAAAGAAGACCAGCCTATTTTTGATCATGTTAATGAGTGCGTGAGTGGTGGCCCTGTCGGACAGTAGTAAAAAAAACGCGGTTTCGCTCACAAAAAGAACAAGATATAGTGAAAATAAAAAGTCTCCATATGGTTGAATCATGGCAGAAAGGAATGGTGCAATATTTACAAGAGGTGAGAGAGAGTTCGAGGGCTTCTGTGAAGAGGATGTGGGAAATGGAAGTATTAAGTTGAACCAAACAAGAATAGCAGGTGTAGAGAAAACAGCGGAAAGGAATGTCCAGGAGATAAAAACGTATGGGCAGTAATTAAAGAGTTACAGGAACGGACCACAGAGCAGGAAAACGAGATCAAAAGTTAAAGGAATAGACTGGAAAAAATTCGTACACGCAGTGACGAACAAGAAAGTTACCGAATTAAAAGTTAGCAATGAATCAGCCTCTAATGAAATAAATCAGCTTAAGAGGGACAATAAGAGGTTAGAAGAAGAAAGGGACAGGATGAAAAACAAACTAGATGAGGATGAATCCAAATCAAGAATACAGGACGAGCACATTAAAGAAATCAAGGAGCAACATAAGGGGTGGAAGAAAATTCAGGAAGAAGGAAATGTAAATTTGAAAGAGATTATAGAACAACAAATCAAGGAAAAAGTGGAAAGGGAAGTGGTTAGGGTACTGAGAAGTAGAGAATCTTTAGTTAGAGATGTAGCAGATACAAAAAATGTGTAATAATTTCAGGAGTTAAAGAAAAACGTATGACAATAAGATCAGAAAGAGAAAGAGAAGAAGTGAGGAAGGTTAAAGAAATAATATCACTAGTCATGGAGGAAAACCACGAAGCTCAAGAAGAGATTGAAGAGGTGTTTAGGTTAGGAAAGTACGAGGAAGGAGGGGCAAGGCCATTGAAGGTAGAGTTTAAGTCCCAAGCAACAGTAAATGAAATTATCAGTAGAACATGGAAATTTTCAGACAAGGAAGGGTTAAAAAATGTTTGGATAAGGAGAGATGCAAATGAGGAAGAAAGAGCTAAGATAAAGGAGTTAGTACAGAAAGCAAAGGTAAAAACGAACAGAGAAAGGAGGAAGAGAAGACATTGTTTTATTGGAGAGTCATGGATCAGAAATTAAGGAAGTGGTATCGGTGGAGAGAAGGAGAAAAGAGCGTATAAAAAACATCAAAAAGAATTGGAAGGTGGCATACTCTAATGTTGATGATTTAATATCGGCAAGGGTAGAAATCAACGATTTTTTGAAGGTACATGAACCTGATGTTATGTGCTTTGTAGAGACCAACTTAAGAGAAGATATTGATGTTCATATGGGAGATGGTAAATACAAATTGTGGAGAAGAGACAGAGGAGAAACAACGGGAGGAGGAGTGATGATAGCAGTGAAGAACAACATAAATGTAGATACCGTGGAAATGGGAGAAGGCAGGGCTGAAGTGATAAACATGAAATTAGAAACTGGAGAGAATAGGAAGAGAGATATGGCAGTAGTGTATGTTCCCCCTAAGACAGGAGCATGGAGTGATGATGTATACCAGGAAATGTTGTCAGACATGGCTAGCTATTTACAGAAAATGATTGAGAAAAGTAACAATATAATTTTAATGGGTGACTTCAATTGTAAAGAGGTGAACTGGGAGGAATGGGACTCAGGAGGCAGCAAAGATTCATGGGGCACTACATTATTAAATATAACAATGAACAATGTGATGATGCAATGGGTCAAAGAAGAGACACGGTTCCGAGGTAAGGACACACCAGCAAGACTAGACTTACTGTTTACCAAAGAACCCGATGTAGTAGAATCCTTGAAATATCTGTGTCCTATTGGAAAAAGTGATCATGTAGTCATTGAGTTCCAGGTGGTAACAGGGAACGTAGAGCCAAGAGACGAGCTTTATAGGCAGGGAAGATACAACTTTGGGAAAGCAAACTTTACAGGATTGAGAAAATTTTTCGAAAATGCAGATTGGAGAAAATTCAGAGAAACAAGAGAGATACAGTGGAAGTGGGATATTTTTCTAAGCTTCCATAATTCGGGAGTGGAAAAATTTGTGCCAAGAGTAAGGGGGAAAGAAAACAGAAAAAAGGAGTGGTTTAATAGAACGTGTATGATAGCAAAAAAAGAGAGAGATAAGGCGTGGACCAATTGGAGAAAGAGAGGTAACAACAGAACAAGGGAATATGAAAGAACTAGAAATGATTACACAAGAATACGTAGAAAGGAAGAAAGGAATTTTGAAAAAGGTATAATAGACAAATGTAAGGATGAACCCAAACTGTTTTATAGATCTGTCAATGGCAAACTGAAACAAAAGGAAGGAATCACCAAATTGAAAGTAGGAGAGGCAATGCAAGCAGAAATAATGAACAAACGTTTCCAGTCAGTTTTCACTAATGAAAGTGAGTTTGTGGAAGGGGAGGGAGTGACTAGAAATGTAGTGATAAAAGATATGAAAGTGGAAATACAGGAAGTGTATAAATTACTGGAAACTCAGGATTTAAGGAAAGCCCCAGGACCAGATGGAATCCCTAATTGGGTACTGAAGGAATGCAGAAAACAGCTGGCGGATAAGATTCACAGTTTAATTATGTGTTCTCTGGAAGAAGAGAAAGTGCCTCAAGAATGGAAGAGGGCAAATGTGGTACCAATTTATAAGGGAGGAAACAGGGAAGAACCCCTGAATTATAGACCAGTGTCCCTAACCAGAATGGTCGCAAAATTGAGAGAAAGAATTCTGAAAGATAGATGGATGAAATATCTGGAAGAGAAGAATATTTTGGTTGATAATCAGTTTGGATTTAGAAGTGGAAGGTCATGTGTGTCAAACTTGTTGAGTTTTTACTCAAGAGCGATTGACGTGCTACAGGAGAGAGATGGTTGGGTGGACTGTGTGTATTTAGATTTGGAGAAGGCCTTTGACAAGGTACTCCATAAAAGACTAATGTAGAAACTAGAGCATATAGGACTGAAGGGGAACCTCCTGGAATGGAAGAGAGACTTTTTGAGAGAGAGAGAGAGAGAGAGAGAGAGAGAGAGAGAGAGAGAGAGAGAGAGAGAGAGAGAAAAATGAGGACAGTAATAAAGGATAGGATGTCTGGATGGAGGGAAGTAACAAGTGGAGTCCCACAGGGCTCGATGTTGGCGCCAGTAATGTTCCTGATTTATGTAAATGATATGGTAGATGGCGTGAATAGTTATGCAAGTCTGTTTGCTGATGATGCAAAGATCATGAGGAAGCTAGATGTTGAGGAGGATTGTAAACGCTGCAGGAGGATCTGGATAGGATACGCGATTGGAGCCGGATGTGGGAAATGAAATTTAATGCAAAGAAATGTAAAATATTGGAAATGGGTAAAAGTACTAAGAGGCCATCATTGAATTATTTGATGGGTAATGAACCAATCACAAAAGCGAGAGAAGAGAAAGATTTGGGAGTGTTGGTCCAAGATAGTTTGTCACCTGAAAAACACATTAACAAGGCAGTTAGAGATACGTATAGACTCCTGACTAATATAAGAGTAGCTTTTCATTATATGGATGAGATGATGAAAAAATTGATAGTGGCCATGATTCGCCCCAGGTTAGAATATGCAGCAGTAGTGTGGTCCCCACACAAAAAGAAAGATATAAACAAGATTGAGAGAATACAAAGAACAGCAGCCAAAATGGTCCCCAGTCTGGCAGATCTGTCGTATAGAGAGAGCTTGGAAAAGCCGGATTTGCCTTCCTTAGAAGAAAGGAGAAAGAGAGGAGACATGATTGCAGTGTTCAGGACCATGGTGGGAGTAGATAAAATTGACAAAGATCTGTTTGTATGGAATAAGAGAGTTACAAGAGGACACGGAATGAAACTCTAGAAACCAAGCTGATTGAAGGATATCAAGAAATATAATTTTCCTTAGAGATGTATAGACCTGTGGAATAGTCTGGACAAAGAGATCGTCCAGTCTAAAAACTTAAACGGATTTAAAGCTAAATTTGACTTATTGAGATACAGAGACGGGACCCCACGAGCGTAGCTCATTTCCTGTATATCACAATTAGGTAAATACACACACACACACACACACACACACTACTACATAACTCCTCATCTTTAAACCCCACAGGGTCCTGTCAGCCGCTCAACACCTCTGTAGGAAGTGAGTTTTCCAAATTTTGTTGATTTGTATATTGACCTATTTCAATATTTCTATATTTTTCACAAAAATATGCATTGTTTTCTACATATACACATATGAAAGAAAGTACAGCTTCAGCATCAGTAACCAGGAAAAAGACTAGTGGTCATTCGAGTTTCTTAAAGCACAAAAAAAAAAAAAAAAAAAAAAATGGAGATTTAACACGTAGGCTTTGAATAAAACAAAACAAAGCCTCTAGCGAGCGAAAATATGTAGGTGCGGGTGAGGCAGGAAAAACTGACAGTGCACTAGGAGGTATGTTGTTCTCTTTCGTCCAGGTAATAGTTGAGTTGATCTTTTGATAACATCATGAGGAAGCATATAAAAATGAACATCTGTCCAAAAAAAAAAAAAAAAAACAGGCTTTGGGAGTATATTTTTTAGGTAAAGGCAAGGGAAGAGAGTGTTTTTATCTTGCTTGCGGTAAAACTATGCAGTGCTCGGAGGAGTATTCTAATATGTGTCGTCCATTTACTTGAAAAGTATTGGACGTATCAATTTCCTGTAAGAACCATGATAAAGTGCAGTACATTCTACGTATGTACAGGACATAACAATATAATATCTCTGATGAAAACTCGTTGTTACATAGGCGGGAATATAACAGTTATTGTGTGTGCATGATGAAAGTGTAACACGAGCGTGGGTACCCAATAGTTTTTTTGTGATTTACTCGGAAACTATGAGGTGCATGAAAAATCTGCAGATACCATGAGAAAGCCCATGAAATTCTACACAAGTTAATGAAATCAAAACATAACCTGTGCAAGAAAACTTTTGCGTTCCAGCTTCCTACACAAAAAATCAGTTTCTGGTAGGAAATGGCTTTTAGTTTTTTTTGTTATTTTCTCGAATACTTCAAATCGTATCAACAATCCGCGAAGCTTATTAGAAAGCTGATGAAATTCTCTGTCAAAACTTTAAATCACATTTTTCTCTATGATGGAAAACATTCGAACTGTGATGTTGGGAAGTGAGATTGACATTCCGAAATGTTTATTCACACCGGCCTAATTTACTTCAATTCACTTTTTTTTTTTTTTTTTTTTTTTGCTTATCGGCTAGAACAAAAATTAGTGAATAAGATTATGTAGATTTCATGGCAATATATATATATATGTTTGGGTGGCGAAAATAAGGCGAGAATACATGTTTTCAGCAGCGTGCGGGGTGCCTGGCCGGAGGGGAGGGTGGAATAAAATCGTGCGCCGGGATACTTACTGAAAATTTATCGTGCGCGAGAGGGTTAACATCAAGAAGAGGGTTAACTGAAAGATAAGTGATATAGAGAGGTAGAACATAGAAAATTTGCCAAATGGAGCCCTTCGTAGCACAAAATAAGACCAAGACAGACATATTAATGCATGTGCCCAAGAACAATCCCTAACCACTTGTGCTGCTGTCAAAAAGCAAATTAATCTGCCGGCATTCAATGAAGTTAGTGAAACCAGTGCAATTACAAGGGGAAAATTGGCCACTTTTATTCAGGATGATTATTCCAACATGCTATAAAATATGTAGGGCAGTTTCATGAAAAAAAAAAACTGAAGAGGGAGAGGGTGATAGTCAAAAGCAAGAGCTAAAGACAAAAAGAACTATAGTAAAAAAAAAAAAAAAAAAGATTGGAGGGGGGGACCGTGACAAAGGCCAAGACACATCCAACCTCACCCATGGCGTGGTAATGACTGACGGTCTTGCGTGCAGTGTTGCCAAAGGGAAAATTATGGAAATCGGCCAAATTTGTCTCAAAAACGGTAAAAATCCGCCAGACTGAAGGAAATTACGAAAAAAAAGATATTGAAGACCTTAAAATAATCCCAGATAAATGTAAAAATTAAATTTTTTACCAGCCACATTGCTTTTAAAACCTCTAAATTTAGCGGGAAAATCGCCTCATTGGTAACACTGCTGGCATGAGTCGTGAAAAAGTGCCAGATGTTATTTTTGTTTAATTTTTGATTGATCTAAAACAAATAGGCTATACTTAAGTACTATTTTCGCAAAACCATTTTTTTTTACTCCATAAATAATGTATACAGGGCAGGCAAGGATTGTTTCTGTTTCTTATGTAAACGTTGCCAGACCCAGGGGGTTTTGTCCAAAGCAGGTCATCACTACTTGGGCGATCATACCACCCACGTGCAGACGTGGCTTTGTCGTGGTGCTGGACAGGTTTGGGAGTATCCTTGTTTCATTCACGCACGCACAGTGCTTGAGCGCCAACTGTCTAGATGGTTGGCTCAAATCGTCCACGTAGGTCTGGATGTGTAACATGACCGGGTTTGATCGAGGTCAAAGCTGTCATTATACTTTTTTCGGATTCCGAAGATGGGTATAAAACCAAGGCTGCGCACAGCATCGATGTTGTCCTGAAACACTACACACTGTCTAAGAACATAAATTCTCGCCATCTTCCAGAGCAGGGATTCCCAAACATTTTCCATTGTGATCTAATTTGGACTTGTTGGCCTTCCTGTGCGACCCACTACAGTGCAAACCGCCGGGGGGGAGGGGGGAGAGGGGCACGTGCCCTCTTAGCCTCCCTGTGGATCTGTCCCTGAATGTGTGTGTGTGTGTGTGTGTGTGTGTGTGTATTAGCTGCTGGGCATACAGTTTTTTTTTAGCATATTATACGTATGTATTTGTATACAAATAAAACACAGACATACTTTGTATATATTTATTTAACGATATGTAAAATAAAAAATAAAGTACTTGCAAAAGTATTACTGAACATAGTAAAGTTATGTAATGCAGATATTTATATTTTTTGGATATCAGTAAAAAGTAAGAAGGAACACTTTTATTAAGACAAGGTTGAGAAGAAAATGTTATTTATCTCAAAACAATGTACGCCAAGTTAACAGAAATATATGAAATTACAGAGGTCATAAACTATGAAACTCGTGAAATATAGTAAAACTTTGATTTGAGATAAACAATAGAATACATAGTTTTTCTAAGTTATAGCCCTGTCATAGAAAGTGTGCTATATTTCATATATAACAGAATTATATACACATTCGATTTTTTTTTTACCGTACTTGCGAATAGGGCTATATGACGTTTTAAGTTCATGTTTGAAATCCTGTTACGGTAATCATTCTTTATAAACAGCATTGATTAGGAATCTGCCTTAGAGACATAGGTTGAACCAAACTGTAGCAGAACATTGGGAACTTTTTATTTTTTTTTTTTATTTTTTTTTTTTACTGAACTCCTCTCAGACAGGGAGATCCAGAATTCTGCCAGGCCATCATTGACGTCAAAGTTCACCCTTGCCTCGTTGTCAGTCTAACTCTGCCATTTCGAGCGCAAAAGAACCACACTGTTTCACCTTTGTCTTGAATGGAAACTGAGCAAAATAAAGAGAATCGCTAAGAAAATCAGTGAATCAGCGATTGACATTTTCCTCCGGTTTCTGTAAATATTCCAGTACATCTTTTTTTCTCCTCCGTGAGATCCGGCATGTCATCAAAATCCACATCCATCGTACCGCGAATTCTAGAAGTGATGGAAAAAGTTATCAGTTTCAGCATGACCTTCTCGACCCTTGCACAGATGTTGATTTTATGTACGGGTATTATTCGCCCCTGTATAGAGTGCAATATTCTTGTGTGGGGAGGATCCCCTCATACAGCTCATTTCAATAACGTGGAGTCAAAGGCTATTCGTCTCATCAACTTCTTACTGGTTTCCTTCAACCTCTGTCTCTTTGCCACACTGTTGGATCTTCATATCTTTTCTTTCCTAACTTCATTGGTTACTGCTCCTCTGAACTATCTGCTTGCATCTCTCCAACACTAAGGCGGGCGCATTGGGCGCGTCTAACAACAAATTTTCATCCCTTTTCTGTCCAGCTCTCGAATGCAAAAGTTAACCATTGTTCTCAGTCCATTATTTATGTAACAGGTTAACTCTGTAGTTTTCTTCCTCTGGCTGTATTTCCTACCGTCTGTGACCTTCAGTCTTTTAAACGCAGTGTGTCCAGGCATCTCTAAATGACAGAATCTTGAATTTGACTGTTATTATTATTATTATTTTTTTTTAGGAAAAATTTCTGGGCTTCTTGTCTTCGCTTCCCTCTTCCTTACATAAAGAAAGTCTCAGTTCCAGACATATAGCCTATGCATGCACATTTTATTTATGTAACATAACTACGATATGTTATAAGGGTCTCACTACCTTCAGCTTTTAGGATTTACAGCGATCTTATTATTAGAATTTACATGTCTCATAAACGAACATTCTCCTAACCACTTTGAAGGTAAGTATTCATTTAGCTACATCATACAGGATACTACCATGCGATTTTATTCCGATGAGGTAAAAAAAAAAAAGAAAAAAAAAAAAAAACTACTGGGATAACTAGCTGACACTTACAGATGCTGTAGATTTATTATCGCTCTTTATATTTCTTGGAATGATTCTTCTATTTTTATTGGTATGTTGTATACTATAAAGACAGATACACCACCCAGGTCAGCAGGAAAACCTCACCAGGTAAAACATTTCAGTATTTAAGCCATAGCTCTAGTGAAAGTTGCAGATCTGTTACAAAGACAAAAGGAACGTCATGGAACTAAATATTGCATCCCTGCATTGCTCCAGTATTTACTTATATTTACTTATATTTTTATCATCATATTTTCCTGTTATTCATTTTAATCCCTTTAGTCATTCCGAGAAGTAACTGATCCCCAATGTAGGATTTACTATTTTTAATCATAGTATTTTCCGTTCTGGAGAAGTCCATACGGAAATTAATGAAAGAGCTGTTATTTTTTCTTTACCAACATCACAGATATTAAATAGGTGACTGTAATACCCAGCAACTGAATCGACTGGCCACACAAGGAAACACTCTCAAAGCTTTACTGGCGAAATTTACACATATAAATATATTCAAATTCGCAATACAGTAAATACAAGAAAGGAGCTCCCCAAGAGAAGTTCTGTCCCTTGGTGTGACAAACTCATCCTTTCATGGGGCGTCTTAAGTTTTAATTAGATATTTTCTCATGTACTCATATTGTCCTCCCAGTTCGAGCAAGACACGCAGTCTAAGTAACATTGGTGAGCTAATACAGGATGTCGAACAGATGGAAAATAACTCGTTGTTAAAATTCGTAGGTAGACCGCTACTTCGAGAACCTTTTTACTACACCCAACGACTGTTTTTAGAGGTATTTTGCTTTTCCCAGATTAGGCCAATCTTTTTTGGTTTTCTGGTGTACATAGAGTCGTAGTTAGCTTACCTATGTCAGTGACGCTGATGTCTGGATTGTCCTTGATCAAAACAATGTCATATTGTACTCCATATTCCCCTGCCCATGTTCGGTGATGTTCTGCAAAAGTAGGGGAAATTTCGAATATTGTTCTCGAAGTACTTCTTATTTATTTATTTTGTTTCTTTTTGTAAGTTGCATCCCCTCTTCTGTTCCCCTCTTCTTTCCTTACTGTCTCATCCTTTGGTTTATTGACTTGCCACGTGTTTCTCCCCATGATATAGCATTGCTAGAATCCCTTTTATTCGTCTGCCACGAAGTTTACTTATAGTTGAGATATGCCTTTCTGCTTCTCTGCTAATAGTTATAATTCCCTCAGGAGCCTCCATCATCCTCTTACCATTGTGATTAGAACATCGATAACGAAATATCCACTAAATTATAGTGACGGGCCTTAAGTGGACCCCCCTCTCTCTCTCTCTCTCTCTCTCTCTCTCTCTCTCTCTCTCTCTCTCTCTCTCTCTCTCAATACTGGGAGACCAGCTTCTCAAATTGTTTTACTTCCTGAATTCCTGAATTTTCATATATATATGTTATCGAACTGAAGGATTCATGTGTATTTTTCCCAAGGCAAATGTTTTGAATGGATACTGTATTCCATCTGTTAAACTGCGTTCTTGCATTATGATTTCTTGTTAATATTGGCGGGCATTAACATACATGGAGCACTACTTGAGAATATTTTCAAACGATTCGTCCTGTCTTTATGAATGTATCGAGGGAATAATGAATACAGTTGTCTGATAGATTTCCTGTGCTGTCTGTTGGCTTACGAGATTTTGCAATACGTTTTCTTCAGCGGTTTACTCCATGTTTTACATCTGATCATCTTGTATGGTTTTTATCAAATTATATCAATGTTTTAAAGATACTAATACCTTGCAGGATAAAACTGAAGGCGTCATGTCACTGAAGAAGAGTTGCTACAAAGTTCCCTGTACCAAGGAGAATACGGCCCTAAACCAAGGTTGGATGTGTTTGGCGATACACCCATCCTCACTGAGTGCCACCAGCAACATCTGGCATTCAGTCTGATGCACCACATCCTTAGTTACTTCTTTCTTTTGCCTCAAAAGATCTGAAAGGTAATCTGGCTGCCATTGTCTCTAACTTTTTGTTATTTCTCTCAGTTCCCATCAGCAGCCAGCAGATTGTCGTGTTCATAAAAAGGCTTGCGCAGGATTAGAGTACACAAAAACATAGGTCGGTCAACTTTGTTATATATAAAAAAGAAAAATTTATGATTTCAAATATATGTCGACAAGTGGATGTATAGGTGGACCTTGAATATAAAACTATGTTCAGAAGAACTGCCTGTCGGAAGTAAAGACTAGGCATGTTATCCAACTAGAATAATCTTATGTTACGGTAAAGGCTGTCTGCTGCGGTGTGACTAAAATGGTGGAACATAATTATCTTTTAAAAGACAGAGAAGAGGAGAATCTAACATTTATATCTATGGAACAGAAAAGGGTCATTAAGACAAAGGATCAGCGTTTTTTTATGTCACGAAGTTCCCACAGAAAACGATCCGCTACATACGATTTATATCCAGGGACCCACTTGTACTTTTGGATGAAGAGACAGGCGAGAAATCAACTTTATAGAAAGCTCTACACAGGTCCGACAATCGAACTGGCATCCTTTCAGATATTGTGTTTACTGTCAGAATTTACAAGATAATTTTTATTTATATTACCTTAGCCTTACTTATATCTGTTGGCAGAAGAAGTGACATTATCTGCAGCGTGGGTCAGGCAAAGGTAGCGTCGGGCTGAGTTTGCTATTCTAGATGCCACAGAAAACTTCATACCACCTTTTTCGTAGTAATTTTCAAGGCATATTTCAAGCTGACACTCTCTTATGTGCTGTACACTCGTATTTAATTCTTGACTTAACATAGTTTTCCTCATGGACATGCAAGAGATTTTTTAAAGATGTGATAAGAAAAATAATGCGCTGAAGAAAATGCGCTCCAAATCTTCTCAAGTAAAATAAAATTACGAACCTGGTACACTTCACTAGCATTAGTGTAGAAGCTAGAGGTGTCCTGGAGTTTATGTGTGTGTTATTAATCTGTGAGAGGGGTGGTCAGCTTTCTTCTCGACAAATTATGAATGTAAATTTATGTTACCGAGACCTTTGTTCTCGTGTGCAACATCGTTTTATTAAAAGCTAGTACATGCTCACAGAAATCTGGGGACAAACTAATAGCCTGTCTATCACATAACGCTTGCAGGTACCATTATCTTTGTCTCCATATCGTTATTAAGCCCACTTTCACCAATTCTGACCGAAAGTCGGAAAAGATATTTTCGTATATTTTCGCATGTCGCTATTTCAGGCAATTTCGCGTCTGCGCGTCGTGCAAAATCGCCAAATTTTTCTCTATGGAATTTTTCTGATCATATCCCGACCTAATGCAAACAGAATTACGTTGATACCTATTACCCTACCATTCCCGTAAAAGAAACAAGCAATCGCACAAATAGTCACTCACATACACAGCTTGATTCTATAAGTGTTGACTTTATAATTTAGATAATCCTATATTATGCTTTTGGTAGCCTAAGTTTTGTTTGCATAATATTTTATCTTCTTAATTAACAGCTGTATTTCTTTCTTTACCCTAAATAAAACCGCCTATTGGTGGCAAGAGTAAACTAACAAATGCGTTAGTGGACCGCGTGACCTTGGTCTTGCCATGAAGACGTGGTGGGGGAGGAGGGTGAGTGGGAACACGCATGGGCGAGAGGAGATAAGATAAGAATTGGCTGGGCTCGACTGGAGTCTCTGGGAGCGGCGGGCAGAGGCAACTTGTGAAAAATGGGTGTTGTAGGTTTACTTGTTTGAGTGCAGTGAAGGTTAAATTCAAAATATCACCCAAAAGTGAAAATGTCATGGGTTAGTAGTAGAAACTGGTGTGGGAGACTGCCAATGAGTAGAAGATGAAATTGTGGTAGTGGGTGGGGAGGGGCCATGAGAGTATATCCTGTGAGAATGGATGCTGTAGGACAAACGGTCTGATTGCAGAGAAGATATATTTCATTGTTATCTCCAGCAATAAATAGAGAAGCTTACGTAGCCCTCATTTACGAGTTCTGACTCATTTGAAAACGGCAGCGCCGGGCTGAAAGGGTTTATCGAGACAGTTTTAACCCTCTGACTACTAGAATTTTTCCAATTGAGCAAAACCTGTTTTGTGGAGCCTGAGCAAAAATTATTTGATGCGTCGAAGGGTTATGAGAAGTCTAATATTATTTAATTATGATGCACTTTGGCTTTGGTATCAGCACAACAGATTTATAAATTTGGTCGAACATTTTGCTGCAATGATTTTTTCTTTCGTATTTCTGTGAAAGATCTGTAGAATGTTGCAACAAAAACCAGGTACAGTGAAACGTTTTTACTTTATCTAGGATCAGGACAGGGGAACGAAAGTTCAGGTGAAAAGGTCAAAGGTTTTGTCGAAAGATTACACGATACTGACTTTACTCCCGTTGTTATTGTTATACGTTTTCACCTCTGTTTAAAAAAGAAGGATTAGATTGGTACATAGCAACAACACGAGCGTCATGAAGGCAGAAAATAAATTTTTACTAAGTTCCAGTCTTCCCCTAGAATACGTACAGTACACAATAAGGGAATTTACATTTACGCTCCCAGTGATACAACTGAGTGTAACGGAGACAGGGAGGACACGGGCTTTGTCCACCAGTCTGATCGATCTAAGAATCGCACACTGGTCCTTCCTGGTGCAGGCTGAATGTGTTAACCAATGAAGTACCGGTTCCTCCACCACTGTATTCAGTTCAGCTGTTTTCTTAGTTTATTTCTCTGCTTTGGTATACGATGATGATAATCATATTGTGGTTTTGGAAAATTCGTATCACGTCTGCTTTTGTTATTTATTCTGTAAGCTGTACCTCAGTTCTCTCATGTACTTAATTAATGCAAATTATGTCTATATCAAAATTATATGAATAGTATACGAGATAATGTTTCAGCGTAAAATGGTAAATAAATTCCTAAACAAGGGGAACTACGAAGACCCCTATCCCACCAAGTGTACGACCCTAAAGTCGAGCCATTGGTGTGGAGCTCGTCACCTGAGTGGCGAAATCAGTAGTGGGAATGGCGGTGTAGAACAGTGCAGGTTTGAAAGAAAATTTGTGTCAAGAAACCAGTAACATAATTGACAAGGATAGTGCTCAATAAGCATTTCCTCTGGCTGCCATAGGCAACTGTTAACTTACAAAATACACTTCCCTACTTTCGATCGGGTGAAACAGGTTAAAAGACAGAATGCTCAGGATTTATGCCTGTCGATTACATCGCCTACAGGACGGTCATTAGTGCAGACAAACTTTTGCTAAGTCCCAAATTACATCACCAGAGCACGATGAGCAGTAGTTGGTAGTACCCCCAGGTTACCCAGATAGAGCACGATGAGCAAGTATGTAAGTAATGAGGACTAGAACCAACCCCAAGAGACGGTGAACAAGATGAAGGGAGAAATGAACTTAGTACACCAGTCCAACCTCTCCGAATATACTGTCCTGGCACAGTACAAAGCATAACCTGAGAATCTGAAGACAAAGTAGGTGTAATATGAAGAATTTTCGTTTAAACTCAAATAATCAATTATGCCAGCCTTCGTTTTGTTTTGTTTTTAAAGTCTCCAACATAATTGCATGCGTCGGGCTTGGTCATCTAATGGCTGCTCTTTATGCTGATCGACCTTTGGTAGCTTCCCTATTCTGTCTCTTATCTCTAAGGTCACACCCAATGACCTCGTCCCCGGGTCTTTTGCGGTCTGCCTCTCTCAACCCTACCCCTAACATCAACACTTCTCACATTCTACCCTCAGTTATCATCGCCCATCCTCTTCACATGCCCAAACCGTCTCAGTCTATCTCTCCTCATCACAACACCAGTACACTGCAGTCCCATCCTACCTCTCAATTCCTCCATCAAAAACCTAGCCCCCTCAGGCCCCGCACTCAAGGACGCACTGCACATCCACCTAATCATTGTCATTTGTGCACGTTTGAGCCAACGGGCCGGGTACCCCTACAGCCCAATTTTTGTCACGGAGACTCACATGACCTCCAGTTCGGACATAGGCTATGTGAAGTTGACCTCCGAGGTCATTTGAGGTCACTGACCGGAGGTCATTTGAGGTCAACGTTAATACACATTCGAACGAGTGGAGCATCCAGCTCAGTTTTTGGCATGGAGACTCACATGACCTCCAGTTCCGACTTAGGCTATGTGAGGTTGACCTCCGAGGTCACTTGAGGTCGCCGGTAGGAGGTCATTATTTTGGGGTGACAGATAATAGTAAACAATGGGCACAAATACTGTGTTTTAGTCTGCATAAGCTGAAATAGAAAGTTCCTTGACCTTTTATAATCTCTCTTCAAAAGCATAAGAGGTATTCATGGTCTCTCTGGAGTAGGAAGAAAACTGAACTAGAACAGATAGGATTAGACTGTTCCCCTTTCTGTCCCGGCATCACCGGGTATCCCTGCTAATTTGCTATATGAGTATCTGTAAAATAATGCAAGAGAGGGAGTGTACCCCCTCCACAATATGTCTACCCCCGATGTATATATGTCCCCCCCCCCAATGCATACATGCCCCCACTAAACTTGCTGACCTAGCACGCTTTCCCAGAGCCCAAGTCTGGGCGAAGGCGTTATTGCATCAGTTCAGAGCAGATATTCAAGAAGGACAGACTATTTTGTTGTGAGCTCGTAATAAACTCCTTATCTAGCTGTTTGTACACGGAGTTTCTATCACCAAAGTATTGCAAGTTACAGGAGCATTCCTTCTTATTTGTAGGGGAGGTAGTTCATTGGAATTATTGGGTTAACAATTATTTGTACAACTTTGTTCTGAATTTTGTCCAGTTATTTTAGTGCAGCCTTTCCACATCCACTCGACAAGGGTGAACAAAAATCGTGTTGAGAGTGCAAATGACTCTTGAAAATTATACCTAATTGCTCGTCAGTGAAGAAGTTACAGATTCTGTACAATAATCCAAGTTTCTTTGGGGAGGATTTAGCAAGTTATCTAGCGTGAGAAGGCCAACTGACGGTACAGCATTGTTAAGTGAAGTACCGATAATTTCAATACTTAAAAATCCTGGTTGCATTGAAGGTAATAAAGACATCTGGGAATATCTGAACATTAGTAAATAGGATACATTTGGTTTTCTTAGTATTAACTGGTATTCAGTTCCCAGTCAGAGATTTTAGATAAGTCTTGATATATGAAGATTTGTGCTCTGAGTTGGGAGTTAAAGGTATCAAACTCTGTGAAAGGGTGGTTAAGTGTAAAGGAACTGTGAGGCGTTGAGTCATCTGCATACAAGTGAATGGAATTATGGGTGACTGACAAGAAATCATTAATATCGATTATATGAATGAGAAACAGGGTTGGAGCCAGGACTGATCCTCGTTGCATGCCGGCATTAACCGAGCCGAAATTGGAATATACATAATGTAAATTTACTCTTATATTTCTGTTGCTGAGATATATGAAAATCAGTGGAACAAAAGCTTATAAGACACAGCAAGGGAGTTTGAATAACAGGGGACAATGCCACACTCTGTCAAAAGCTTTATGAATATCAAGAGATACTGCATGGTTTTCCCCATGTTAGTCAGTTGACTGATGGATTGTATGAGTAATGAGACTGTGCATATTAACAGTGGACCTTTCGTGGCAAAAACCATACTGTCTGTCATTAATTAAGTTGTTGTATTCAAGACATTTAAGAATGTCCTTATTAATGACACTCTCAAATGCTTCACCCATAGAAAATGTGATAGCTATGTTTCTAAAATCAGAGGGATCAGAGGAAATTCCTATCTTTGGAGCTGGGGGGGTAGGGGAGGTGTTGGCTTTCTCCCTAGAAGTAGGGAATTAAAAAAAAGAAACATGCATAGTTTGAATCAGTTAAGCGCGCTTTATGAGTGCGAGACAAACTAGCGAGCCTGTGTATGTACGCCTGTCATAATAATTTCATCTTGATGTAAACTTTCAACATTTCTAGTGACGTAGTTGAACAATAACAGAAGAACAATTGAGCTAAAATAATCACTATCTCACGTTTTCTCTCTCTCTCACATTTGCCCTCTGGATGTGCATATAACAAGGCGCCGTAGCTTTTATCACACGCGCTATGTTAAATTCTCTGCTCCCGACTTATCCTGTCAACGAACTGTCGGTAAACGCTTGGCTATTGATCGAATGATTAAACCCAGAAATGAGGCGAATACCCTTAATGACTTCACCTCCTAAGCATAGAAAAAACGTTCTTGTAAAATTACGAGCGTAATATCTGATATATAATTATAAGAATTCATGAAAAAAAAAAAAAAACATAGTGTTGCAACAGGAAATCTTTCTAATTTCGATTTCATAGTGATGCATGTCAACTGAAGCCTTTGGTACATTCCCTTGGAAAGCCGGGATTCCAAGGGGCTTCTTTGGCCTCATTAAGTAATATATATCTAAAAGCAAAATTCATTTAATGTATCTGCTACCTGCTGAAATAATCTCTTCTCAGTCCCACATAGTAGAAAATTTACTAGCCTTTGAAAACTATTGCAGTCGGGCAGGGTCGTGTCGGGCCGCTCATTTCTCAGCTGAACATAAATAAACATTGCTCTGCTCGTTGCACTCGTTCGCTCGTAATAATTTAGCTAAAACAGAAGCAGGTTCTGGAGAACACTTTTTCAAAGCTAACTGAGGAATTCCACCTAGAACCAGAGCTTTGTTGATTAGTATATTGCCTAACACAGATTTTACCAATCTAATCTGTATATCTTTGGTGGACCAATTTCCGGAGTCATTTTCTAGTACTGGAACGTTCTGACTGATTTCCTCTAAGGTAGAATTTCTGGCAACCGTACTAGCAAGAATGTTAGGAAGAATGTTTGGGAGAATGGGGGATGACCTGTTGAAGTTACCATTGAAAGAATTGAGAGTTGATCGGAATATTCTATTGTCATCAGGATTATTCAATAGTCTGGATGTTTCGTTGTGAAGAAATTTTGATTTGGCGAGATTTATTACTGGTTTTGCGTGGTTTCTGGCAATTTGAAATTGATTAAGGGAATCTGTATTATTTGTAAGATATATATGCTAAAGACATTTCGCTAGTTGCTCAAGCACAATTACAGTTTAACAATTTTAGGGAGACCGAACTTTTAGTCAAGGGCTTTTTGTTTCATTAATCCCCTCCTCTCACTGACTCCCTTCAACCTTTGTCTCTTCCCCACACTGTTACATCTTTATCTCCTTCCGATCACTACTTCAGTGGTTACTGTACTTCTGAACTGTCTACCTGCAGCCCTCCTCATTTATGGTGAGGGCACAGCAACCGTCTGACAGCGCACCCTCACCCCTTTTCTGTCCACTTCTGTAATGCATGAGATAGCTGATACTCTCGGTCTTTCATGTATGTAACAGGTTAGTTATAAAAATGTCTTCCTTGATCTGTATTTCCTTTAGCTGTGGCCTTCAGATTTTTTTAGAAGCAACGTACAGGTACAGTATCGTGAAATAAGCAAATCTTGAATTGGTTCCATTTTCATTATATTTTCTTGGAAAGAACATAACGGGTTTGTAGCCTTTGGTTCACTCTTCTCTGCATAAAAAATAAACACTACACCCCATATATCTGAGACACAGCTTTCTCACTGCAACAATATTCAGTAAATTTCATGCAAGTGTCGAGGTAACAGTCTAACGATTGCTCCAGACAAATCAACCGGCAGACAATTCACGAGTGAGAGTCACAAACACAATTACGTCCCGAACAACCCCCTTTACATTGACCCTATGGAGCGTTACCCCCTACACTAAGATTCATGGGATAACAAAAACAGTGTATATACTTTCAAGGACCACATACAAGCCATACACAGGCGATGAACTCGGACTTAACTCATTTAGGGCACTTTCAGGGTCAGACTTTATGACACACACACACACACACACACACACACACACACACACACACACACACACACACACACACACACACACACACACACACACACACACACACACACACACACACACACACACACACACACAAACTCTACCCACTGTACAAACAGTTATTCAAGTCAGTGATGCCCAGTGTTCTACTGGCATGGGCCCCTCATCCTAACACGCATTATATATCCTGCAGGTCATACAGGACAACGCTTTACGTATCGTTACTGGCTTCTCCAGTACATCTCTCATAACCCACTTACACCCTGAAACTAAAATATTCCTTGTAAGAGAATACCTTGATGTCAGAGGCACACAGTTCCACGTAGCAGTCTGTGCTAACACAGATCAAATTACCATCTTCCAAGCCCTCCTTGTACGTCCACGCATCAAAGGTATCCTTAAATAGAGTTGATCTACTCACCTAGCTAAATATAGAGCACAATACCATTCAGCCCTCATAAGGCACCAGTTTAGATTTCAGTTGGGTGGAATCACAGAAGTAGAACAGCCCTAAGGAACATGACACACACAATAGAACACTGTACAACACACGCTATATTAAGGTGCAGACACAACATCAGCGGTGTAGACGACCTGCAACACAACTCCATAATGGCGGATGCTTATTTCCCGTAGATGATTTTGCTTAGAGAGTCCAGAATTAAGCACAAACAAGAACTTAATCTCCTGCACTAATTTACAGTAGGTTTGTCTTCATTCACCAGAACATCATAGATTGATTACCTTCTCTTTCAACAACTATTACTTAATTTGTTATCTACATAATTCTTGCAGAACTCTACACTCACGGACATCATGACCCTACGCACAAATTTGCAAAGCTCCTTTTCGCATTTAGATGGTAGCAAGTGTCACCTGCATTAATTAGATTTGAAATAATCCACCATTAAACCATTCATGCTCATTCTCTTTTCCATCCCTTCATATATATATATATATATATATATATATATATATATATATATATATATATATATATATATATATATATATATATGAGGTTACTTTTGTGCATTTTTTTCATAAAAAAAAATGTACATCAACATTGGCCCTATTTCCAACTACAACGGAGCTAAACTCAATGATCATGTTATGAATGAATTGTGAGAAGACAATTTTCGCCTATTATGCCATCAGTAATAATAGCTGCGTAATAACTTGGAAATGGACCCATGGTCATTTTGTAATTACGTTTATTACTCAAAATGATCCAAACAAGAACCTCCGGAATTACATCACAGATCTCGTGCAACAACTCTTTATATATATATATATATATATATATATATATATATATATATATATATATATATATATATATATATATATATATATATACAACTAGCTGCGTGTTGTCACGTTAAGTTACAGAAAAGGAAGCCTCGTGTGTTCCATGCTGTATACTACGGAATTTTTCTTATACAGTGATCTCAGTTTTTTAAGCCATTATGTAAGACAATGAGGGCTTCAACCGGGAAGTATTAAGCTGCAATTTTTACACTCCACCTGATAAAGTCAGAGGAGGGTATTGTTATATTGGTGTCCGTCTGTAGAGTTGGGCAGCTGGCCGGGCGTAGAATTTTTGTTTCAGGAGCAAATTTCGGAAAGTTTACAGTCATGAAATTTCATATACAGTAGTTATGTGTCTTATAGTGAACTGCTGCCTTTTGATGGGTAGAATGCTGTGTCTAAAGAAATTGTTTTGAAAATAAATAAATAAGTAAATGAAAATATCATAGATTTCAAATGCTTCATGCCCAAATAATCCTAGCCGGTAGGTAGATTAGGACGTACATATACTCACTTTAAAGCGTATCATTCAACGTTTAGTGTGTGTATATATATATATATATATATATATATATATATATATATATATATATATATATATATATATATATATATATATATGCCTCTGAGTACTTAAAAATCCTGCTTGGTCACTGGAGGGTGACCCCTGTCTCCCGAGGTGAGGGGGGAGGTGGCCCGGACAACTTAGTGTGTCAGGAACATGATAATGGTATATTTGTACTCCATGATTTTTTTTTTTTTTTTTGAGAGAGAAAGATAAAGAAAACATTTAATATTTCCTGTTTCCTTACGTAAGCAATCTACGGGTTGAAGGATCAGGTTATGTTTACCATGGATAAACTACCGAAATTTTAACCCTCCACCTGACAAAGTCAGAGGATGGTATTGTGTCCTTCTATAGAATCTGACAGCAGGGCGGCTGGCTGGGCAAAGAGATTTCATTTCCAGAGCAAATCTCAGAAGCACTTACTGTAGTCATGAAATTTCACATAGTTATGTGTCTTGTAGTGAAGTGGTGTCTTTTGATTGGTAGATGCTGTGTCTTAAGCAGGTTTTTAATAATGAAAAAGCAAAAAAAAAAAAAATCTCAGAGATTCCAATGCACCCTGTGCAAGGAATCTGAAGTCACATGTAGGGTTGCAACGATGATGATGATGATGGTTGTAGCTGAGATGACGATAGCGATTATGATGATGATGTAGTGTTGGTGGTGGTAATAACGCTGATGGTGGTGGTGGTAGATGATGATGGTGATGATGATGATAGTGGCGGTGATGGTTGAGATGATGGAGATGGTAGTGGCAGTGTTCGTTGAGATGATGATGGTTGGTGGTGGTAGTCGAGATGATAGTGATGATGGTGGTGGAAGCAGTTGAGATGATGATGATGATGATGATGATAATGAATTTTCTTTGTCACCATTTTTAAGTTTTAATGTCTCTGTGTTAATACAGGGGTGGAGGTGAGGGCCATTCTGCGCTTGGTTAGGTGTGCAGGGAGGTGGGGGTATGTGCTTGGTCAGGTGGAGGGTTGCAGCAGCGTCGTATTGTCAATGTTTCATTTAGCATATAATGAATTATCTTCTACCTTGTCGCATTTTCTTACATACTTACCTAACCCCCTACCTACTTACTTACCTCCATGCCTATTTACTTAGCTTCCTATTTCCCTGTCTACCTACCTACCTACCCACCCGAGTCCCTACCTGCTCCCTCCCCCATGCCTTCACACATCCCTACCTACCTCTCTACCGACTTTCTTACATTCCTATCTACGTTTGCCCTTTCCTACCTCCTCTGCGCACCTACCAACCCACCTCCCTACCCACATCTCTGTCTACCTACCTGCTTGCCTCCCTGCCTACCTGCATACCTACCTCTCTGCTGCCTGCCTCCCTGCACACCTACCTTTCCACCTTTCTCCCTGGCTTCTTTTCTACATACTTCTCCGCCTGTCTCCCTGCCTGCTTTCCTTCCTGCCAGCGTATATACCTGTCTACCTACAGATCCCACTCCGTTCCTGCCTCCTACTTACCTACATTTCTACCAGTCTTCCTACAATCTATCCTACCAACCTCCTTGCTATCCCACCTACATTCCTCTTGAACCTTTATACTTGCCTACTTACCTATTTATCCACCTCTCTACCTACCTACCTACCTTCCTATCCACCTACTTACCACCCTACCCACTTCCCTGTCTACAGTGACTTCCTACCTATCTTCTCACTTCCCTGTTTACCTCTCTACATGCCTCACTGCCTGCCTCAACAAGGTAATGAATCAGCGACACGGGCGCATATTTATTTATTTATTTATTTATTTATTCATATTCTTTTTTTTCAAATTTGCCGGTTCAAGTGGGTTGTATGAAAACTGTGAAGGAAACATTACTTACTTCATTCTGATCATCCTTTCCAGTGATAAGTGTTATACCTACACTCGTAAAAAGAAAAAAAAGAGAGAATATTTTTGGCAATTCTGACCCTAGGGGTGTTCTGAGCGTCTTGGCCATCCCGATGAGGGCACAGTGTTTGATAAGCAAGGTTCATTTTACACGACAATCGTCAAAATTGATCCATAATCGCGGCCACTTGAGCGCACACAGATGGACGGGCGGACTGAAAACTGTTGTCCCTGCTCAAGCGCAGTAAATATCTAGTTATCAAGCAATCCATCTCTCTGTCTATCTATGCTCAGTGTTCTTCAGCAACTCTTAACCACTTTCTGTTTTAACAAATGCAAAATCCCACCAGCCATCCTCGTCTTTCTAAATTCTCCTCATTCTGCTTAATTCTGGCGAGGCCGTTCCCCATATGAGCCAGGTCATAACGTGTCCAGGATCTTCTCCCACGCTGCTGACACACACATTCCCGCTCTCTTACCACTCATCTCTGGTGCTCCCGCAGCAAATGATGCTTAAAGTGAAGATGTTCTTTACATCTCCATTAAAGAATGCTTTCAAAATTACAACTGCCTCTGCCAGCGAAAGTTGAAGGGTGTTATATATGTTCTCACACCTTTGTGTGTCTCTTTCTGCATTGGATTACATAAAGAGTATCTGAGATGCTCAGAATGAAATTTACATGGATATTACTACTGCAACATGGATCAAATTACAAATTTTGGTGTCTGTTAAATGATGCTACACAATCATATTATAACTGCTTATGTCGGGGGAGGGAATGTGCTGTGTTAACTACTCTTCTGTTTTTATCATTTTGTTTTAATACAGGTTTGGTATAATTCAATACTCTTCCCATTATGTATTTACAGAAAGAATAACGATAAATATATCTGAAGGTCTGTTATTCCCATGTAACTTTAATCTTTAATCTGTTAACCGTACATCCTGGGAGGTTATCCACAGATAGGCATGAAGATCTATAAAATAAGCTTATTTTTTAGATTCATAACAACCGCATAAAGAGCGTAAAGACTCAGACGAAGCGTAGGAGTGGAAACTGAATGCAGTGTTCGATAGTTTGTACTAAAATAATAATAAAAAAAGAAACAAGTTCCATTACCCTTGTCTGGAGTGAGAAGCAAATCATGAACAAAATACAGAAGGACAAGATAAATCGCCGTTGAATATTATAACTATAAAAGCCTCCAATATAAATAATGGAAACCTCCATACTAGTGTTTTGCACCCATAAAATGAATGAACAAGTCATTAGCCACAGTCTGGAGGAATTTTCCTATCTTGTTGCAGTACATGTGCCATCAGTACATTCAGCTGTATTCAACATTTATTTCCTGCAGTGTTTGATTCACCTTAGTAAAACTAGTTTTCTACGAGTAAATTGGCTTTTACCCAACTAAATCACCTAATCTCTGGCCTCGCCCGTCATTTAAGTAACTCATCCCACATCTTAGCTTCCGTATATTAGGGAATGAAAATTCCTTTTCCATATCCTCTCTTGCTGCATCATCAAAACCGCGATTTATCCGTTTATTCCGTATCATTCAGATGCCATAAATCCCTTCTAATCGCCTACGCAGACCTTCGTAAACACTTCAGTTTTATGATAGTGGCCTCAATTTCACAGGGATTGTAACACTTTGCAATCCTTTTTACAACCAAGGTAATTTACAAGTCAGCTCTTAAAGAGGACTCCTGCGGCAATAACTGCCCGGGCTAAGCTTTACTCACCAAGCTGAGCGCTATGGAAAGCATTACCTCCACGTCTAAAGGAACAAAAGGCCAGTGAACACTTGCCACACAAACTAATGACCGGACTAATGTATGCGGACTTCTCAGGCAGGAAAGCTAGGATGTGATGATAATAGTTTCATTGTTCTTTAAACCGGTGGGTCATTCTATCTGGCTGACACGCTGCTGGAGAACACTTGGGTGATGGTGATGATGAGGCCTGGCTCTTACGCCCTGCCTGAGAGGCCATCGTCCCTGCTCGCTAGTGCTGGCTGCCCTACCATCTCAGCTTGATGCCGACACACACCTTGAAAAAGAGTAAAACCACCGCGGCTCTTGACCTCCTTACTCATGCTGAAGGATTATAGCAACGAATGACTAAAACAGAGAAAATATATAAGTCTGTCCTGATTTCACGATGTCGTCATTTGTACAAATTGATGATTTAAGAGGATATCCAAACGTGGATATGATGTTTAGGCTACTGGAGACCTCGAGAGGATCCAAGTTGAGCTAAAACAGTTGCATCTTCCCAATGAAACACTTCTAAATAAGGGTACGATATTCTTAAAACACTGATGTTGAAGCTGTATGGTACTTCATTAGGCAGATCTATCTATAGCCAGACGCCATTATCCCGAAAAGGGTGGCGGTTTGTCTTTGAGTTAGTTGTTTTACCGGGAGAGGTACTAATCCTCCACCAAAACACTTGTTGACACGCAAGGAACACGTATGGGTTGGTTATATGATTACCACCCAGCGTTGTAAATGGTTTCCTGACCTACAGGAAACCATTTAGCTTGTCACTCAATTTAAAGACACCACAAAAGGAATGAGGAGTAATAAAAAGTGACAGGAAAGACAAAAGAAATAGGAAGAGAGAGGGCAGACACAGAAATAGTGATAAAGGTGCAGGAAGAAGTTGGAAGCACTATATCAAGTGAGTGGATGATGGTCGCCACCACCTAGCATTAGCCAGATGTTTCAACTTAATCTCTTGAGTACTAAGGTCATTTTTATGAGTATGACAACCATCATCGTACTGACGACTTTGGGCAGTTTAAGAGATCCCTGTAGCAGTGAAAGGATATCTAATTCATCCAGGTTGAAGGTCTGTCATAAAGTGAATGCCATCTATATTTCTATCTATCTACTGCCAGACGCCATAATCCCGCAACAGGTGGCACAAATAAATTGCCTCCATGTCGCCCTGTCCCCCGACATTTCTCTGTCCTCCGAGTTCACCCCCCTCCTCTCTCATATACCTCTCCACTCCATCCATCCATCTCATGCTCGGTCTCTCACCCGCTCTTCCCCCCTCCACCTCACTCATGTATATTCTCCATGTTAGTCTCCAGCTCTCCATCCTCTCCACACAGCCAAACCACGCAATGTATTTCTCCTAACACTTTCTGTTACATCCACATCCACACCATAACGCTCCGTCACTTCCTCATTTGTCAGTCTGTCTCTCCACCTAACTCCAGATCTCTCAAATAACTCATTTCCACTGCTTTCACTCTTGACTAGTGTCCTAGCAACAAGGTCCAAGTTTCACTTCCATATGTTAAAGTTGGTATCACAATACTGTCATACAGCTACTTTATTACCTCCATGCTCACTTCCCTATTTCTTATCACTGCATCCAAAGAACCAGCAACTTTTCTTTCCCGTTGTACCCTTTCAAGAACTTCATCCTCTAAACTTCCATCCTTACTCATCACTCTACCCAAGTACTTAAATGCACTCATATTTTCCATTTCCTCATCATCCAACCTCACTGTGCATTTACTGAATTCATTTCTCTCGAAAACCAAAACTTTACTTTTCCCAGCATTCATCTTTAGATTCCGTTTCTGACAGTCTCCTAAACTCATTCACCAGTCCTTGCAGTCCCCCTTCGTCTTCATTTAACAATACAGTGTCATCTGCAAGCAGTAGAACAGGAAGTTTCCAAAAGCTGCCCTCTCTCATTAGGGCTGCTCCAACATCCACTGTCCTATCATGTATCTCTTTTATAACCCCATCCATATTCAGATAAAAAAACCATGGAAACATGACACATCCGTGTTTCAATCCAACAGTCTGATAGAAAAATTCACTCAGCTCACCATCCACACGCAATGCAGCCTTAGCGCCATCATACATATATCCTCACGGCATTCAGCAACAGCCCATTTACTCAGTAATCATATTCTTAATATTTTCCACATTCCTTGTCTGTCCACTCTGTCAAAATTTGCTTTCTCCAAATCCATTAAGGCCGTATACAATGCAATCGATGATAATACGTGGAATAAAACACTGAAGGAAAATATGGCTGGACACATTATTTAGATACATTATTGAATTTCTCTTCAACTTCTCTCTTTCGTACAAAATTCTGATATACAATTCGAAGGGGCTGGAAAAGTTCTTTTGCTTATCGATGATCTATAGACACATTTACTTAACGGTTTTGATTTCGTTACGTCTCTCTCTCTCTCTCTCTCTCTCTCTCTCTTTGTGTGTGTGTGTGTGTGTGTGTGTGTGTGTGTGTGTGTGTGTGTGTCTTTATCAGTATAATCATCCATCCATCTGTTCATCAGGCTATCAACGGATCATAGAGGTCAGTATACATGTGCATTTGTTTTCGCCGTCTTTAACCAGTTCTGAATTATCTTTTTTCACCTTTACTGTTACCTGATTATCTCATTCAGCTTATAGGGACAAACGGAAATTAGAAAGGATTAGGGAGACGTGCCATGTCAAAAGGATATGATTTTTTTTTTTAAGCCTCCCATGGTGGGAACAACACCTTACCATTGTATCCCGGCAGATTCCAGACGAGTATTTTCATCTGAGAGTGAGCATAGACGCTGAGAGGGAAAATAATAACAACAGTGAGCATCTCAACTTCAACATTATATTTCATCTAGAGTTAGAGTAATTCATTCTGATAAGACTAAGGATAGGAGCCCGTGAGTGTTAACATTGTTAGCACAAAAGGTCTCCCCATATCCCAATACAGTGGCTTCAAGAACGTAAAGGTAGACTGGAAAATAACATTTCTAGCCTTTGCAAGACAAATAAGAACAGATTTCTTTTTTCTGCTCCAGGCTGTTATTCTCTGTTCAAGTGTGATTTTCTGAATAGAAAAGTTTCTCTCTCTCTCTCTCTCTTTGTAAAAAGGGCGATTTTATCTTGCTATATCTGTGTGTAAGGACTCAAATGGCCAGCGACTGCATAGACTGGCAAACGTTTCTGCATATAATTAGGCATACCTGACTAAAGTTAACGCATACCGTACTTTAGGTATTTCTCTCAGCAGCTGCGAATTGTGACGCCGCTCACTCGCAAACAACCTTGTGCTGATGGTATCGTAGTTCCTGCATACCGTAGATCATTGTTTTCTTGAATTCTGCTCTACGGTCTCAGTCAAGAAAAAAAATAAATAAATAAATGGACTTCTTAGGTATACCACATCGTGAGGATAAATGTATAATTATACAGTCACGGAGCACTTAGAGATGCAGCGAGTGCGTACATCAATTGTCAAAAAAAAAAAAAAAAGAGTATTTGACTGTGATCTTGATCCTAGACAGATTACTCTCAAAATCGATTTTTTTAAAAGCCAGTATTTGACTGTGACCTTGACCTTAGACGGATTACTCTCAAAATCGATGTACTTCATTCCTACCTAACCGTAACCCCTTTCACCAAATCTGTATATAATTAGATCAAAGCTTTTTAAGTTGACTTTGTCCAGTGACCTCGTCCTTGGACTCTTCCCTATACCCTACAGCGTTGACTCTTCAAAATCGACTGAAACAGTGAATCCTTGTGTTAACCCTTAACTACTGGAGATATAACGCCCCGAGCCCGTCCTGTATGTGGATATTTCCAAACGTTGCCTGTTTTCAGCCCATCATTGTTCAGTAATTGAACGTGGAACTTTCAGTTGAAAATCAAAATATTCATCAATCCTTTGTCCCTCCATTGCAAGTATCCCCTGGTCTCTAGGTGGAGGCATTGTGGAGGTAGAAGGTGACAACTGAAGGTAACCATTGGGGTTGTGGTGAGCTGCGTCGGTAGCAGGTGACGAGTTGGTGGCTAACGTGAGCTGGTTGCGCATCTGCCCAGGCCAAATGGGTCTGCCCCGTTGTCTCTCGCTCACACTCACCATTCGCCCACAAGACCTTCCCATTCCACTTCACCTTTCCCTGCTACTGCTACATAAAGGAAACTCTCACATCCTGTACGAGTATTTCATTCATTTTATTTGTCCAATTCTTCCAACCGTTCCAGAGTAACACTATGCATAATGGAGTGTGGGAGGGGAGAATGACATGGCTTAAACATTTTGATACACAGTACTTGCTGCAAAAGATTATTTTTACTTTTGCTTGAGCACGTTTTCTATACATGTGCTGCTAAAAATTACTTACATTCTACCTCAAGCTCGTTGTTTTATACCCATAGTTTTCCTAGTTTTCTTGCATTTTATGTGTAAAGGGCACTTATTCAACTAAGTTCTAACTTCACTACAGGAAATGCACTAAATGCTATTTTTTTTTTTTTTCGATGCAACACTTTTTACCCTCCACCTGATGAAGTCAGAGGAGGGTGTTGTTATCACTGGGATCAATAGGTATCCATCAGTAGAGTTGGGCAACAGGGCGGCTGGCTGGGCTTGCAGATTTTGTTTCCGGCCCAGAACTCAGAAAATATTCACAACAGAGTCATGAAATTTCCCTTAGTCATGTGTTTTATAATGAACTGGTACCTTTTCATAGGTAGAAGATTGTGTTATCACTAAGCTTTTCTTTTGAAAATAACGAAAATGTAAAAAAAAAAAAATCCAGAGATTTCAATGTGACCTGCACAATGAATCTGAAGGGCCCAGGTTATGTGTCCTCAAGCCGTACTCCTTTTGCTCCCCTTTAAAAGACAAGATTAGGGGAAAGGGGGGAGGACCATTATGTGCTTGGTTTAATGTGCAGGGAGGTGTGGGGTAGCCTTTGTGCTTGATGGAGGGTTGCAACAGGGCACCATTGCCTATGTTTTTTTCGTACCAGTATATTGCAAGGTCATTGTAATTTTCACTGGAGCTTCTTTTTTATATCAAGGTTTATACAGTAAGATACACAACAACTGTACAGCACTTGCCCCAAAAGATCAGTTTCACTTTCCACTCTAGCATTTGCTTTTAACGCAGGACGATACAAAACTTTAATGGCACAGTTTTGGTCATAACATAAATTTTCTGTACTACAATTTTTTAAAAATCTTCTACAGCTTATGCATAATATATCTATCTATCTATCTATCTATATACCTAGGCTGCTTCCGCCAAGGAAAGGGAGGTAGTCGAGACAGGACGACACACTCCCCATTTACTCATCCATTCAAACACATTCATTCGCATCTTAGCCCCAGAGGGGAGAACGGACAGATCCTCACTGCACCACACCACACAAGGGTCAACTGCACAATGCAATCAGTGACATCCGCAGCAGGGCCCGACAGCAGAACTGGTTTACCCCTGCCACATCATAACAGACCCATCCCCTTACCCACACCTGACCTGACTAGCTGATCAGACCAAATGCGGGAGAATATCCCCTCAGGGCTGCGTCATCACTTATTCATACACAATTTCTCTCCATTTATTTCTGTCATGCACAGCCACTCTTCCTTGCTCAACAGACATCCCTCTCGCATCCAGCGCTCTCTTCACACTGTCCATCCATCCTATTCGTGGTCTTCCTCTCAGCCTTACACCTCTCACATCAGATCTAGTTATCTTTTTCACCAATCGCTCATTATCCATTCTCTCCATATGCCCAAACCATCGCAACACCCTCTGCTCAACTCTACCAGCCATCTCCCGAACAACTCCAGTTCTCCTTCGCACTTCATCATTTCGCACCCGATCCATACGCGTCACTCCACACATACTCCTCAGACACACACACACACACACATATATATATATATATATATATATATATATATATATATATATATATATATATATATATATATATATATATATATATATACATCTTATGCATCTTCTCTTCTACAGTCTTACTTCACTGAATGAATAACAGTCCTTACTTTTGCAAATGCTTATTCTCTACATAAAAATTTTCTTTGTTTATTGTACCACTTTTTTTTTTTTCATGTACAAATTTGCACTATATATACGTTACACTTCCCCACACACAAGCGAAGTGTCAGGCTGAGATGATGTGGATGGTGGTGAGAGGGTGGTGACGTCCAACATTCAAACCAAACAACTCACTTATTTCACTCTCCACACGCACTACAACCCTAGCGCCCTCACACATACTCTTGACATATTCAACAACTTACCATCAACTCCATTAATTTTTCAGTACCTTACACTTTCCTTTTCTATCAACTATCATATTTTGTCCACAGATCCACGACGACAGCATCCAACTTCCTTCCCTTCTCTAGTTCGTTTTCCACTTAACATCTTAAGTACGAATAATTACTCTACACAACCTGTTCCCTTCATAAATCCCTCTTGTTCTTCTCCAAGAAACTTATCGGTTATATCTCTAAGCCTGTCGACAGGTATCCTATACTAATTTTTTTCCTGTTACACTGAGAAGAGATATACCCTTATGTTTGCTGCGAACTTGTCTTTCCTCTTCCTGTTTGTGTATGGGAATCATTATACTTGACTTGCAATCTATTTTTTTGGCTGAAAATTCAAGAGTCTACCATCAGGTTTACCTTCGTTTTAGGTACAAGAGCTGTGTGTTAATGAACGAGCGTGCATTTGAAATTAATATTTCTTACATCAGCATTATATGCACTGATGTCAGTAAACTTAGATCGAATGTTTACACCACTTAATAACATTTGCAAAACAAAACCATCACTTTGCTAAATGTCTGAATATGACTTCAACACTCATAATATTAAAGTACCACAACACGATCTGCGTACGTGTCTAACAAGAAGAAATGATGCATATATTTCCTACTAAATTCCAATCGGCGTGGGACTTTTATGCATGGTCGCAGAGAGTGTCGACGTGTATTTCACCTGCTCTCTCTTCTAGCTTTGTAGGGCTGCCTCACCGGCAATAGTTTTTTTTTTTTTTTCACCCTTCTGGTGACTCTAGGATAGCTAGTTTCTCACTTTCCTCCCCTCCCGATTAGCTAGGAATAGTAGGTGTCTGTTCCTGTACATTGAGCTTACCTTTGCTTATTGCCCACGGAGGGTTCCCCCCACTGATCGCTTTGGGGCGTGAATTTCTGGAGTGGTTTGAGAGGGGCGTGGAAGAGGTTGAGAGGCGGAAGAGAGAGTTATATGTAGAAAGAAAGAGAGAGGTGAAAAGATTAGTAAGAGAGAGTAAGAAGAGAGTGGATGAGGAATTTGGAAGGAATTTGAGTGTAAAGTGGAGGGACTGTAAGAAAATGTTCTGAAAAGAGGTGAAAAGAGTAAGACAGGGTGGAAGTGAAGTTAGCAGGGGAGTGAAAGATAAAAATGGTAGATTACTAGTGGAGAAGGGAGAAAAAGTGAGCAGATGGAGAGAACACTTTAAGGAATTGTTGAACGTGGAGGATGGAAGTAATGCGAGTATAAGTGGCTGGGGAATGGCTGGGAGAAGGAGGGAGGTGAGAAGACAGGAAGAAATCAGTAGGATAGAAGTTGTGGAAGCAATGAAGAAAGTTAAATCAGGGAAAGCCCCAGGAATTGATGGAGTGTGTGGTGAAATGCTGAAGCATGGGGGAGAGATAGTAGTAGAATGGATGTGGAAGATGTGCAGATTGGCCTGGGAGGAAGGTAGAGTCCCTGAGGATTGGAAGTCAGGTATAATTATTCCCTTGTACAAAGGTAGAGCTGCAAAGAAAGTGGTTGAGGAGGCGAAGGGGAAGACAGGAGGAAACAGCTCCTGTGAGAAGAGTGGAGAAATTGCAAGATAGTGAGAAGAGGACAGAGTATAAGAGCATAGTGGAAGAAAGATTGGGAAGGTATGAGCTAGAGCAGATGGAAGGGGTGGAAGACGTATGTAAGATATTCACGGAAGAGATAAGCGCAGCGTGTGAGGTGGTTTGTGGAATGAGGAGGAGATGCAAGGGTGTGCAAGGGACAGCATGGTGGAATGATGAGGTGAAACGAGCTGTGGAACAAAAGAATAAGGCATATGGTGAATGGTTGGCGAGTAGAGGTAGGGGAGAAGATGAGAGAGAGAAGAGAGAGGTATATGTGAGCAGGAGAAGGGAGGTTAAGAGACTGGTGAAGGAGAGTAAGAAGAAAGTGGATGAAGAGTTTGGGAGGAATCTGAGTGTGAAATGGAGGAGAGTAAGAAATTGTTTTGGAAGGAGGTAAAGAAAGTAAGGATGTGTGAAAGGGGAAATAGTAGGGGAGTGAAAGATAGGAATAATAGATTGTTGGTAGAGAAGAGAGAGAAATTGAGGAGATGGAAGGAGCACTTTGAGGATTTGTTGAATGTAGAGAGTGAGAGCAGTGTGAGTATAAGTGGTTGGGGAATGGCTGGGAGAAGAAGAGATGAGAGGAGGGAGGAAGAGATCAGTAGGTCGGAAGTAGTGGAAGCGATGAAGAAGATTAAGCTGGGAAAGGCCCCAGGAATTGATGGAGTATGTGGTGAAATGCTTAGGTATGGGGGTGAGATTGTTGTGGAGTGGATATGGAAGTTGTGTAGATTGGCTTGGGAAGAGGGAAGGGTTCCAGAGGACTGGAAATCAGGTATAATTGTTCCTCTGTACAAAGGAAAAGGGGAGAGAGAAGTATGTGGTAACCATAGGGGTATTTGCCTTCTTAGTGTGACTGGTAAAATATATGGTAGAATACTCATTGATAGGGTTAGGCATATGACAGAGGAGCTAGTTGGAGAAGAACAAGGGGGATTTAGGAAGGGAAAAGGGTGTGTAGATCAGATATTTGTTCTAAGATGTTTAGTGGAGAAGTATCTAGAGAAGGGAAGGAAAGTGTACGCTGCCTTCATGGACTTGGAGAAAGCTTATGACAGAATAGATAGGAAAGGTATGTGGAAGGTATTAAGAATATATGGAGTGGAGGAAATTGTTGAGTGCTGTGAAGAGTATGTACGAGGGAGCTAGGGCTACGGTGCGAGTGGATGGTGAGCTGAGTGAGTTCTTTGATCTCAATGTGGGACTGAAACAGGGGTGTGTAATGTCTCCATGGCTGTTTAATATATATATGGATGGGGTCGTAAAGGAGGTACAAGGTAGGGCAGTGGATGTGGGGGTGGCCCTAATGAATGAGGGTGAGATTTGGAAGCTTCCGGTGTTGCTGTTTGCTGATGATACAGTATTGTTGAGTGAAGATGAATGGGAGTTGCAAGGTTTGGTGAATGAATTTGGGACAGTGTGTAGGAGGAGGAAGCTGAAAGTTAATGTAAACAAAAGTAAAGTTATGGTGTTTGAGAGGAATGAAGTCACAGAGTGTGCAGTGAGGTTGGATGGTGAGGATATGGAGAATGTGAGTGCATTCAAGTACTTGGGTAGTGTGATGAGTAAGGATGGAACTTTGGGGGATGAAGTGCGTGAAAGGGTACAGCAGGGAAGGAAGGTTGTAGGCATGCTGAAAGCAGTGATGAGAAATAGGGAAGTGAGTATGGAAGTTAAGAAGTCTCTGCATGATGGTATTGTGATCCCTACCCTGACGTATGGAAGCGAGGCGTGGACCTTGCAAGAGGGGAACAAGTCAAGAGTGAGAGCAGTGGAAATGAGTTACTTGAGAGGAGCATGTGGAGTGACATGGAGGGACAGGTTGACGAATGAAGAAGTGAAGGAACGTTGTGGGGTAGATGTGGATGTGGTTGAAAAGATTAGGAGAAATACACTGAGGTGGTTTGGACATGTGGAGAGGATGGAGAGTGAAAGACTGACTAAGAGGGTGTATGTGGGTGAGGTGGAGGGAGGGAGAGGGAGGGGTAGACCGAGGATGAGGTGGAGGGATGGAGTTGAGAGGTATATGAGGGAGGGGGGTGTGAGTTGGGGAAGGGTAGTCAAATGGTGGGTGACAGAGTGACTTGGAGGCGTTTTGTCTGCGGCCACCCTTTGCGGGATTAGGGCGTCGGGCTATAGATAGATAGATAGACAAAGGAAAAGGGGAAAAAGAAGTGTGTGGTAATCATAGGGGCATTTGTCTTCTTAGTATAATAGGAAAAGTGTATGGTAGGATACTTATTGACAGAGTTAGAGAAAGAACAGAGGAATTAGGTGGAGAAGAACAGGGAGGCTTTAGGAAGGGAAAAGGTTGTGTAGATCAGATATTCATTCTCAGATCTTTAGTGGAAAAGTTTCTAGAGAAGGGAAAGAAGTTGTATGCGGCTTTCATGGATTTGGAGAAAGCATATGACAGGGTGGATAGACTAGGATTGTGGAGAGTGTTAAGAATATATGGAGTAGATGGGAAGTTGTTGAATGCTGTGAAGAGTATGTACGATGGTGCGAAGGCTGCAGTGCGTGTGGATGGTGAACTAAGTGAATTTTTCTCTTTGAAAGTTGGGTTGAAACAGGGATGTGTCATGTCTCCATGGTTGTTCAATTTGTACATGGATGGGGTAATAAAAGAGGTACAAGGTAGGGTAGTGGATGTTGGAGTGGCCCTGGTGAGAGAGGATAGTGTTTGGAAACTCCCTGTGCTGTTGTTTGCAGATGATACTGTGTTGTTGAGTGAAGACGAAGGGGAGCTGCAAGGCTTGGTGGATGAGTTTGGGAGAGTGTGTAAGAAACGGAATCTAAAGATGAATGTAGGGAAGAGTAAAGTGATGGTCTTTGAGAGAGGTGAAGTCAGTGAATGTACAGCGAGGTTGGATGGTGAGGAATTGGAAAATGTGAGTACGTTTATGTACTTGGGTAGTGTGATGAGTAAGGATGGAGGTTTGGAGGGTGAAGTGCTTGAAAGGGTACAGCAGGGAAGAAAGGTTGCTGGTTCTTTGAAAGCAGTGATAAGAAACAGAGAAGTGAGCATGGAAGTGAAAAAGTTACTACATGACAGTATTGTGATACCAACTCTAACATACGGAAGTGAAGCTTGGACGTTGTTGGAAGGACACAAGTCAAGAGTGAGAGCAGTGGAAATGAGTTATTTAAGAGGAGCCTGTGGAGTCACATGGAGAGACAGGCTGACGAATGAGGATATAAAGGAGCGTTGTGGTGTTGATGTGGATGTGATAGGAAGCGTTATGAGGAACATACTGAGGTGGTTTGGCCATGTGGAGAGGATGGAGGGTGAAAGACTGACGAAGAGAGAGTATGTGAGTGAGGTGGAGGGGGAAAGAGGGAGGGGGAGGCCGAGGATGAGATGGAGGGATGGGGTGGAGAGGTATATGAGAGAGGGGGGTGTGAGTTGGGAGCAGGGGAGTGAAATGGCGGGGGCCAGGGCGACTTGGAGGCGATTTGTTTTTGGCCACCCCAAACGGGACTGAGGCGTCTGGCAATAGATAGATAGATAGATAGATTGTTTGAGAGGGCAATTTCAGCCTTAGGTGTGTGGTCTCCGGTTGTTTGTCCCTTGCTCGTCTTTTCTCCTTCTTCCCGCTCCCCCCATTGAGGGGGGGGTTACTATGGTGGACGTCCCTGCTGCCTCCCCCCAGGCGGCCCTGACCGAACCCTGACTGATTTACAGACAGACCGCCCCCAGACTGACCGGCCCCAGACACATACTCTCATGGACATACCTACTGTATACATAATGCTCAATGTGTGACCCTACATGCTCTAGGTTCTACTCCCTTGAGCAGTCTCAATCCTTTCCTCATCAAGAAAGTGATTGATTACTGTGCTGGGGAGGTGCAACAAGTAAAAAAAACTTGGTAATGGAGACCTTCTCATCAAAACCATAAATTCACCCAGGTAAAAGACTTAATGAAACTGCGTAAGTTCCATGAATATGATGTCGAGCTGAAGATCCTACACGCCATGAATTCCTGCAAAGGTGTTATCACCTGCAGGGATCTCATGGCTATGGAAGAGGACGAGATCATACAGGAACTTGCTCAGCAAGAAGTAATCGGTGCTCGGTTTATCACCAGATTTTCCAAAGGCATGAGGACGAAGACTGCCACTATTGTCTTGACTTATGGCAAAGTTTCACTTCCTGATCATGTCAAAGTTGGCTACGAAATTGTTAACGTAAGGCCTTATATTCCCAATCCACTTCGTTGCTTAAGGTGTCAATTGTATGGGCACGGTGATAAGACTTGTCGGGCTTCCCAGTCAGTGTGTGGCAAATGTGCAACACAGGGACATGATGCTGAACATTGCACATCGGAGACAGTACGTTGTTTTCACTGCAAGGGCGCACACTCCACTTCCTCTAGGGATTGTCCCAAGTGGAAGGAGTAGAAGGAGGTCTGCGTAGTGAAGGCAACTGAGGGCATTTCCTACTATGACGCTATGAAAAAGGTGAAGGGGTTGCATGCAACTCCCACGCCGAATAGGTCCTATGCTTCGGCGGTAATGTCCCATCCCGTGATGTGTTCTGTTGAAACACAGACTGACCCTGAACCTGTTCCTCTTGCCACATACACTACCTCTTCATCTGAACCTCCTGTCCAATCCAACTCTCGAATTGACATCCCCACTGCAACTTCTTACTCTCAGGCTGCTGCTGCCTCTCAGTCAGTCAAGCCTAAACAGAAGCCTGACAACTCTAGTAAGAGTAATATGACCACCCTTATTAAGTCACGACCTCATGGTCTTCCTGCTCGTGGCCCAGCGAGGGAGAGAAAAGGTAACTCTTCCTTGGTGGAATCTGGGACCCTCGTTGTTGATGAAAACAAGGAGGTTTCCCTCACCAAGTACCAGGATAGGTCCCCTGGTAGTCGCTCGCCTGCTGGCGGGCGAAAAAAAAGACTAAGAACACTGGCCACCCTCGTAAATCTTAAACTGCTGCATTCACTATATTACAGTGGAATTGTAAAGGTATTGGGAATAAATTACAAAATCTAGCAATCTTGCTTTCCATACACAGGCCAGACGTTGTTTGTTTACAGGAGACGTGCCTGGAGGATCATCCTGATCCTCCACAGTTCAAATAATACCACTCGTATAGAAGATATGAAGGTCACAGAGTTGCCATATACACACACAAATTACACCCACAAACGAAAGTGATTCTAAATTCTACTCTGGAAGCTCACGTATCTGTCTGTTTCCTCTTTGTACTGTCCTCCTCATGGCCCCATTGATAGTGATACTTTAAACTCACTATTTGAACATCTGCCTGGAAGTAAGTTAGTGTTGGGCGATTTTAACGCCCATCATTATCAGTGGGGCAGCTTGAGGATTGATGGTCGTGGGGAGCAAGTAGCCAACCTAATACTACAGTCCAACATCTGTCCTCTGAACGATGGTAGAGCGACTCGTGTAGATGATCGTACTGGTAACTTTTCGGCCATTGACTTATCTTTGGCCTCCCCTGGTAAACATCAAGATCTCTCGTGGGACCCTTACGACGACTCCTTGGGAAGTGATCATTTACCCATCTGTCTTTCTTATACACGCGACATCGTTTCGGACCCTCCACCTCCAAAACTTAACTATAAGAAAGCAGATTGTGGATCCTTCTCAAGGATCGCCAATTTAGATATATCTGGTGAAACCATAGATGTTAAGGTCGAAAATGTAATTACTTCCATAATACATGCAGCTGAGGCTGCTATTCCCAAGACTTCTACAGTTCATGCGAAGCATAGAGCACATTGGTGGACACTGGATTGCTGACAAGCATTAAGGAAACGCAATAGGAGATACAGGATTTTTGATAGCCCACCGAGGAAAATTTTATTGCATACAAACAGGCACGGGCTGAGGCAAGGAGAATAATAAGAAGGGCTAAACGTGACTCCTGGCGGTCCTTTGTGTCCACGGTGACTCATACTACACCATAAAGTAAAGTCTGGTCCACTATAAGAATATTAAATAATAAAGGCCCATACTTCCCTGTCACCACCCTGCAGGTGAACAACACCATCTATGACGTGCCCATGGACGTTGCTAACATCCTCACCAGGAGTTTTTCTCATGTAAGTAGCTCAGCCAATTACGACCCGCGTTTTCAACATCATAAACGCACGGCTGAGCTACAGATCATAGACTTTGTCACAGAAGACGTAGACTCCCCATACAACCAAGAGTTTAAGCTAGAAGAACTGCTCCTTGCCGTTAAATCCTGTAAAGACATAAGCCCTGGACCTGACACCATCTTGTACGGTATGATCCAGCATCTTAATCAGGACAACCTGATTAAGGTGTTAGCACTGTACAATGAGATTTGGACGTCTCGAACGTTCCCAAACTCATGGCACATTGCGCACTTCATACCGATATCCAAAGAGGCTGGTCGTCTTATGAATCCCACTTCATTTTGTCCTATTATGTTGACTTCTTGTCTATGTAAGATCATGGAACGTATGATTAATAATAGGCTTCTTTTTGTTGTAGAGTTGAAGAATTTGTTAAATGATCAACAATGTGCCTTCCGTAAATACAGAAGTTCACTAGATCATTTAATGAATTTGGAGCATTGTACTGCAGAGGTATTTGCCAATAAAGAATTCATGATAGGGGTATTCTGGGACATCCATAAAGCCTATGACATGACATGGCAAGATTGTATACTAATGAAGCTCTATGCTTATGGTTTAAGAGGAAATTTGCCTATTTTTATTTAAAATTTCTTAAGGGACAGGGCTTTCTCTGTCAAATTGCCCTATAATGTAACATTGGATATAAGTACCCAGGAAAACGGGGTGCTGCAGGGAAGTGTGCTTAGTCCCACTTTATTTAGTATTATGATTACAAGAGGATGAGAAAAAGGCAGAGTATAAGAGAGAAGTGGAGGAACGATTGGGCAAATATGAATTGGAGCAGATGGGAGACGTGGAAGGTGTGTGTAGGATATTTACAGAAGAAATATGTGCAGCATGTGATGTGGTGTGTGGAAGGAAGAGAAGACGGAGGGGGGTGCAAGGAACAGCATGGTGGACTGAAGAGGTGAAACAGGCTGTGGCACAAAAGAAGAAAGCATACAATGAATGGATGAGAAATAGGGGCGTGGAACAAGTTGAGAGGCGGAAGAGAGAGTTATATGTTGAAAGAAAGAGAGAGGTGAAAAGATTAGTAAGAGAGAGTAAGAAGAGAGTCGATGAGGAATTTGGAGGAAATTTGAGTGTAAAGTGGAGGGACTGTAAGAAAATGTTCTGGAAAGAGGTGAAAAGAGTAAGACAGGGTGGAAGTGAAGTTAGCAGGGGAGTGAAAGATAAAATGGTAGATTACTAGTGGAGAAGGGAGAAAAAGTGAGCAGATGGAGAGAACACTTTAAGGAATTGTTGAACATAGAGGATGGAAGTAATGCGAGTATAAGTGGCTGGGGAATGGCTGGGAGAGGGAGGGAGGTGAGAAGACAAGAAGAAATCAGTAGGATAGAAGTTGTGGAAGCAATGAAGAAAGATAAATTGGGGAAAGCCCCAGGAATTGATGGAGTGTGTGGTGAAATGCTGAAGCATGGGGGAGAGATAGTAGTAGAATGGATGTGGAAGATGTGCAGATTGGCCTGGGAGGAAGGTAGAGTCCCGGAGGATTGGAAGTCAGGTATAATTATTCCCTTGTACAAAGGAAAAGGGGAATAAGAAGTGTTTGGTAATCATAGGGGATTTGTCTTCTTAGTATAACAGGAAAAGTGTATGGTAGGACACTTATTGACAGAGTTAGAGAAAGAACAGAGAAATTAGTTGGAGAAGAACAGGGAGGCTTTAGGAAGGGAAGAGGTTGTGTAAATCAGATATTCATTCTTAGATCTTTAGTGGAAAAGTTTCTAGAGAAGGGAAAGAAGTTGTATGCGGCTTTCATGGATTTGGAGAAAGCACATGACAGGGTGGATAGACAAGGATTGTGGAAAGTGTTAAGAATATATGGAGTAGATGGGAAGTTGTTGAATGCTGTGAAGAGTATGTACGATGGTGCGAAGGCTGCAGTGCGTGTAGATGGTGAACTAAGTGAATTTTTCTCTTTGAAAGTTGGGTTGAAACAGGGATGTGTCATGTCTCCATGGTTGTTCAATCTGTACATGGATGGGGTAATAAAAGAGGTACAGGGTAGGGTGGTGGATGTTGGAGTGGCCCTGGTGGGAGGGGGTGGTGTTTGGAAGCTCCCTGTGCTGTTGTTTGCAGATGATACTGTGTTGTTGAGTGAAGACGAAGGGGAGCTGCAAGGCTTGGTGGATGAGTTTGGGAGAGTGTGTAAGAAACGGAATCTAAAGGTGAATGTAGGGAAGAGTAAAGTGATGGTCTTTGAGAGAGGTGAAGTCAGTGAATGTACAGCGAGGCTGGATGGTGAGGAATTGGAAAATGTGAGTACATTTAAGTACTTGGGTAGTGTGATGAGAAAGGATGGAGGTTTGGGGGGTGAAGTGTTTGAAAGGGTACAGCAGGGAAGAAAGGTTGCTGGTTCTTTGAAAGCAGTGATAAGAAACAGGGAAATGAGCATGGAAGTGAAAAAGTTACTACATGACAGTATTGTGATACCAACTCTAACGTACGGAAGTAAAGCTTAGACGTTGTTGGAAGGACACAAGTCAAGGGCGAGAGCAGTGGAAATGAGTTATTTAAGAGGAGCCTGTGGAGTCACATGGAGAGACAGGCTGATGAGTGAGGATATAAAGGAGCATTGTGGTGTTGATGTGGATGTGATAGGAAGCATTATGAGGAATACACTGAGGTGGTTTGGCCATGTGGAGAGGATGGAGGGTGAAAGACTGACGAAGAGAGTGTATGTGAGTGAGGTGGAGGGGTGGAAGAGGGATGGGGAGGCCGAGGATGAGATGGAGGGATGGGGTGGAGAGGTATATGAAAGAGGGGTGTGTGAGTTGGGAGCAGGGCAGTGAAATGGCGGGGGCCAGGGCGACTTGGAGGCGATTTGTTTGTGGCCACCCCAAACGGGATTGAGGCGTCTGGCAATAGGTAGATAGATAGATAGATATTCTGTCATCAGCTCACATCCCGAGGAATCTTAAATACTTGCTCTGCACTGGCGATTATGCAATATGGCACTCTTCCCATAATGCACAATTATCGGCTGGGCAGATTCAAGCAGCCCTTGACCCCGTCCACCAATGGGCCTTGCAGTGGGGATTTAAGTTTTCTGTCCCTATGTGTGCCGTTGTATTCTTCACTAATCATAACATACCTAATTTGTGCTTAACTCTGAATAATCAGGCAGTACCTTTTCAAAATTCTGTAAAGTTTTTGGGAATCCATTTTGATTGTTGTTTGAACTTCAAAATTCATGTTAATAATTTGATTGCTCGTTGTGATAAACCAGTAAATGTCCTCAAGTACCTAGCGGGTACTACGTGGGGTGCCAACAGAAAATCTTTATTAGTGGTGTATAAGTCCCTTATTCGATCGAAGCTAGACTATGGCTCACAGGTGTATGGCTCGGCATCCGATGCCATGCTGAAAGGATTGGATGTGTTGCAGAATAAATGTTTGCGAATGTGTCCTGGAGCCGTCCAGTGTACCCGTGTAGCTCGTATGAAAGTAGAGGCAAATGTGCCTCCCCTCCGTATTCAGTGTGACCACCTGGCCTTATCATATGGCCTACGAACATCGAGGAAAAGTAATATCGGCAATGTGGCCTGTACCCCCCTGCATCAATACCACCATCTTCTGCGGGGGGTGCGTCGGCCACTTGCCGTTCGCCTCCACTTACTAACTCAGGAGCTTGGTGTGGACCTCAGTGACTGTGACAAGTTGGTGTTTAAAAATATAGCGTCTTGGGAACCAACCGGTTTTACTGTTGATGTGTCATGGCTCCCAGCACCGAAGACCAAGGCGTCAGAGGCGGAGGTCCACCACTTGTTTCGCACTATCATCATTCATCACTTGGGGTCCCACCAACTGTACACCGACGGCTCCAAGTCAGGTGAATGTGTGGGTGCAAGTGTGTGGTCAACTGAATGTGCACTCAGGTATCAGTTGCCGACTCATACATCTGTGTTTACCTCCGAACTTTTTGCTATCGACAAAGCCATAGACTATGCTCGCACTACTCGGCATGACTCATTTGTCATATTTTCGGATTCGAAATCAGCCCTTCAGGCAAGTGCATCCTCCACTACGGACTCGCACGAGATCCAGGGCCGCATTGTTAATAAGCTGGATTCATGCAACAAGTCATTCACGCTGATCTGAGTGCCTGGTCATTGTTGTATCTACAGCAATGAGCAGGCTGACTTACTTGCAAAGTCGGCTGTAGAGCTTGAGGAGACTTGGGACATCCCTCGTGATCCGTGGTCTAGTCTCTCAGAAAGTAATCAATAAATCTTCTGTGGCAAGGTCAGTGGACCAGACTAAATATTCCAACGTGTAAGTCGTACCTGGGCGACTTGGACACTGCCAACTGTCCCAGTCACCTGGAAGAAAAAGTGTTGGCTCGTTTGCGGCTTAATGCCACCATCATAACGCACATGAAACCTTATATGGAAAGACGATTCCCACCGCACTGTGACATCTGTGATGCGGTGTTATCTATCAGTCATATCATCCTGCGCTATCGGCGATTCTTTTGTGAACACGCTTCACTTACAAATTACTGCGGTGCAGCAGACGTCCCCTTCACCCTTTCCACCATCCTGAGTGATGGGGACATTGTTATGACTGATAAATTGATGGCTTTCTTGAGAGAGAACGGACTGATCAGAGTGATGTGACTTTTTTACTATATGGTTTTGGTTTGTATCGACTGTAAATATGTATATATTGTACTATTAATTAGGGTTGACAGTTGACATATTTGAAATAGGTCCACCTTCCCACTGGTCTATTTCTAATATTGATGTCCTCTACATTAAACCCGGTTCCTTGACTGACAGTCACCCGCTGATGAGTGCAAGTGTGCAATATAGAAAGGTATTGGGTACTTGCAGTCGATGGTGGTCTGTTAGGCGAGTTCCTTCACTTTTTGTACAAATTAAGTAAATACATTATACTGTCTTGTTAAGTTGTCCTAATTAGGGCCGACAGCTGACGTATATGGAAATGTTCCTGACTCCTCTGGTTCTCTTTCATATACTGATGTCCCCTATATTAGGTTGTGCCTCGATTGACAGTCACCAGATGATGAGTGCAGGTGTGTAATGTAGAAAGTCATTACATATCTGCAGTCGATGGTGTCCTCTTGGTCGAGGTCTTTTTACCATTAATGTAGGTTTAGTTATTTGTCTCTTTAGGATTTAGTATACGTTAGCGATTTGTCAGTTAGGTGATTAGTTTCAGGTTCTTTAGATTAGGCATTTTTGTTTATAATGTAAGGTCTAAAAATACAAAAATATAAAAAAAATAATAATAAATAAAAATACCAAAAAAATATAAAAATTATATATATAATATATATATATATATATATATATATATATATATATATATATATATATATATATATATATATATATATATATATATATACGTGTGATTGAAAGTGTGTATGTTTATATGCATGGATGTGTGTGTGTATATATATATATATATATATATATATATATATATATATATATATATATATATATATATATATATATATATATATATATATATATATATATGTGTGTGTGTGTGTGTGTGTGTGTGTAAATGTATATGTGTGTGTGTGTGTGTGTCTGTGTAAATGTATATACATATATATATGGCCTTAATAACCAGGGGCTTTGGCCCCAGTGGTTGATAGGCCCGGGAAAAAAAAAATCGGCGTTACTATGGGAGTACCAACTTGTATTATTTCATTTCAATGTGCCGATCACTTGTTTCAAGCTAGTGAAACTTTTCCTTATACACTCAGGAATACCAGTGTTAGAAATGTTTCATGGGCCATTTTTCACTAAATTTATTTGTGTCAATTTGTATGTGTCCGAGTTGTAAATGGCACTTTCGATTACTGAGTGTTCATTTAGGCTTATATATTACCTAAGTATACATTGTCCTTCCACTCTGTTGAACATTCATATATTTATTTTCGCCATATACCTTGAATATTCAAAAAATATATATAATATCACAGTGTTCTATATATACTTCACTTTCACTTATTCGTCATGTACTTCTTATTTCACTGTTCAGCTAATACCAAGAACCCCAGAGTGAACAAAATCTGGATGAATTGCCTCTCTGAGACCTTTTTGGTAACTGGGGATGATTGTCGAGGAATGGGAACTCTTGGGGCAGGGTGAAGCAATAGCTCCCACCAAAAGTGAGAAACACCAAACTTAAAAACAACACAAAACCCCTGTGCAGGACTTACAAAGTCATTTGTCCCAGAACTCTTTTCCGTCCCGAACATGTACTGTACATTCACTACGGCGTAGGGAATAAATCTGTCCATTAAAATTTATTCCGAGGGAAATATTGAGAATGTAAACATGGACTAAAATTTTTACCAGAAAAGAACATTTCATTTTAAATTGCTGTAGAGTAATATGCAGGGGTGTTCCTAGAGTATTTGGCATCCGGGGCAGACCTATCCACTGGCACCCCCTACCTCCCAACGATGAATAATATACATATGAAATTTCAGAAAAGTTTATTGTGAGTGTAATTAAGCTTATCAAATACATTTTTAAATATTGTTCATATACAGATCTGTAGATCAATATTTAAATATGTAGGCCAAAACTTTTGGCTCATGTAAGCTCCTGAGTCGTCCCTCAGAAAGGCACTGTCATACATGCTTTTTTTTTTTTTTTTTTTGTAATAGTTTTACGATAGTTTCATGATTCAGATTTAATGAAAATTAAGCCATACAGAATCATTTACTTTCGGTCTAGTTTCTGATAGAAATACTAGAAACCTAGAAACAGCGAAATGTAAAAGTTACCATTCAGCTAAATGGCACCCCCCTATGGGTGTCACCCAGGGCGGACCGTCCCCCTTCCCTCCCTTAGTACGCCACTGGATATGTGGATGGAAAACGAGCAGAAACAAAAGATGAACAAAGCACAGAAACAAGAGAGCACTGGGGATGGGAGAAGATTCAGAGTTTTATACCTGTTTCTAAATTCTGCACTGCCATCACACAGTTTTTGTAGTTGTGGAATGTAGTAAGGGTACAGAACTCTGCCTCGCCTCCCGTCCCAAATGTTCTCTTTGTTCTATGCTTTATTCATCTACTGTTTCTGTTGTTTTTCCATCTGAACATCCTAACAATAATATTAAAAGAAAAAAAAAATGTTTTCTAATTCATGATCTTTTTATAGAAGCTGGCTGCCAAATACACGTTAGCCATACTACTAAACGACTTTTAACAAGATAATAATCGCTACCGAGATTACTGATACAAAATATTTAAAATGCATTCGTGGAATAAGCCGACACGATTCCACGAAGATCTATATATTTTCAGAAGAGGTATGAATGCTAGAGAATTTTTTTTTTTTCTTTCCGTAACTCGCGTACTTTTGCTAGTGATCCTGCTCTATGGATGAAAAGAAATATCCACGTGGTTAAGAGGTTTCTTGCTGTAATACCAGGTCGCGTACTAGTTTTGCCACCTGATTTCGCGACTCCTACGAAGGTTAGCGGGACCTTGCAAGTAGTTTTGCACTTAAACAGCGAAGAAGTTTTAGTTCGTATGCTTAAAGCTGGGTTTCTTGAGCGTGTAGGTGTGCACGTTCCTATACTTTGTGTTCGGGACACCATTTTGAACCTGCGACATCCCTTAACTGAGTGAATTTTTCTCTTTGAAGGTTGGGTTGAAACAGGGATGTCATGTCTCCGTGGTTGTTCAATCTGTACATGGATGGGGTAATAAAAGAGGCACAAGGTAGGGTAGTAGATGTTGGAGTGGCCCTGATGAGAGAGGGTAGTGTTGGAAACTCCCTGTACTGTTGTTTGCAGATGATACTGTGTTGTTGAATGAAGACGAAGGGGAGCTGCAAGGCTTGGCGGATGAGTTTGGGAGAGTGTGGAAGAAACGGAATCTAAAGGTGAATGTGGGGACGAGTAAAGTGATGGTCTTTGAGAGAGGTGAAGTCAGTGAATGTACAGTTGCGAGCAGATGACTCGAGGCCACCTAGTCCACCAAGGTGTTGGTGTTTTATCTGGCAACAGTGGTAGCTGTGAACTTCACCGAGATTCAGTCTGCTGTCCGGGCGAAACAAACCCAGTGATAATTTGTCAATGTGCAGTTCTAACTGGTCTCCCATCAATAACATGCAAGTAAACGTATAATACTGATAATAATTAACGTGTCATACACGTGGTAGATATATTTATAACCATAGTATTACAACACTGGCATCCAGAGAGTGCTGCGTTCATTCATGTGATACACACGGGTATCGGTAGTCATTTATTTTGTTCGACTATCGTCGTGAACCAAACAACCTTTACCAGTTTTCAAGAGATATGCAGTAGGGTTATCGACTTCCCCACAACCTAGCATTATTATCACAAAAAACACCGTCATGCCAGTCGTCCCTCACCGTTAACCTCCCTTTCGTCGACCTCTGACTCTAAAGCAGATAGAACAGTTAAAGGTTCACACCACAGTAGGCGGAACAAGGGGAGGGGAGTGTGGTAGTTAGTTACGAGTATATGGAGGGTGGTGGGCGAGGAAGGGCGTGACGAGGTGGGACGTGTGATGGGAGGGGGGGTGAGGGGACAAGTGGTAGGCTGCGGCATTAACGTATAATTATGAGATTAGAGGTTGTAATAGGTTTGTTTTGACAGAGAAAACCAATGTTTCTTTAATATTCGAGTGATAAAGTCGAACGATTACCCTCTATAAATGTTTATCATCATGAACGGGTCAACTATTTCCACCCCCCATCCGTGACGTCACTTGGTGCCTACGTCACAAACCAAGGTGGTGATGGAGCTGCACGCTCGGGATACCCGTGTGTCTCACATGAATGAACGCAGCACTCTCTGGATGCCAGTGTTGTAATACTATGGTTATAAATATATCTACCACGTGTATGACACGTTAATTATTATCAGTATTATACGTTTACTTGCATGTTATTGATGGGAGACCAGTTAGAACTGCACATTGACAAATTATCACTGGATTTGTTTTGCCCGGACAGCAGACTGAATCTCGTTGAAGTTCACAGCTACCACCGTTGCCAGATAAAACACCAACACCTTGGTGGACTAGGTGGCCTCGAGTCATCTGCTCGCAACTGTACAGCGAGGTTGGATGGTGAGGAATTGGAAAATGTGAGTACGTTTAAGTACTTGGGTAGTGTGATGAGTAAGGATGGAGGTTTGGAGAGTGAAGTGCTTGAAAGGATACAGCAGGGAAGAAAGATTGCTGGTTCCTTGAAAGCAGTGATAAGAAACAGGGAAGTGAGCATGGAAGTGAAAAAGTTACTACATGACAGTATTGTGATACCAACTCTAACGTATGCAAGTGAAGCTTGGACATTGTTGGAAGGGCACAGGTCAAGAGAGAGAGCAGTGGAAATGAGTTACTTAAGAGGCGATTTGTTTGTAGCCACCCCGAACGGGATTGAGGCGTCTGGCAATAGATAGATAGATAGACATCCCTTAACAGTGATCGCTACTGGAATTTCCGATACAATATTGTATTCTTATCCAGTCTTTTGTGCATGTTGCACTTTTTCGTATTAAATGAGAAACAGATATGGGAAGACGTTTTACAGTGAAACAGCAAAAGAGAGCTGTACGTCTCTCCATTTATTCGAAAAATATCTACTGTATGAAGAAATTTACCTGGAGGTGATTTAAGTCCGAAGAATTCAAGATTATCCCGCTATATCACATAACTGTCTGCATCATAGCTGAAATATTGATGCAGGCGTTAATCAAGATCACACTGTACAGCCACCTTTACCCACAGTTTATTATTAAAGTAACTAAATACATCATTACTCTCTTTCGTCCCCTCCTCCACTCCCTGCCTCCTCTTTCCTTCCTCATCTACTCTCCCTCCAGCCCGAGGGTTTGCCTTTCCCCCTTCCCTTCACTCCTTGAACAAAACAAATAAAACAACTCTGACAAAACTTCTGTCTGTGCTTTTTCATATTTTATTTCATGTTTTCATAATCGCATAATCGTTAAATTATATTTTATTTGGCAAAAATATCCATCCAACAGCATGTCCACCTCTAAACCTTTCCCTAAACCTTTCTCACTTATTTCTCTTCACTGCTCGAAAACATTAACGCACACTAATGAGATTAACGCGTTAATACTAAATGAGTTCTTGGAATATATCGTAATGATGTTTGGGTAGCTTACCATTTTCACTAATATTAAAAATCATGCAGACAATACAAGTGTTCTAGATATTGTAAAAAGTATTTTTCTGACCTAGTCTCTCACATTATAATGTTTTAGCAACAGTTCTCAACTTGGCGGGCCCTTATTTGGCCTGGTCATCCCAAGGGAGGTAAAGCTAAACAACAGCAAAAAAGTTATCAACTGTGGATCTTTCCAGCCAAATCCACCATTACACTCGTCATCAGCAGCAAGCTTGAGCACAGGTACTCTCCTAACATCGCGACAACCTGTCTGTCACCCAACCCACCACCTCTATGATCCTCCAAGTGTGTCACGAGTCAGCTATGGTCAGACTCAAATATGAAGTCGGTTTGGGTGGGGCCCGAGAGGGGATTTCCCTCTCTACAGCTCTGCCTCATCAACCCCAGTACCTATCTCTCTCTCTGTCATACGTCAGCTATTTACTATTTGAAATTGTATATTAAATATTTTGTACTTATTAAATATATTAAATAAGGGTATATAGTGCTATGAATGTGTCTCTTTTTATGATAATAACAATGATTTGTATAAATTCCACACCACGTGACAACGTCGCTTTCCGACGTTGCCAGAGGTCAAGGACACCCACCTCAGACTACAGGTGACCGGTCATTTCCTCCCTGATCTCCACCCACGATGGCAGCTACTCCGACTCGCTCTCGAGTGCTCCACAGTCGGGAGAAAGAACTTATTTACAATGTGAACAAGTATTTTTTAGAAGAAAAGGCTATTGGAGACTTTATAATTCCACCTTCAGGAGCAGTTGCTCGCACTGCCAAAGCTACCAATGTTAGCGAAAAAACAGTCCAAAGAATCTGCTCCAAATTTAATAAAGCTTGTGTGACACAAATGTCACCAGAACAGCTTGTATTCTCGTCACCAAAAAAGAAGCGCAGTGCAACTGGAACGAATCTCGACGATTTCGACAAGCGTGTGGTCAGAAGAACTGTCCTGGGAGTCTATGAAAGGCATGAAATTCCTACATTGCACAAGATTTACGAAGAACTCAAGGAAAACATATCTTTCAACGGAAGCAACGAGTCTCTTCGCAGGATTCTCTTGCAGATGGGCTTCAAATATACAAAAGTTGATGGCCGAAAGTTCCTTATGGAAAGGAGCGATGTAGCAGCAGCTTGGACCAGATTTTTGAGAGAAATTCGGCAGGTCAAAGTGTCTTCCCAGAACATTGTGTATCTTGACGAAACTTGGGTAAATCAAAATTATACAGTTGGAAAATGCTGGACTGACACTGCATCCCCACAAGCCACTGGAATACAGCAACCTACTGGAAAAGGACGTCGTTTAATTATTGTGCATGCTGGAACGAGAAATGGCTTTGTTAACAATGCTGAGTTGATATTTCAAGCAAAAAACAATGGGGACTACCATAATCAGATGAATTCAACACTTTTTGAAGACTGGTTCAGGAATCAACTAATACCAAACATTTCACCAAACTCTGTAATTGTTATGGATAACGCTTCCTATCATTCAGTCCAACTTGAAAAAAAACCAACCTCGTCCTGGAGAAAATCGGATATAAGGGACTGGCTTATAAAGAAGGGAGTACGGCCCAGCGACGAACTCTTAAAACACGAGCTGTATGAACTTGCAAAGAAGTTTGATACTGGCACAAAGTATGTAATTGACACAATTGCTGAAGAAGCAGGGCATCGGGTCATAAGATTACCACCGTACCATTGTCAGTACACCCCTACTGAGCTCATTTGGGCTCAGGTGAAGACCTATATAGCCAAGGCAAACACCTTCAAAATGGTTGATCTTAAACGTCTTGCCAAAGAAGCTTTGAATCATGTAACACCGAATAACTGGATGAAAGCAGTGCAGCATGCTGAACAACAGCAAGAAGAAGATTCACAGCAAGACGTAGCAGTCGACCATTTCGTGGATTCATTCTTAATCAACATATCAGAAAGCTCGGAGGATGAATTGTCTGATTAAAGATCAGAGAGGACTTATGCCTGCTGGGGAAACCTCTATAAAAAAAACGCGCCAAGACTTTTACCTCAGTGGTGGTGTGGAAAAAAGGTCGAAACAATATAGAAGAAAACAAAACTTATAAATATATAAAAACTTTCTCAATCAACTGAGAGAGAGAGAGAGAGAGAGAGAGAGAGAGAGAGAGAGGAGGTTTGGCAGAGCTGTAGAGAGGGAAATCCCCGCGCGGGCCCCACCCAAACCGACTTCATATTTGAGTCTGACCATAGTGACATTGGCTTTTGTGGGAAACCACGAATTCAAGTGGAATCCCAGTTTATCGTTCAGTAACCGCTTATTCGGACGGAAGCCTTGTCAAATCAATTTTTCATTGTCATACGTGATCGTCCTTGTGTGAGACATTAGCGCTTCCGCTGAGCGATTTGTTTTGGGCACGCTTCGCTCACTCGACCATTAAAAAAATGCGGCCTAGTGCTCCCCTTTTCTTTCCCACGAGTTACTCAGTCCAGTGTCTGTTGTGACGGAGAGAGGTACTGTGCTCCAGAAGTGTGAGAGAGAGAGGTCAGCTAGCACCAGACTCCACTAGACTACAGTTCTCCAGTGGTCCCACCCTTCTTTGGGTGATACACCACATTTATTGACCAGTATTTCCTTTTTGTATTTTCCTAGGTTTAATAGGTTAGTTAAGTGTGCTGTTTCCTTACATGCTGGCCGGCTGCACCGCATGTTGTGTTTTTCCTAGGCGTAAGAATTTAGGTTTTGAGTGAGTGAGTGAGTGCGATCTCATTAATTTGATTTTGAAATGTAACGTTAAATTTATTTGTAATCAATAAATTTAACAGTTCTTTTTCTTGAGCTTAATGTAATGTAAACTCGTGTTTCATTTCTCCGCAGTTAAGCTTATTTCTCTTATAGCTCCTAGCTTGCATAAACGTTTGCCATTCATAACTGGTACTTAGGCCAGTCTTGTTGTATTAAGTTTAAAATCCGTTGTGCCTCCTAGGAGTTAAGCATCAGCAAGAACCTGATATTATTATTAGTTATTTATTGTTAGGGGTGAAGTAACTTTCTCCAGAGGCTAACAGTACTAATAACCAGCAATTGAGTAATTAGTCTCTGCTGTGTACTGTTGAGAAAGTGTATAAATTCTCGTTCTTAGAGAATCGTGCGAAGCAAGCCAGCGTAAAGTAATCGTTGCTTGATTTAGTAAGACAATCATTGTCCCTGTTGTTCAATATTATTGAACTTTATTATCACTTAAATAATATAAGCATTTATTTTTAAAAATCCGTGACAATTAGCAACCTCATTCCAGGATATTAACTCCTAGCTCTAAAGCTATTCACGAGATAATATTCACTCGTTCATATTTAGGTATTTATCATTAAAGTTTATAGGCACAAGTTTACTGGTGTTTACCGTTGATTTAGCAAGTGAATTTTTGCTTTATTAATCCATAGAGTACTTAACTCTATTTAGTACTTTATTTTTGGTAACGCTAGACGATTTTATTCGCTCCTGGGTAGCCGCCGTACCCATTGTGTTAATTATTGAGTCTTCCCAGTCATTTGCATTTTTTATTTATTCTTTTCCAGTTAACTAGATAAGACTGGTCACCACTAGCTTGTGTCTGTACTCTTTACTTGTGTTTATTAGCATTCGTTTGCGAAGTAGCAGTCAGTACTGAGTCACTAGTTATTTAAATTGAGCTAGCATCATGGCAGCCAGTGCTTATGTACAGGAAGCCAAAGATATGGGCCTCACAGACCCAGAGAAAATTCAGAGTTACGTTCTCTCACGGTTTAATTACGAGCAAGAACGTGAGAAAGATGCTCGTGAAGAGCGTAGAATCCAACGCGAACACGAGCGAGAACAGCGCGAATACGAGTGAGAACAGTGTGAGGAATGCTAAAAGGAGCGCGAACACGAGCAGAAACAACGCGAACTCGACTTAGAACACGAGCAAGAACAGCGTGAGGAACGAGAGTGAAAACGAGAACAGCGTGAGGAACGCTAAAAGGAGCGCGAACACGAGCAGAAACAACGCGAACTCGACTCAGAACACGAGCGAGAACAGCATGAGGAACGAGAGTGAGAACGAGAACACGAACGTGCCGAGCGAGAAGCACGCGAAAAACATGAACTTGAAGTGCTGAAGCTCAAGCGAGATTCTTTGGCTTCAGACACGTCTGGTGCAGTTGGTTCAAGCTCCACGAGTGTTCTCCCTGGACATGTTAAGGCGACCCCATACATCAAGCTTCTCCCATACAAAGATAGCGAGCGAATCGAGCCATACATAGCTCGATTTGAAGACATGGCAAGACTTTACCAGCTCGATGATGCAGCTATGCGGTTTCAGTTTCTTAGCCTGTTTGAGGGCCCTGCCCTCGATATTCTCCACAGAATTCGTGGAGACAATCTCACGTATGAACTTTGGCGTCATCTCACAGTAGATGACGCCAAAGTTCAGTTCAGGCGAGCTCGTCTCCAAGACAAGGAGACAGCTGTTCAGTTCCTCGACCGTCTCACTGCTTACTTAGGTGAGTGGATGGAGAAAGATGAAACTCCTTCCACGCGTGAGGGGATAATTGACCTTATGCTGCGTACACAGCTAGAGAGGTCGTGGCCTGCTGAGCTCATAGCACAGCTTAAGATCTGCCAGGTGAAAGATGCCAGCCAAATGGCAGAAAAGGCTGACGCATTCTTTACTGCATACGGGTATCAAACTCGTAAGCAAAACACCTGGAACAGAAAACCTGATAAATCTGGGAAATCGTCTCCGACTGAATTCCAGCAACAAGGCCATTCTCAGAATAATGGCCAAGGTCCAAAACCGCAGTGCAAGGACCAGGGGCAAAACACTCAGAAACCTGAGTGGAAGAGGTACAACACGTACCCTAACCAGCAGCAGTATCAGCCACACAACCGAACGTCAGGACAAACTTTTTCACCACCAGCTCAAAAGAGGCAGGAAGCAAACGCAGCCTTCATTCCTCAGCAGCAGCACGGTGGTCACGTCCCTACCAGTATGGGTACTCCCCCACAGTTCACTAGTCCTACGGTGACAGTGAACCCCCCTCCACAGATGGCCAATGTTCCATCTCCACAGGCAGCGAGTACGACCCCTCAAATATATAATTCACAAGGCACAATGTTTGCCGCATCAATTCAGCAGCCTCATGAGTGGCTAGCTGCTTCCTCCACAGGCCCTCCCACAGGTGACAGTACCTTCCTTGTTCAGCCAGGGTTTGTGGGAGGCATTCCTGTGAAGGTCCTGAGAGATAATGGTTCCTCAGGTTGCTCTGTTAAGCAGAGTTTAGTTCGGCCTGAGCAGTACACAGGTCGACAGATCCATGCAAACCGTATTGATGGATCAGTGAGATTGTTCCCTGAGGCATGAATCCAGGTGGCATCTCCATTTTATACTGGTACGACACTTGCAGTTGTCATGCCAGAACCTTTATTTGACCTTATAATAGGCAACATTTACAGTGTCAAGGATAGTTGCACCGAACATGACGTTACTCAGACTTCGGCTGCTGCGGTAACACGAGCCATGGCTGAGGCTCCAGACTGTGTCACCCCAGTGATCATTGAATCGCCGCAAGATCTGATGTGTAGCCAACTTGTTGTACAAGAACAACATTCTGACCCGACACTTGCTGCCGTGCGGAACAAACAAAAGGGTCGAGTGATTAAGTATTCACGGGGAGGACGAACCAAATTCCTTCGTAAACAAGGACGGTTGTACCGTGAGTCACGAACACCTGAGGGCGAGGTTCGACTGCAGTTTGTCGTTCCCACCAAGTACCGCCAAGCAGTGTTAGAATGGGGTCATTGTTCAGCGTCAGGAGGTCACATGGGCAAAAGGAAGACCCAGGGCCGTATCCGAGCTGACTTTTTCTGGCCAGGGATGGGACGTGACATAGATAGTTTTGTGCGCTCCTGCAGTGTGAGTCAAAGTACCACTAATCAGGGACATGTCCTTCCTGTGCCGTTTGTAACCACACCTGTAATCGCTGAGTCAGTTGAGAGACAGGGTAGTGGTGAAGTGGGTGCAGACCTGACGTCTCGCCCATTGGCCCCACAGGACACAGTACGTCCAGGGCCTGTGCATACATATGTACCGTAAGTTAAGGTGCTGTTCCCTCACATGCTGGCCGGCTGTGCCGCATGTCGAGCGAGGTGGGCACCAGGTTAGAGTTTCCCCTAAACTGGCTGACGGGATGTTGTTAAGGTGCTGTTCCCTCACATGCTGGCCGGCTGTGCCGCATGTCAAGCGAGGTGGACGCCAGGTTAGAGTTTCCCCAAAACTGGGTGATGGGATGTTGTTAAGGTGCTGTACCCTCACATGCTGGCCGGCTGCGCCGCATGTTGAGCGAGGTACATGCCAGGTTAGAGCTTCCCCACTAAGAACCCTTACGACTACGTTTCCTAGTTAATAATGTATCTACTAAATTAATGGCGACCTCGAATGTACGAACCTTAGGCTGTCAATCGTAATTTTCAGCTAGAGCGTACCTTTCATAGCGTGTACTGACTGCTAGGTAGAGAGAGTAATTTTAACGTAATAAGAATTTTTGTCTCATTGACACTTTTGATGCTCCACCCTAATTGATTTTGCAGGTACAGCAATGGATGTAGCAGTTTTGCTGTGCAGGCCAGCTGATCGTCTGCCACACGCTGCCGCCTCTTCTCCTCTGCCTTCGTCATCGCCATATTATTAATATTTACTGTGTCATTTTACACGTAGGTACAGTTACACTACAACTGTCACACCTACACCGTGTATTGCATACACCACACTACACAACAATTAGTTGTCAGTGTAAATGTAGCGAACTTTCGCTCAGTTTGACCTGAGTACAGGATTTTCACTGTCGTCACGGAGTTTTTTCCCTCAAGCTTGCTTCTATTAACGTAAATACGAGTTTTTTTTCGCTCATTGGCGACTGCGACTTTCTCCTGTAGCAGGATAGCATACACACCACAGTGTGAATCTTGTGTGACTGAGTTAGGATGTGTACATATATATATATATATATATCCACAAATTTTTTCCCATAAGGAAAAAATTCATTTTGTAGGGGCATAATGTCACGAGTCGGCTAGTGACATTGGCTTTTGTGGGAAGCCGCGAACTCAAGTGGAATCCCAGTTTATCGTTCAGTAACCGCTTATTCGGACGGAAGCCTTGTCAAATCAATTTTTCATTGTCATACGTGATCGTCCTTGTGTGAGACATTAGCGCTTTCACTGAGCGATTTGTTTTGGGCGCATTTCACTCACTCAACCGTTTAAAAAATGCTGCCTAGCGCTCCCCTTTTCTTTCCCACGAGTTACTCAGTCCAGTGTCTGTTGTGAAGGAGAGAGGTACTGTGCTCCAGAAGTGTGAGAGAGAGAGGTCAGCTAGCACCCAGACTCCACTAGACTACAGTTCTCCAGTGCTCCCACCCTTCTTTGGGTGATACACCACATTCATTGACCAGTATTTCCTTTTTGTATTTTCCTAGGTTTAAGAGGTTAGTTAAGTGTGCTGTTTCCTTACATGCTGGCCGGCTGCGCTGCATGTTGTGTTTTTCCTAGGCGTAAGAATTTAGGTTTTGAGTGAGTGAGTGAGTGCGATCTCATTAATTTGATTTTGAAATGTAACGTTAAATTTATTTGTAAACAATATATTTAACAGTTCTTTTTCTTGAGCTTAATGTAATGTAAACTCGTGTTTCATTTCTCCGCAATTAAGCTTATTTCTCTTATAGCTCCTAGCTTGCATAAACGTTTGCCATTCATAACTGGTACTTAGGCCAGTCTTGTTGTATTAAGTTTAAAATCCGTTGTGCCTCCTAGGAGTTAAGCATCAGCAAGAACCTAATATTATTATTAGTTATTTATTGTTAGGGGTGAAGTAACTTTCTCCAGAGGCCAACAGTACTAATAAACAGCGATTGAGTAATTAGTCTCTACTGCGTACTGTTGAGAAAGTTTATAAATTCTCGTTCTTAGAGAATCGTGCGAAGCAAGCCGGCGTAAAGTAATCGTTGCTTGATTTAGTAAGACAATCATTCTCCCTGTTGTTCAATATTATTGAACTTTATTATCATTTAAATAATATAAGCATTTATTTTAAAAACCCCGTGACAAAGTGATATATGACATTGGAGTAAAAGGACCATATACATGACATCAAAAGGCAGTATACCCCAAACTCAACACACTCAGGGAACTTACAGGGACTGACTTTGGGTCTACAATATATCAGAGCAGAGATGTCCTAGACCTCCCAGGCATGGGCCCCCATCCAATCTAACACCTTGCAAACTATAAAGAATAATGTCTTATTAGTAGCTGAACCCAAACCACCTCCAAATATCACTTTAAGACTAAAGTTATCCTACTTAGTGAATATGAGAGTTACGCAGTTCTGAGCGACAGTCTGTGTTAAGCATATCATCACTGTCATTACACGACAAAGCCTCACAACACAACTAGGGACATTAAGCAATCACACACAAACATTACCAGACCCACTTCAACAACACCCACTTCCAGATATTCCATCACTGGCAACGAAGAAACACCTATTTGTACACATTCATTTCCCGTGCAGGGAAATACACCTCGATCAAAACACCGTATTACAAGTCTCCTCCGTTATTAGAGGTATCCTTCAATAGATGTGATCGAGCAACTAGGTAGGCTTAGATCAGGACATCACCCAGCCCCCCCCCCCCATAGTTACCAGCTTATATTCGGGTTGGGTGGAATCACACATGACACATACCCCGCTCGTAGAGCAGACGCATACAACATAACACATATAATGGAACACTGAACAGCACATGCCACAAAAGACGTAAACAAAATCAGCAGTGAAAGGACCCTATGGAATGAACCCAAAAGCTCAGAAACTTTCCTGTAGTTGACTGGTCTGGTCAGTCAGGCGGACCGAGGTCAAGAAGGATGAACAATATCTTCATAAAATAACCTGTTAACTTGTAGTAATCCAATTAAATAGTTTCTCTTCATTTCATTACAGGGTTATACGGTAGTGTGGCACCAGCCTCACAGTTACTTTTCGGATGGTTTCAGCTTACTGAACAGACTGGGGAAGCAGTGGGACAACAAGGCTGATGGAAAAGATCATCTTGGTCATTTCATATACTTTTATGCCCTTCGACTGCACAATAGGTCGTAATGCCTGATTACCCATATGGGTTAAGAACTGAGGAGGGGAGGTTAAAAATTTTCCACCTTCCTTCATAATGGGAATGACGTGGATGTACGAGGTGAAGAGGAAATTAAAGGGGGGTGGGAGGTGAGTTAATTAACTTTTTAACGGAACTAACGCCGTCCTCTTTTAAAAGGAACATTACTCATGAAGAAAGTGGAGAAAGAGGGCGAAATGTGAGATGGCATGAAAGCGAGGGAGAGATGGTTTACAAGAAGGTTTAATATTATATCAATCGAGTGCACATGGGATCATCAAGGCAGAGGATGAGTTTTAGAGAAGTCCCAATTCTTCCCTGAGTAGGTTACACCTGGATGAACAGGAATACGAGGGAAACAAATTTCAACTAAAAGTATTACTGACTAAAGACTTAAACTTACGATTTACCAGTTGTGCACTAGACCTGCTAACCAAGGCCACCTGCATAGCTATAGGCTTGAGTCTCGCTCTGGTGCAGACGAATAGCTTCAAACTACCCGCTCTCAACCTTCTTTGTTTGCCCTATACCTATACAACAGTTATCAATTTGATACCATTCAATCACCTCCAGGTTACACTGGTCCATCTCACATGACATTGTTCTCTTCTTGTGTAAGCATAACTCACCATACCTTTGAAATATATACAATAGTTTTACACATACATGCAAAATGATAAGTACTGATATTTTTTATGCACATGCACTTATGCTATTAGCAATCCTGCACATATGTACTCGTAATGCATTACACTACCAATTGACACCACGGATTGTATATATATATATATATATATATATATATATATATATATATATATATATATAGATAGATAGATAGATAGATAGAGATAGATAGGTAGGTAGATAGATAGATATAGATATATATAAATATATAGATATATGCTTCTATAGTAGAGTGCGCGTTTTCGTACACCAAAGAACGTGGGTTCGCACCCTATCTATCTATCTATCTATATACCTAGGCTGCTTCCCCCAAGGAAAGGGAGGTAGCCGAGACAGGACGACTCACTCTCCATTTACTCATCCATTCAAACACATTCATTCGCATCTTAGCCCCAAAGGGGAGAACGGACAGATCCTCACCGCATCACACCGCACAAGGGTCAACTGCGCAATGCAAGCAGTGACATCCACAGCAGGGCCCAACAGCAGAACTGGTTTACCCCTGCCACATCATAACAGACCCATCCCCTTACCCGCACCTACCCTGCCAGGGTAATAAACTATGGGAGCGTTCTTCCGACCACGTACTGCTTTGGCGGAGATAAGGGATGCCGTGATTGAACCAATGGCATATACTATAAAGTATGCTTGCACCCAGTCGGCTTGGGTGGGCCGATTACACTTGGTTCATGGACCACACACACATCCAAAGCCGCTCCAACACCACAATCACACTTACAAGTACTTCTCACCCTACATACAATGCCAGACAGCCTAAGCCACTTGGTAGAAATACATAGACTGCATCGTCCCCACTTCGGTATTGATAGGCCGGTCCTGCAGTGGACACTCGGACGGCTGATGATGATGATGATCTCTCTCTCTCTCTCTCTGTATATATACTCACATGCCGGTAGGAGACAACAGCCAGCTCTAAGTGGACCAAGCTTTGTCAGCGGTCGGAAGTGAGTTTCGACATTAAAAATCATTATATGGAGGTACTCCAGTGCAACAATCCACCCAAGAATCATGGCCTGGTTTAATAATCTTCGGAGCCTTATCATTTTGCGCAAGCACAGTCGTGATTTTAGCTATTTCATTGTTTTCTCATTTGATTACCTTTGAACTGTGACCTGGCCAATGTAACACATAGGTGTACAATAGAAGGTTGTAGTATTAGTCAATGTCTATAAGCATATAAACTTTCATTTAATTCCATCGAGCCGCTGGAGAATTGGCGGGCATTTTTGAAAAAGGTACTGGTTGCTAGGGACGCTGAGGCCTATCTTCCCAGGGTTGCCACTTGAAAACTAGAGGAGAGAGGGGGAAAAATGGATGGCACACTTCCGAAAGGGAATGACCTGAACATAACGCCAAAAGACGTCAAAGCTTTCTACGCCTTTTGCTAATGGTTCTACAGCTCAAAACGTGAAAAGCAAGAAAAAAAACTTTTTTCGGCCGTTGCTAGGCAACGAGTAATTCCCTAGCAACCAACATCTTGCCGATGTCACGGGGTTTTTAATGTATATGCAATATTTAAAAAATATTTATTCAATAATACTTAAGAACAGGACAATAAATTGTCTTGTGAAAATCAAGCAATGATTACTTTATGCTGGCTTTCTTCGCTGATTCTCTAAGGACGAGAATTTATACACTTTCTCAACAGTACACAGCAGAGACTAATTATTCACACGTACTGTTTATTAGAATTGTTGGCCTCTGGAGAAAGTGACTCCACCCCTGACAATCAATAACTAACGCTATTAATGATAAACAGGTTCTTGCTGGTACAATTAACTCCTAGATGGCACAACGGATTTAAGTATAAAAAGGACTGGCCTAAGTACCAGTTGTGAATAAGGCAAAGCATTTATGCAAACTAAGAGCTATAAGTGAAATAAGCTTAATATGGAAAATAAAACACGAGTTTACATTACATTAACCCCTACACCGCGGGCATGTTTACCGATGTTTTGCGTGTGCCGCGGGGTTATTCGGGCTCCGACAGACTCTCAAAAAATATTTGCCAAAAATCAGTTATTAATCCTAGAATATTAAAATTACATATGCTTATGGCACATACCTTCAGCTTTCTCTTGGAATGTTTGTTGAGCCTTCGTCGTTACCGTAGGACTTGTGGAGACCTCTGAAGTTGGGTAACGAAGTCTCCACTTTACACTTCCCGACAACCCGTAATATGATTACCACAGCCAGATATTAACACTATAAACACTACTCTATGATTTTCAAGCAGTTTGGGATCCATACTCCAAAAAAAAACCCACTGTGAAAGCAATGAAAATTACGAGCGCGTCTGACCGTCGCACTTGCACTAGTTCTCTCTTGGTACTCTGTCATTTATTATTCATAAAACCCCTCACACTTTATATTTCTATTACTATATAACATATATATCTACAGTCTTTATCCATAAGTTTCCTTCAGTAGTATTAGTTTATTGTCACTGTAGTGATTCAATTTCTTTCAGTAAAATACGTAGCATTCACTTTCTCGTCCTGTATACTAGCACTGAGAGTGAATGTCACTTTCATCTCACTCTCATAACTCATAGTATTCAGACATGCTAGAGTGAAACTTTCACTTTCATTACTCCTAGAGTATATACTCGTATTCTTATAATACTACTCATTTACATTTCTATTTACGTTCTCTATTTTATTTACGTTATTTACATTTCTATTTTATTTACAAAACACTGTGTTATGCACTGTCACTTGAAGTAACTTATAAAACTATTTTCCATTGTTCACGTATATTTACATTCTTTACTTTCACTTGCTGTTTAAACATTATTTACACATTATTTACAATTCCACTTGCACTGTTTTACTCAATAGAAAGATCATAGTCACTCTTTTATCAATTGTCAGCCCTTTACCTCTTTCCACACGAGGTTTAGTAGGGGGTAAAGGTCACAGGGCCCTTTGCTTGGGGGTGAAAAAGTCCCTGAAGTCAGCAAGAAGAAACAGACGTACCTCTACTTCGGAAGATGAGAGTAAACTGATAAGGGAGGGCCGGGTGGAGGCCTACTTAGGGGATATTCAGTGCTACCAATGTTAGCTCTTGAAACAGCTGTGTATAGCACTGAAATGATTGGCAGGAAATCTAGACAATACATTATAAATTAGGTAGTTCCAGGTGAATGTAAATATCACTTAGGCTTCTCCCTTCCCTCCTTACGTGTATATTTATTACGAAAATAGATTATACAGCATATTTCAAGGGAAAAAAAACAGCGAAAATTAGCGAACAAGTGCACGTGAGGTGTTGTCAGGTGATAATTAGCCAATTCCAGGTGTATGGCACTCTCACTTACCTTATTTCTTTCTTGTATATATTATTTGGTATAAGAATAGGGCATAGGGCTTATTTCAATGGATGAAATCAGTGAAAAATTCCAGGGAAGATTTACTTAGCGTAGCACGGCCGGGCAGGCGAGAGGATAGGGTAATGGAGGGGGGGTAGGGAGGGGAGTCAAGAACGGGGAGAAATGGCTAAATTGTCAACAATGGATGGGAGTACAGATGAGATTAGGAGTGCTGACTAGTGTTGGACATTGGCAGTACTTATAGATGATACAAGCCCCCACTTGGAAGCCCGGCTGACTTCAAAATAACACAGAATCACAAAAGCGATGCCCCGCGGTATGATCCCTTGCTCCCAAGCGTCACGAAAGTGACGCCCCACGGTTAAGGGGTTAAGCTCAAGAAAAAGAACTGTTAAATTTATTGATTACAATGAAATAAATTTATGTAACATTTCAAAATGAATTCAAAATAAGGAGATCACACTCACTCGCTCACTCAAAAGCTAACTCTTAAACCTAGGAAAAAACGAAAAGAAATACTGGTCAGAAAAGTGGACAAAGCAGATGACTGGGCGTCGTTGCTGAGGAAGGACGCTGCACATGCTGAGCCTCTCGCCAATCACACTAGGTGGGAATCCAACGGCGGTGGCGGGAACTAGGTGTCGTTGCTGAGGAAGGACGCTGCCACACACACTACCTGCTTCCATGGCGCTCAAATCTTGACTGATTCAAATTGTGGGAGAGAGGCGAGTGTTGTGGCCACACTTGCTAACGGCCAACGAGTGTGAGCGATACACACCCGCAATTCACTCAGCGAAGGTGCTAACATCGCGCACAAGGACGATCACTTATAAAATAGTGAAAAATGTCCTGAAAAACACTCCCGATCGGGTGAATATGTGGTGGTTAAACTGAGTGATAAATACTGGGATTCCACTAGAATTCGCGGTTTCCCACCAAAGTTAATGTCACGAGTTTATTTTAATCACGCCAACTCGTGACAGCCGACAAACCTTGGTCGTAGGCTAGGCACTGTGTCCAGGTTATGTAGGAATTGGTTAATTCCGAAAGGTAGAAGTGCCTGCAACAATTAAACAAGAAAGACTACAGGAAAGAAAATGGAACTAACAGTAAGAGCAGCATGAAACTGGATAAATAAACAGTATATATTTAAGCACCAACTGCTGAAAACTGTCTTTAGTTCAGGTACATTCAGTATTATTGTTGGATGACTTGGCAAAGTTATTGAGTAATATACTGGCCATGCACTTAATGCACCGTGAGATAATCGTACTTACAGAGATGCCACTAAATCATAACTCATTCAGACAATACCGAGGGAAATAAAGATCAGTGGACGGCTTGCCATTGACATTTTTTTTTTTTTTTACTGAAGAAAGAAATTATTCCTTTAATTGGTTACAATATTCTGAGGGTGTTAGATCAGACTATCACTGTAAATTCAGTTGGTCATATCAGGCCTTCTCTGTGAAGAATCTGAAGGTAGACTGTTGTTCAGGTACGTCACCATCAAGATTCTTGTCAAAAGAATGGCGAAATGTACAGTTGCGATCCCTAGTTTCTTTACCGCCTGGGGGACAAGACTGTGGAAAAGGCCTGGGGAAAAGATATTGCCATCACACACACACACACACACACACACACACACACACACACACACACACACCGCTCGCTGGTGCTGTGGTAACGTTCTTGCTTGCCAACTGGTGGACGGGAGTTCGCGCCTCGCTCAGGTTGCGAAGATTTTCACTGACGAAGTGGGTGGTTGCTGTCCCCCTTGAGCAAGGGGACGGGTGTGTGCGTGTGTGAAGGTCACAGCCTTGCCCTTAGATCGGACTATATGAGCTCCCAGCTCCCTTCCGAGAGGGTAAAAGCTGACAATCACGACCATCAAGTGATCCTGACCTACCCGGTGAATTACACACACACACACACACACACACTACTGAACCGCAAATATCCATTCACCTGGCCTTATTTCACTTTGTCTTGCATCTCCTTCTTGCAATGAAGGGATGAGAAACCAGGGATCGTGACTACACTTACTGAACTTTGTAGCGTTTCCAGAAAATACAAGTCAGCACACTGACATCCTGCAGGAATATACTGTATATTCATTAAGCAGATCTGCAGAGGGATGGGTCACTCACTCTTGTGACGTCATCAGGCGGGTCATTCCCTCAGACACAGGCCTTGAGTATTAAGAGGCCTTGTGCTAACCCACACACCACTGGCTTCTCATGACGGGTTATGAGGAAAAGAAGGAGGGGGGGGGGGTTGTGGCAAAGGAAACGGGAGAGATATAATCTGCATCTGCAGATCGATAAATCCTTCATCAGAGTCATACATTCACTACCGAATTAAATATCTTAGATTTGGCACACTCCTGATTATTCATTAAACACAGGAACTTCATTCCATCCTTATTTCCTACACTTAGTTTTAAATAAATCATCATTTAAAACATAACTTCACCTCTTTTTTGACAAGGTTCCCAGATCGCTTGCTGGGAAGTTTCAGGCTTACCACGAAATGATCTTTGACAGTGTACTGTGGAAAGGCGAATATATACTGCATATATATATATATATATATATATATATATATATATATATATATATATATATATATATATGTGTGTGTGTGTGTGTGTGTGTGTGTGTGTGTGTGTGTGTGTGTGTGTGTGTGTGTGTTTGTTTAATACACACTCTGCCATTCGCAACCAAATTTATAAGCAAACAATAAAATACAGTCACTAGCGCAAGGAAGTATGCGGTACCCCCGAAAGGATCAGTGCACACGCTTTTTATACCAGTATTGTTAAGTTCCATATGCTTTAACAGAAAGCTGAGACAAAATGGTATTTTCCATGATGGGGTCGACGGGGATATTCGTCTGTTCGGAAACAGTCGTGATAAGAAACTCAAGATGCTAGACATAGGACGAAGTTGCAATGTGATTAGTAAATCTAGTTATTTACCCTTTGCATTGGAACACTAGGTAGTAGACTCGGCTCAACTGACTGTAGGTTGTTAATCTCCTCAGTCCGATGACACAGTTTATATTTTAATCTTGCTATTTAAAAATGATTTGAATCTGCTTAAAAGAGACCTTTCAAACAGGAGGAGCTAGATATCACCTTCATTATCACAGTAATTAACATTCGTCGTAACAAAACTGAATATAATCATCTGCTGTTGGCAAGAAATAACAAAAGAACAAGTCATCTGACTAAGGCGTTTAAATACTTGATCGTTCCCAAATTTCAAATGTGTTGTAGTGATCCGAGCAGCACTGACCTGTATACGGGCGTGACTGAAGCATTCTTGTACCAGAGCACGAGCAGGACAGGGTCGTGTGGCCTGCGTGAGATGATGTGGCAAGGCAGGTGGGCGGTGGACCCTCGTTCTGCTGTCACTGCTACCAGCGTCCCTGTAGAAACAAACGCACACTGGTAAACACAACACACTCACCAACAGTGGCGAAAATTATTTACGGGTTCCAAAGATTAGGTATGATTATCCCGAAACAATATTAGGACTGATGTCATTGATACTCTAACTCACAAATTGTTTAGTGCACGTGCTTGCACGAGCATATGTATGACATTATTCAACTGTATGGCCATTTACTACAATAACTGCCGCTTATGCTATATATCAACTTTGAATGATATATCATTTTTTAGTATCTCATGACACTCCCTCTAACAGTGACACAATGGTTGACTCATCTACGTTTCATTTAACTACCTCAAACAGTCTGAATGACATTTTGCAACACACAGAGATGAAACGAGCAGTGACAAATGGGTGCACAATTTTGTTGCTGCGCAAATTCACGAAAGTCTCTGTCCTTGTTGTAGGTGCGAAAGAAGGAAGAGATTAATTCATCTGGGGCTCTGAATGCACATTTACGCATGATTTCTCGACACCATAAGGCAGCGAGTAGACGGACATCCATAGAATTCTGAATCTGTCTAAAAGGTGGGCTTCAAAATAAACAAACAGAATAACATCCTCTGCATACATTATTATTTACAGTAATTTGCGTTCACTACCTCTCCACAGAATTAACCTCTATGCCATGACTCCAGTAACCACTCTTTTTCATCATCCAAAACTAAAGTTGGAAATTATCTCTTTCCATTGATCAGAATTATGTCCATAATATTATGTTAGGTACACTGAACCCTTCGCTGCTAGAGGTTTGAACTAAACTAATTAAATTCTTATTGCGTTGATTGTAAGAAATAATAAAGAAAAGATCCTGGTACTGGGGGGGATAATGGAGCTAGTCAGCATGAAATGTTGCACAATAAAACAGTAATTTCAATCCTGATTCACTCGTTCATATTAAGGCTACATTTTGCACGCGGGCACTGCATCTCCCATACCACATTATCAAGACATGAAGTACATGAAACCTGGTAGTAGAACATGAACAAGACAGCAATGTGCAATATTGTGGGTTAGCTCAAGGTGTCTGGTTGATTAAGCAGTGGCCAAAGAAACTGGAAATATGTCTTGCAGTGAAAGAGCCTGAAAGAATCCTGGATGAAAAGGGAAGATTCTTGAATGAGCTAAGTCATGGAGCTAGAGTGTGTCTGAAATTATTAATGCAAGAGGATAATATTTAAAAATTTACCTCTTGATATTGGTGCGACTAGAGAATATTGCATTTTATATCGCATATATATATATATATATATATATATATATATATATATATATATATATATATATATATATATATATAAATTTACCCCTTGATTTTGGTGCGACTAGAGAATATTGCATTTTATATCGCATATATATATCTATATCTATATCTATATCTATCTATCTATCTATCTATCTATCTATCTATCTATCTATATATATATATATATATATATATATATATATATATATATGTAGAAACTTCACTTCACCATGAAGACATGTATGCAAAATAACCACCGGAGAAATGAAAGGAGCAACGGTGTGTTCTTTCGTATATTACATCTTCAGAGTGATACAGAAACGTAAAGGGTAGAGGTCTTCTATACACACCCGCAGCAGGGAGTGACACACAGAAACAAAGGATGACCTGAATTAAAAATGAGCGATACACAGAACAATAGCTACCTGACTTTCTTCGTTAGGGATGCACCTGACAAAAAGGAATAAATAATTCTCTAGAGGATTAATGCTAGGTGTGTCCCACACAGGTGTGACTGTACTACCAGGAGACGACAAGGAACAATCAATTGAAGGGAGAAACCTGTACTCTACCCAGGAAAAATCATCCAATATATTATCATTATGCCGGAATCGAACCAGAAACTCTCAGGTGACAGCCAGGCAGCATTCCACTACACCACGACCAGGTAACAAGTTATCTCACATTGTCACAATCTTGTAACCAATGTCCCTCTGCCCCCACTGTGGGCCTGAAGAGGCTGAGATAACCCCCCGGCTCTCGGGCAAGTAGTGGTATGCTGTCTGGTTCTCAATTGAGAGTCCTGGGTTCGATTCCCGGCATAGTGGTAGTATATTAGATGATTTTTCCTTTGCAAAGTACAGGTTTCTCTCTTCATTCTCACTTGCCGTAAGTGCTTGAGAGAGATTAAAAGCATCTACTTGCCCGAGTGCCAGGGGGTTATCTCAGCCTCCTCAGGCCCACAGTGGGGGCGGAGAGACATTGGTTACAAGACTGTGATAATGTGAGATGCCTTTTGCCTGAGCGTGATGTAGCGGTATACTGCCTGGCTCTCACCTGAGAGTCCCGGGTTCGATTCCCGGCATAGAGGCAATATACTGGACGGATGGAGGAACAATCAGTTCTTAGTCTGGGGGGTACTGCTTTAAAATTAATTCAGTTAACAATTTATCACACTTACAATGACCATAGCTCGTGTCTACATTCTTTTCATATGTTCCAGAAATTAGGCAAGATTCTATTACATTTCGTTTATCAAAGCTTTTTATCTTGCTAGAATCTTAGAGCCTGCCCAGTGAATATGGTGATCATTGGATGCGTCGTGCTGAAATAAACCACTACTCTGTTGGGCTGTCTTTACACTGTATTTATATTGTGAGATTCTAGTTTACAAATCTTTTCCAGATTGTCCTACATAAAATTTGTTACAGTTTTTACACGGGATTTTGTAAACAACGCCTGTATTACTATATGGGCTGTTTTTGATTTTTTTTTATGGTATTCTTTTTTGGAATACTACTAGTACATTAAGTTTCTCCAGTAGGTGAACAACAAGAAAATTTTCATGGAAGGGGAAGACAAGGGTTCTTTGAAAATTCTGGCGATCTGGCTTACTAGTTTTCCCTTTAAGGAATCGTTTCTTGGCTGTATTGTGGCACTGAGTTAGTATACTCTGTGGATATTTTAGCTTTTTTCCAATGCTCTGAATCATTTTTAGTTCATCACCTAAGAATTCTGGGTCTGAAATTCTATATGCTTTCAAGTACACCCACGAGCAAAAGTTCGCCGACAGTCCCTGCCAGACATATGTTTCCAAACATAGCCCGTAGAGGGCGCAGCGCTCGTCCACCAGAATACGGGAGGGAGGCAACCAGACGGGAGGGATAAGGAGACAAGACAGAGGAGGGATAGAGCCTGTGGCGGTGGTAAATGGCATATATCGGGTGTTTTATTGTTATTATTATTATTATCATTTTTATTGTTATTGTTATTCTTATTCTTATTATTCTTCTTATTATTATTATTATTATTATCATCATCATCACGTCTGCTCAGACGTGCTAGAGACCTGTGGTAGTGTTGTGCTAGTGTGTTTTAGTGATCTGTAATAGTGGCTGTGTTAGCGTGTTGTAGTGATCAGCGATAGTGCTGTGCTAGTGATCCGTGAAAGTGTTGTGCTAGTGTGTTGTGGTGACCCATAGTGACCCGTGATAGTGCTGTGCTACCTTGTGTGAATTTGTATGTGTAATGGCTTCCTCGGCAGAGAGCTGTGTCCCCACTGCAGGTACTGAAAAGGACTACCTTGAATTAAAGGAGGGACTTCTCGAACTGAAGCGGGAGGTACAAATTCTCAGGCAGAAGTCACAAATGAGGGAATTGTTGGAAGAGATGTTGGAGGAGAAAGAGAAAAAGGCTGAAGGTTGGACACTAGTTAACAAGGGTGCAACAAAGTTCACTCTTAAGAAGCAAACGGATGTTAAGACAACTAATGCCTTCGACGCACTATGGGACGAATGTGAAGGGAAGGCAGAGAGGGAAGTAGAGGAGAAGGACGGTGAGAGAACTTCCAGTACAGGTAAGTATAATCAGAACAAAAAAGGTAGGATAAATGTTGCTATTGTTGGAGACTCCCAGGTGAGATATCTTAACAGAGCCATGTATACTCCACTCGCTAAACATGTGTGTCTTCCAGGGGCCAGGGTGGCTACTGTGTTAGAAAAAATTTCAAATATCGTGAAGGATAGTGGTGACAAACCCACTGTGTGCCTCAGTGTAGGAGCCAATGATATTAGTAGCCGTAAGAGTGAGGTACTGTGGCAAAGGTACAAGTTGCTGTTAGAAAAGGTTAGGGAGAGGGGAGGAACCCCTGTAGTGCTTGGTGTTTTACCCAGGTGGCGGGTTGGAAGGGAGTGGTTGAGCAGGGCAATAGGTTTTAATTGCCGCCTTGAAAGGTATTGCAAAGATAATGCAATACCTTTCATAGACATCTGGGACCGGTTTTATGGACGGAGTGCCTTGTATAGTTGGGATGGGACTCATCTTAGCAGTCAGGGAGTTACTGTTTTAGCTGGAATGATAGATAGGGAGTTGGAGGGATATTTTCGAGGTTGAGAAGTAGGTGTACAGGAAGTTGCAGCAACTACACTCTGAAATCATTATTACCATGTTTGGATAGATGCATCAAGATTTGCAAAATTTAGAACAAAAGTTCAACCATTAGTGTAGATACATCCACTCAGGCACCTCAAATTGAGCAGGCGATGATAGATGATAGAACAAGCGATGATAGAACGGCGATCAGCGATAGTACAAAAAATTGTTATATTAGTAAAGTAAAGAGTTTCCCAGTTAGTAATAAAATAAATAACAGTAAATGCCAAGGTAGAGGCATAACTACTAGTAATAATCTGAAAGTGTACTACACAAACAGCCGGAGTTTACGTAATAAAATGGATGAACTGAGGGCTTTAATTTGTACAGAGAAAATAGACATTGCCGTTATTAGTGAAACTTGGATGAATACAGACACTCGAGAATTTTTAACAGAATATTCGATATAAGGCTATAATATTTTTGTGTCAAACCGTCAGGAAAGAAAGGGGGGAGGGGTAGCTATTTATGTAAATGATTCATTAAACTGTTACAATAAAGCAGACATTAAAGTAAATAGGGACACAGAAAATGTCTGGGTTGAAATTAAGGTATTAACAATAGGGAGAAACTAGTCTTAGGAGCAATTTGCAGATCTCCTAAATTAAGTAGAGCTGATAGTAAATATCTTTGGAAGGAAATTAGGAAAGCATCACAGTCCAGCTTAGTAATAATTGTAGGGGACCTTAATCTGCCAAGGATAGATTGGAGAAATCAGACAGGAGATGCAGAGTCAGAGGAATTTCTAGAGGTAGTACAGGATAATTTCCTTTATCAGTATATCAGGGAGCCCGCCAGAGGTAATAATATACTAGATTTGGTTTTAGCTAATAAAGAAAATATCATTAGTGATATAGAGGTTGGTGGACGACTTGGTAATAGCGATCACGAAGAAATTAAGTTCAAATTTATTTGGGATGTCTGTTCCACTGAAAATACCTCCATCGTTCCTAATTTTCGTCTAGGAGATTTCGATGGCTTAAGAGCTTATTTTCGAACGGTATTCCACAGGGAGATTAGCTGTTTGAGAGAATGCCAGGTCAGTGGGGAACCTCAGGTCATAGGTGAAGGGCAGGAAACACGTGGGAATGTCCATCAGGTGTCTATGAAGGGGGAGGTGGTAGATGGGAATGTAGTCCAGGTGACGGGAATTAACTCAGCTCCAGTACCAAGCAGACGTTCGACCAGTGAGAAGTATAACGAGTTAATAAATTAAGGTTGCTAGTGAATCAAAAGAAAACCCCAAGGGTTTTTATCAAATGTACCGTACGAAAAATAAAGATAGGATAGGACCACTCAGAGCAGAATCAGTTGACGTTACCAGTGAAGATAAAGAACTGTGCTCCATCCTAAATAAGTATTTCATATCAGTATTCACCAAGGAAAACCTAGACCTGGTCCCTCAAGCAGCAAATATTTATGATGAGAATACGGAAAATATTCTTAGTAAAATAACCATTAGTAAGGAGGACGTATTGAAAGAAATTAATAAGTTAAAACCTCAAAAATCGCCAGGTCCGGACGATATATATGCAAAAATTATAAAAGAAACCAAAGAAGAATGATCTCAGCCACTTTTAACATTATTTAATGACTCTTTAAGTTCAGGAGAAGTTCCAGAGGCGTGGAAGACCGCAAACGTAGTGCCCATCTTTAAAAAGGGTGATAAATCAGCTGCGTTGAATTATCGTCCGATAAGTCTAACGTCAATAGTAGGAAAAATGTGAGAGTCAATTTTGGCAAATAAGATTAGAGAACACTTGGAAGATTTAATCTTATAAACGAAAGTCAGCACGGATTCAGACAAGGACGATCCTGTCTCACAAACTTGTTGTCATTCTACTCGGTCTATGAGGCAGTAGACAGCGATAAAGCTTACGATGATATTTATCTGGACTTTAGTAAAGCTTTTGACAGGGTCTCACACGAAAGGTTAGTTAGAAAAGTTCGAGCACACGGTATAGACGGCGATATCTTAACATGGATAGAATCCTGGCTGAAAGTACGAAAGCAGAGAGTATTAATAAATGGAACTAAGTCGGACTGGGGATTAGTAACTAGCGGTGTATCACAGGGTTCAGTACTCGGTCCCTTATTATTATTATTATATATATATATATATATATATATATATATATATATATATATATATATATGATCTAGACTTAGGAGTCAATAGCAGCATCACCAAATTTGCCGACGATACAAAAATAGGGCGTATCATTAACTAGACTGACGATTGCCATAACTTACAAAAAGACCTCGATACATTGTCCAAATGGTCTAAAACTTGGCAAATGGAATTTAACGTTGAAAAATGTAAAGTACTTAACGTAGGCAAGACCATTGGAGACACTAAATACAGCTTAGATAACAAAGAAATTAGCAAATCGGAATGCGAGAGGGATCTAGGAGTTATGGTTAGTAACGACCTTAACCCGCCCCGTCCCGGCCACTTTTCGACCACTGGTACCCCCCAATCCTGGGCAATTTTCGACCTTTTTTTTTTTTGCTAAAACTTTCGCTTTTGGTGAGAAACATTGAAAATTCATAGAGAAATCGCTCACCTGAGGTTTAAAATACTCATTACAGGTAGGAGAGCCTCCTTACCTTACTGGGTTTTCTATCAGGCTGGCACCAAAGAAAACGAGTTCTATGGGAGGATAACTATTTCACACCACTCATAAACGGTATTTATTTATTTACTGTTACGAATTTATATGTAGTACAAGAGTATATTGGTTTTCAAGCAGTAATATAGGCATTATAAGCATTGGTTCACTCACTAATACCTGACCTTTTTTTGCCACATTACCTGATCATCATTTCTAACTGTTTCTTCCTCTAATGCTATGTAAAGTTTGTCCTCCACATTGTCATTGATTGGGGAATCACTCTGGCCCTGAATTTCGTACTGTGGCATGACATGGCTATACTGGCCAGGTCACTGATAACAGGTGAATTGCTGAGAAAAGGGCATGCAGGGGGGGGGGAGGAGGTCATGCTGGGTAAGGCATTGTCTCTGCCTGGCATCTTGTTGAGGAATGTGTCCCGTGTATACGTACCAAAAATGACTCGCGAAAATTGAAAATTGTGGAAATTATGAACCTTGCAATTGCAGGACGTTGAAGTACGTCCTCGGGATTAGCTGTGACAAAACGTGAGGACGTGGAAGTACGTCCTCGGGACGGCGCGGGTTAAACCAAGGCAACAGTGGATTAATGCGAGAAATAAAGCAAACAGGGTCCTAGGATTTATTTCGCGAAGCGTGAGCAATAGATCATCAAAAGTAATACTGAAACTTTATCTAGCATTAGAAAGGCCACATTTAGACTACGCAGTACAATTTTGGTGTCCTTACTATAGAATGGATATTAACTCGTTAGTAAATGTACAGAGAAGAATGACAAAAATGATACATGACGTCCGGAACCTGTCATATGAAGACACACTGAAAAGACTAAGTCTGCATTCGCTAGAGAGGCGTAGAGTAAGGGAAGATTTAACTGATGTGTTTAAGTGGATGAAGGGTATAAATAAGGGAGATATTAGCAAGGTACTTAAAGTGAGCATACGGGATAGAACTAGAAATAATGGCTTCAAACTAGAAAAATTCCGTTTCAGTAAGGAAATAGGTAGAAATTGGTTTGGTAATAGAGTAGTAGACGAATGGAATACGCTATTCTAGTAAAGTAGTTGCTGCCTCTTCCATTGAGAGTTTCAAGCATGGGCTAGATAAGCATATGACAAATAACGAATGGATTATAGAAAAAAAATCTTATAACCAATACTAATTCATAATTTTTCCTTTTCAGGTTACAGTATCATGGTCTCTATTCTCCTTACACACTTTCCTGTAAAATGTCCACACCAGTTTTTCTATACTGCGTGGTGTTCTTTCTGACTTTTTCCTGCCGGCTTCGGCTGGAGGGTTTCGAGGGCGGGGGAGAGCCTTCGTTTTTGCTATCCTTATCTCATTCTAGTAGTTCAATTACTCTTCTAGGAGCTGCCTAGCATGGGCCAACCGGCCTACTGCAGTTATCCTCTCTTCCTATGTTCTTATGTTATTATGTATGAGAAGTATAAGAAAGAATGACGTAATCCAGCTATAGCCCTTAGAAAACGGCTGACATCTTTTGCATTTTTCCTGTATAATTCTAGACGAGTTTTCTTGTGTGACTGAAGCACTAGTGATGTTTAAAGGCTAAAGGTTTGATCAAGTCAAGCAACCCATAGACTACACATCGGTCTGAATTTGATCCAGATGATGAAAGAGGCCACAAGAAAATTCCCATCGTCTAAGGGTTAAGGAAGTAAGAAATTAATTTAATTGTGTCTGGGAATGTGAAGGTAGACTGCGAGGTAGAAGGACGTAAACTACGAGGCAAGGAGAGAGAGAGAGAGAGAGAGAGAGAGAGAGAGAGAGAAACAAGGAGTTAGCAAGTGAAACACGTAAAGGGCAATGCCTAGTTTGGTGGTATTTAGGAATATAATTCAATCCTTCAGAAATGGAACGGTGAAAGATAGAAGATTTTTATTGTTGGTAGACATTAAGAATTACTGCCGCTCCGATTGAAAGGGATGGTTGATCACTTCCCAGCATGGCAACGCCGTTGGTCGAATAGAGATGGTATATATGTGTGTAACATCAGTAATGTAAAAATGCAGCACTGACCCTGCCTTTTTGTCATCAACATACAGTAATAAGGATTATTATATTCAACATCTTGTAAAGTTCTTATAACAGTGTATTTATCAGCTTCTTTCGTTTCTGGAGTCTGTAATTATATGATTCCCAAATAATTATCACCAAACTTGGCATTTCCCTTTACGTGTTACACTTGCAAACGCCTCTCTCTCTCTCTCTCTCTCTCTCTCTCTCTCCTTGCCTCGTAGTTTACGTCCTTCTACCTCGCAGTCTACCTTCACATTCCCAGACACAATTAAATTAATTTCTTACTTCCTTAACCCTTAGACGATGGGAATTTTCTTGTGGCCTCTTTGATCATCTGGATCTATGGGTTGCTTGACTTGATGAAACCTTTAGCCTTTAAACATCACTAGTGCTTCCGTCACACAAGAAAAATCGTCTAGAATTATACAGAAAAAATACAAAAGATGTCAGCGGTTTTCTAAGGGCTATAGCTGGATTACGTCCTTCTTTCTTATACGCATCTCATAATAATAATAATAATAATAATAATAATAATAATAATAATACCAACAATAATAATAATAAAACACCCGATACGTACTCCATTTACCATCGCCACAGTCTCTCTCCCTCCCTTGTCTTGTTGTCTCCCTCTTCCTCCCTTGTCGTTCCCTCCCTCCCTCTCCCTCCCTTCTCGTTGCCCCCTCCCTCTCCCCCTCTCTGTCTCCTCCCTTCTCCTATACTCCCCCACTCCCAGTCTCGCGCTGACCCTGACCCTGTACGGACGTCCAGACGAGAGCACTGACCCGACCTGACACGTGTACTCTGGTGTGGTGGATCGAGCTTTGTGCTCACCGCACCACTCCGACCCCCACTACACTGCAATGGCTGATGCAACTATCATGGCGGATACCAGCTCAATGAATGATGAAATGTCTTCGGGCGTTGAGCAAGAAACAACCATAGAGGAGGAATGGACAGAAGTGATTAACAAGAGGAAGAGGACGAACAGGAGTGCTGGGTCGGATGTGAGCGACGACGAGGAAGACAGTGGCAGTAAGAAGGTGAGAAATAGATGTAACAGTGAAGAGAATAGTGGAATAGAGCTACGTGTCGGGGACATCAGGTGCAGCGTCATCACCACGTGGGCCAGCAGTAGAGGTCAGGCAGGGTAGGACAGAGGCATCCTCTGGGAATAGAGTGAGGCTACTATTCCAGAACGACACGGACCTCACATACTACCAAAAACTATTATGGACAGTCAAACTTGCCAGAGCACACAGAAGGTTTGGAGCTTTGTTCAAAGATGGGAAGAATCGCCTTTACGTCACAGTAGGGAGCCAAGAGGCGGTCGATATGGTCACCACAGCTGGGTACGAGGGTATAGTCCTGCAGGTGCCAGAGGAGAAAGAAAAACATACCAAAGTTATTGTCTTCAATTATCCCTTAGAACTGGACCCACAGTTCCTTCTAGATGATGCAAGAGTTGTCTGGGCAAAGAGGCATGTAATTAGGGGCACGGAGAAAAAACAAGTTGTTGCTCTAATGAAAGGAGAAGTCCCAAATGAAATCTTCGTGACAGGGGCGGGCAAGAGGAGGCTGCGACCTTTTATTGAAGAACCCCCTTTCTGCCTTCGCTGCAGCAGATGGGGTCACGAAGCTTGACGATGTCAGGAGGACCCAAGATGTAGATTCTGCTCCAGGAAGCATGAATCGAAGATATGTGGAGAGAAAATCAAAGCTGGATCTAAGGTAGATCCTAAATGCAGCAATTGTTTTGGCAAACACAATGCTAACTTTGCCCTATGTCCGAGGAAACCGTACGTTGCACGAGCTGAGGATCAGGAGAGGATAGCAGGGCGATGGCCTGAGCGGAGCAGCATGGTGCAAGAAGTCAGCATGGGTGGTGTAGGGCAGACGTGTACCACAAAAGCGTGGGCGGCAGGGACAGGGAGACAGGTGTGGGGAGCATGTGATGCGGCATCGGCGTGGCCGGCCTTGGGCGGCACTTCAGCATCCCAGGGGTGAGGCGAGTGATGGGTACTCAACCCCATCTACCACTTGTGACGGTCACCCTTCACTCCCACAACTCAACCCCACAAACGAGGAAGTCAGGGGAAATACTCGCCCTACTACCATGACAATAGGTGAGTCTGTATCAAGTGAAATTATTAAGTACATGAAGAACCTAGAGCAGATAATTGACACCATAGACAAGATAGTGAGTGCAATATTAGAAACGTCCTTAGGAAAGAAAGTTGATGAACTAGAAAAGAAAGTAAGTGAATTATCACAAAAATACGACACTTCGGTCAGGCCTAAATCCAGAGAGAAGAAAAAAGAAAGCAGAGGAGTGATGACTTGCCCTGAGGTAAAACCCCAGGCAAAACCCTTTGTGATATCCATTGGTATTGATGTAAAGAGCCTTCTTGCCAAATGCAACAGTGATAGGAAGAAAGAAATACTAATGAACAGTTGGAGGGAACTTCAAACTAACCTTGATAAAGCTACCACAATCCTTGAGAGAATAACTGCCGTTATAGATGAGGCTGAGGATATGATAACTAATGACGAGCAACAATGAACTTAATATAGTTACATGGAATGTAAATAGAATAAGAAACAGAGTAGCTGACATTCACTATTATGTAACTCAAAACTCCACTATGTTATTTTACATCAGGAAACGGGAGATAGGGGTGAGGGTGCTCTGCTTAAGTTGAATGGGTATCTAGGTTACCACTTGCCAGCCGGAGAAGGGATAAGGGGTTTATCCACCTATGTTAAAAATTCCATACCGTCTGAGGTAACAGCATATCCTAAAAAAGAAGAGGGAATAGAGAGTATGAACATAAAGATATTTCTACAGGGCGGTGAGTTTAATATCATGAATTTATATGTATCAAAAAACTGCTTTGATGTTAATTATATACCAGACAGCATTTTTAATGACCTAACGATACTCGCAGGGGATATCAATGCCAGACACAGATCACTTGAAAAGGGAGGTGGTAACAATTATAATGGTGCTGCATTTTTCCAGTTTTTACAAGACCACCCTGATGCACTGCTTCTGGGTGAAGCTGATGTAACACATGTCAGGGGAGGACGATTGGACTAGCTTGTATATTAAATGGCCAGGGACTGAATGGAGAGTGCCAGGTAGTGCCGGAATTGTTGAGTGACCACTTTGCCCTTAAAATAGCCATACCATTGGAAGAACAACTAAGAACACAACATGGCAGGAAAAGAATAGTTTTACCCTCAAAGTAAAAGGACATGGACAAATTCATACAGAACATAAAAATGTGGTACAGTAACTATCAGTCCAGGGATATAGACACTTTCTATGAGGATTTAGTTAAAGAAATAGAAGCATCTCTGACCAGGAAGAGTAGTCAGCCACGCAGCTTTATGAAAAAGAAATATTCCTACACAGATGATCGTCAGTTACGGGAATGGGATAAAACAATTAGAGCTGTGCACAAAAAGTGGATACGGTCAGGAAAAGATGAAGCAACAGGCTGAGTAATGCTAGAAACGGCCAAACAGTGCGGTAAGGTGCGCAATGAAGTAAAGGGGGAATACTGGGAAAATTATGTAAACAGAGTTGGGCAAAATAAAAATGTACGTGAAGTTTGGAGGGAAGTAAACAGGGTTCGGGGCAAAAGAAAAAAGGATATACTGCACCCAAGGCCTGAGAGTTTGGCCAACGAACTCATAAACAAGTGGTGCCATGCTGCCAGCAATGACAGCCTACCACCAGAGGTCAAACAGGCGGTGTCCAGCTGGGAGCAGGAGAGAAGATACACAGTCATTTGTGCACTGAATAGGCGTGACCAGACTTGTATAGAAAGTACAAGGGATGAATTGCTGCAAGCAGTTAAAAGAGGTAGATCAACCGTGCCGCGGGGAAAGATGGTATTACATGTGAGATCATAAACTGCCTGGCAGCCATCCACGACAGTCCACTGCTCCATTTATTTAACATGAGTTATAGGGAAGGAAAATTACCAAGGGCATGGAAGAGGGCACTGATAAAACCAATACCTAAACTAGGTGGGGGTTTTAGACCTATTTCCCTAAATCATGCTTTAGCAAAATGATGGAAAGAGTTCTGGTAGAACGACTGCGATATGTCATAGATGAAACAACACATGAATCTCTCTATAGGTTTATTAAGGGGAAGGGATTTGCGGGAGCTATGATAAATAGTCTGTCGAATGAAAATGACTGCTGCTGAACATTCATTGACATAAGAGGCACATTCGACAAGGCAAATGGTGAAGTGATTCTGTACGAACTTGTGAAAATGTGAGTGTCTGAGAGGCTGTTATACTGGATCGGGGATTACTTACATGGCCGGCGGGCAAGGGTAGCCTATCAAGGAGCTGAATCATCTGAAAAGAGTATGGAGCTGGGAACACCACAAGGAGGGGTTCTTAGCCCAACTCTTTTCAATGTACTAATGAACAGAATTGCTATAGAAATATCTGGTGTGGCGAACCTCACCATCAATGCAGATGATACTCTCCTGCAAAGTAAAGCATGAAAAAGATGCAAACGGTGGTGACAAATTCTGCACAATTATTATGGAAAATATGGCTCATCATTAATGAAGATAAAACCAAGTTCATGTGCGGATCTAAAAAAGAAGAGAAACTGGCAGTAATTCATGTAAACATAGAGAGAGTTAAGAGCTATAAATACCTCAGGGCTTATGTTGGGTACTTGGCCGAGAGTAAAGAGGCAGAACTGAGATATTTGATAACTCATTGTAAAGCTAGATTAAGACCACTTAAAGCTCTCACATGGAGTAGAAGAGGTGTGGGAGTACCTGTCTTACGAATGCTATACATAAGCACAATAAGATCAGTAGTGGATTATCCGGGGCCTATAATCTCTTGCTTTGATGACGGGAGGCTTGAAAAATTAGAGAAAATCCAAAATGAAGCAATGAGGACCATTCCAAACTGTCCTAAAAAAGCTATGATTTGTGCAATGAGGCTAGAGCTAAACGTACCTACCTTAACCCGCCCCGTCCCCTCGACGTATGGGTACGTTTGCAACGATTTGCATTCGCTAGTCCCGGCGACGTACCGGTAAGTCGTGCAATTGCAATGTGCATAATTTTGACAATTTTCAAATTTCACGCTTGATTTGCGGTACGTATCCTCACATGACCTCCCCCTACCTGCCACCAGGCGGGGACACTCGGTGACCCCACATGACCCACGCTAACCTGCCACTCGTCCACTCACCTGGTAGCAACGGTCCTGCTCAGATATGGCTAAGAGAGGTCTCTCAGACAGCGAAATTCAAGCCACCCTGGACACCTTTACAGGCGACAGTGATTCCCCACTGGACGACGAGGTTGTGGATAAGGATTATGTGCAGCCAGAGGAGGAAGAAACCACCAGCAATGATGAGGAAGTTCCGTCTCCCAGGAAGCGGCAGTACATGACTTACCATGCTGCTAGAGAGGGGCAGCAGGCAAAGAAGGCACATGCAACATCCTATCCCTATCCCCAACGTGATTTGGAACCAGAATACGAGGACGATGACGATGACGGAGCCGTGGGACGTGCTGCCACATGGTATGGACATGAGGTCATAACTCATCATGGCCCAGAGCGCACACCACGTCGTACGAGCAGGTATGGGCCTAGCATTTTGTTTGGGGAGTTAGGAAGTGAAGTGGAGGGAGTGGGGAGTGAAATGGAAAGTACAGGGAGGATTAGGGAAAGTGAGAGTGATGTGAGTGAGTCATTGCTCTCCCTACGTAGTGTGAGGCGGCGTAGTGTATCATGTGGGCGAGTGCAGGTGCGTTCATTATCACGTGGGGTTGTGAGGGTGGGGGAAGGTGGGGAGGAACCACTCCCAAGCACGTCTTATGCTCCCCAGTATCCCCTAACACGTGGTCGAGCTAGGGTGCGTGAGAAAGCACGTGGTGTTGTCATGGAGGGGGAAAGTGGGGAGGAACCACTTCCCAGCACGTCTTCTGCTCCCCAATATTCCCCTACTTCATCCCCACAGCCCCCTAATGTTCCTCAAGGCCGTAAGGGTAAGGGAAAGGGAAAGGGTAAAGGCAAAGGGAAGAGGAGTGACAGTGGGGAAGCCCTCTGCACTCCTTCTCCCCCACCTCCCCAACCAGGCCTCCCCACCCAGACGAAGGCAGTGATGGGGATGATGGGGACGAGGGATTTGTTGCGTGGAACTGGGAGGATGGGAGTGATTTTTCTCCCCTCATTCACCCCTTCACTGAGCAGGGGCGCTCTGGCTGCATTGCTCCAGGAATTCACCGTAATTCCACCAGGTTGGATTTTTTCCACCTGTTTTTTAGTGAGGCATTTGTGGAGTAGATTGTATACCATACCAACCTGTTTGCAAGCACCCAGCGCCTTGAGAGTGAAAGACTGGGAACAAGGAGTAGGCATTCTATCATCTATGATTACCCTGTCTCCCTTTCAGAAATGTCCTTATTTTTTGCCCCGGTCCTTTTGATGGGTATTATACGAAAGAACAGAATTCCTGCTTACTGGACTAGGGATCCCGTTATGTTTACCCCAATATTTGGTCAAGTGATGAGCCGTAATCGGTTTCAACAAATTCTAAGTCGCCTCCATTTCTATGATGCTCATGATCCTGCAAATGCAAATAACACTGATAAAATGAGGCAAATTAGGTTGATCTTTGATCACCTCAGGCAAACCTTTCGTTCCTCATTCTATCCCTATAGAGACCTCGTCATAGACGAGAGTCTCGTGTTGTGGAGAGGCAATATTTCATTTAGGCAGTATATACCCAGCAAAAGGCACCGTTTTGGGTTCAAGATCTTTGTTATGTGCGACTGTAGGACTGGATACGTGCAAGACATAGTCTTGTACACCGGTGCACAGACAGACATAATAGAAGATCGAAGTATTGGACTGTCGGGAGCAGTGGTAAAGACGATGATAGAAGACTACCTTCATTGTGGTCACGTCCTCTATCTGGACAATTGGTACACTAGCCCTCTTCTCGCTCGTTATCTTCACACACATGAAACTGGAGTCTGTGGAACAGTGAAGGTGAACCGGCATCACATGGCCAAGATAGGGCGGAAACTTGCAAGGAATGAGGTTGTCTTCTTCAAAGCCAACAACATCCTTGCAACTGTGTGGAATCACAATAGAGAGGTAAGCCTATTGTCAACGGTTCACCGCCCCTTGATGCACCGTACTGATTCAGTTGATTACCGTAGCGAGAACAGGCGTCATATTTGGAAACCTGAGTGTGTCATGGACTATAATATAAACATGCGCCTTGTGGACCAGTCAGACTCCATGATATCGACGGTAGAGTGTGCCAGGACCACGATGAAGTGGTATAAGAAACTGTTATTTCACTTGCTAGACATCACTGCTCTGAATTGCCACCACCTTCACGCCATGACAACAGGAGTTCAGGAATCATTTAAAGGGTTTGTTAGGGAGCTCACAAAAGAAATGTTTGCACGGTATGCTGTAGAAAGGCCCTAACATCGCACCCGCACTGCCCCTACTGCACAAACTCCCCTGAGAATATCCGGCCGCCATTTCCCCACTCCTATCCCTCCCCAGCCAAACAGACCTAGGCCCTAACGCAGGTGTCACGTGTGCAGTAATTCCCAGGTGAGACTCACGACATAGAGGAAGGACACCCACTATGAGTGCGTGCAGTGTGACGTGGGTCTCTGTATTCACCCATGTTTCAGCGAATATCACACGTTGATGCAATTCTGATATGGTGTGAATGCGACAGGACGCTGAAATTATGAGGTAAATACGACAGACAGACGCTCAGTGAAATTATCAGTCATGTTGATCTCCAAATATTAGTATAAAGTGCATACGGGTATAACATAAGTGCAAAAATTGTACTGTATGTAAGTGTATAAATATGCTGTAAGTGGAAACATACATAGCGAGGGTTTTATGATGCGATATTCTGTCGCTCAGTGCAATAAATACGGCCCGTAATTATATAATTATTATTATTGGAAATGCTTACTGGTACAGTATGAGTTCAAATTCTTGTAAGTGCTGAAATATATTCTAAGTCAAATATTCATAGCGTGTGTATAGAGATGCGATATCCTGACGCTCAGTTGAATGAATAAGGCACGTAATAGTGAAAATAAAAGTCAGCAAGTGGTAAAGTGTGTAATATATGTGAAGAATTAGTATATAAGTGTGTGAGCATTATGTTGGTCGAAACATTCATTGCGAGGGTATTTTCATGCGATATTCTCACGCTCACTTGAATAAATAATGCCAGTAAGTATGTACAGTGCAGTATAGGGGTGTAAACGTGTGTAATGTAAGTGGGAAATTATAATTGGAGTGAATAAATAAAGTAGATGATGAAACACGAGTGTTTGAGATCGTGGTTGCTACGTGAATATGCACTAGGATATCGCTAAATGCCCTCGTAATGAATGGAAATAATTGAAAACATTTACAGTGGTGGAGAAAAGGTTCTATGTAAAGGGAAAAATAATAGGAAGGTGATAAAACAATTTGGTATGTTGAAATACGAGTCATAGCGAGTGCGCTTACTAAGCTGATGTGGGCTAGACTTATGCTGCATGTCATCATAATGAATGAAAACATCTGAAAACACTTACAAACAGTTGTAATTGGTAAAATGTCATTGAAACAGAAGTATACAAGTAGAAAAAATAATAGGCTGACTGATACAAGAAACTTAGCAAATAGCATGTTATGACTCGGACCAAACTCGCTATGCTCGTGCGATGGTACAATGCTTATTTTTCATATATATGTGTCTGAAATCCATTATATTGTTACTGTTATTGTTTATTAGTTCAAATTCAATAAATATAGAGGTGTTGTGTTTGTTTCTCCCAGTATTCCTTACCATAGAAAACGTGAGCGCCTGGCACGTCCATTACAGAACACGACACCTGGCTCGGGGGACCTCACCTGTATGGATCACTTATAGACCGCCGGAAGCCCTTTCTTTGTGATTTTCCTTCGTTTCTCAACCTAAGTGGAAGTTTGAGCCAAAAAAAATTTTTTCCAAAAAGGCTCGGGACTGGGGGATGTCGGAGGGGCAGAAAACCTCGGGACATGATGGGTTAAAGGGCAGGATTGATGAAATCAGTACTATGCTGTGAGACACCTTAGAACTAAAAATGGAGAGAGCCTACTGCATTGTATTAATAATGTACTTAGATCAGGCACCTCCCGTCACCTCAGGAAGAGGGTTTACGTAGAGGGACTGGTTAACCGTCTACAGGCATATAATATTGGTGGCACTGATGTGGCCCCTGTAGTCACGGTCAAACAGACGCCATGGCAGGATGGAAGAATTAGTGTTATTATAAAACCCTTGCCGGAGAAGAAAAACTCGTATGTTTGGGGAGAACTCAAAGCTCACTATGAGGCAGAGATAAAAGGGCTAGCTAGAGAAACTGCCATAAATGTACTCTGATGGTTCGGTAGCTAGTGACTGCAGGGCTGGATGTGGTGTGATTACAACATTTGCAGAAAACGGACGAATTGACGATGCGGGTTACTGCTATAGACTGTCCTCCCATGCCTCTTCCACTCAAGCAGAGTTATATTCCATAAAATTCGCCCTCACCTTGCTGCAGGGAGGGGATAAGGATGTATTTGTATTTACAGACAGTCGAGGGGCACTGGAGTCACTAGTAAGCAGCCAGTACTAGAAAATGTTGTTGGTGAGTGTAAAAAAACTCATTAGAGATATGGATAAACAAATTAACTTTGTATGGATACCGTCACATGTGGGCATATTTGGCAATGAAAAAGCTGATCTTCTTGCAAGAGAACGTACAGAGAAACAACACATAGATACACAGTGTAGAAGGACCATCAGGCAGATAAAAAGCAGTATTAGGTGCCAACAACTAGAAGGAGACAAAGAGAAACAAATAGCCATATATAATGCTAGTGCAACCTTCAGACACTATGTACAAGATGCCAATAACACCACCTATATTTATGGCAGACAGTGTGCTAAATGGAAAGACAGTGTATGTATCAGCTTTAAATTAGCCTACAAATATTACTGGCAGTTGGGTGTGGCAGGTACCGAGGCTGGGAGACAGTGTAAACTGTGTGCCCAGCCCGATGCTCACACACTACAACACTATGTGCTCCACTGCCCCTCACTGGCACAGTTTAGGAATCACCAATTATGTCCTGTTTCTGAGCAAATTGTATGGATGATAAACAACAAATTATCAGAGTTGCTAACTAAGTGCAAGAATTTAAGGAAAATATTGTAACCTTGACCTGAATCGAATGAGTTATTGATTTTATTGAAATAACATAAATTAAACATTGTACAACATTTTAAACTAATATGTACAGTATGCTATACACCATGGGGACAGCGTGGGAGCGGTGTGGTGGCGGTTGGTGGTTGGGGACCCAGGGGAGGGGATAAGGTTTGGTGGTGACCTGCTAATCCCAACCCTTCCCCCATAATCTGGGGACTCCGGTCGCCGCACCCTCCCTCTCCCGCACCCATACTCTGTAGCCTCACACTAGTATTTACAAGGCGCTTTTCCTGGATGTATATGTAGATCGCTATGTACAGATTTTATGTGTGTACAAATGTATTATTGTCTGTGACCTCTGTTTCCTATTCCATTCACCGATCTTGTGTTCATGAATATGAAAAGAACTCACTTACATATATATGGTATATATCAGTATGTTCAAACAAATTCCATGAAACTACATACAACAACACTCTTATCTTCACTTTACAGTTTAATACATGTATTGCTGTATATAAGGTTACTAATTAGTCCACTTTAAAATTATTGACCAAACACACGTATATTGTAATCTAATATAATACTTTAATAGGCTCGGGAAGATGACTACCTAAGTATCATCTTCCTTTTGAGATATTGTACAACTACTGTTTTTATATGTATTGTATATCTCAATAAATGTATCAAATTCAAATTCATTTCTCCTTTACTCTGGTGGACGAGCACTGCGCCCCCTATGGGCTATGTTTGCAAACATACAGTATGCCAGGCAGGGACTGTCGGCGAACTTTTGCTCGTGGGTGTACATGGATATGAACACAGATCTTTTTACATTAATGTGATGGTTTGAATAGTAATGCACACATGACATTATATTTGTAGGTTTTAGTCGTCAAAACACTTTGGTCCCTAATAATTTTACATCCAAAAATGGCAGTTCATTATCCATTTCCACCTCATGAGTAAATTTTATCGATGGAAATCACAAATTACATTTCAGGAGAAATTCATCAATGGGAAGAACGTTAGGCCAGAAGCACAGTATCGGAGCCAAACTATATATTTGGTAAGGAAGTTAAAATCCATAAATGTCATGTACTTCTACAAATTAGTCAGCTTTGATGTTAAATTATTATTCACAAATGTCCCTGTTGATGATGTTTTAACTTTTCTGCCAAGCATTTTGGGTTGTAACATTGATGGTATTCCTCATGAAAACATTATCAAGCTAATTTAATTGTGAGTTGTAAACTCATCTTTTACCTTTGAAGGCAAATATTTCACAAAATTTTGGTATGGCCATAAGTAATTCCTTCTCCTCAGTTCTGAGGTCACTTGAGCACAGTGGTTAGAGGTCATTTGAGGTCACCGGTAATACACGCTCGAACGACTGGACCCAGCAGCCCAATTTTTGGCAAGGAGACTCACATGACTGTGAGGTTGACCTCCGAGGTCATTTGAGGTCACCAGTGATAGTAAACAAGTGCGCAAAAATACTGTGCGTTAGTGTGCGAAAGCTGAAATAGAAAGTTCCTGGGCCCTTTTTAATCCCTTTTCAAAAGCATAACAGGCCAAAGGTCTTGCTGCAGTAGAAAGAAAAAATGAATTAAAACTTCAATTGGATTAGAAAGTTCGCCTTTATGGCCCGGTCAATGCCGGGTACCTCTGACAGAGTGTGTGTGTGTGTGTGTGTGTGTGTGTGTGTGTGTGTGTGTGTGTGTGTGTGTGAATATATATATATATATATATATATATATATATATATATATATATATATGTCTATCTATCTATCTATATATTTATATATACTGTATATATATAGCTATATGTCTGTCTATCTATCTATCTATATATATATATATATATATATATATATATATATATATATATATATATATATATATATATGTATAAAATCATCATCATCACCAGCCGTTTTGAGTATCCACTGCAGGACCGGCCTATTCCGACCGAAGTTGGGACGATACAGCCAATGTAAGTCTACTAAGTGGCTTAGGCTGTCTGGTAGAGAATGTAAGTAGGGTGAGAAGTGCTTGTAAATGTAATTGTAGTGTTGGAGTGGCTTTGGATGTGCGTGTAGTCTGTGAACCAAGTGTAATCGGCTCATGCAAGCCGACTGGGTGCAAGCATACTTTGCAGTATGCGACACCCTTGTGTTCGCCAATGCAGTACGTGGCCGGATGAACACTCCAAAAGTTCATTACCCTGGCTGGGCGCGAACCCTGGTTTACCCATATACGAAATGCACACTCTACCACTGTGCCAAAGAAGCTCCTTATATATATATATATATATATATATATATATCCCTGACACTTTATAACAGACCCATTAGAAAGGGATATATATATATATATATATATATATATAATATATATATATATATATATATATATATATATATATATATATATATATATGTGTGTGTGTGTGTGTGTATGCTGTATGTATATGTATATACACACACACACACACACACACACACACACACACACATATATATATATATATATATATATATATATATATTTTTTCCAGGACATGCTGGCGGACTGAACCTGGAACAGCTTACTTGGGTGTGTACAGTATGTGGTTCAGAAATCGAAACTGTGTGTTTGTGGGATTATGTGATTAACATCTTTTCAAGATGTAGGCTGGAAGGAACCGAAAACAGTTATAAGGAAGTATTTATAGTGAACAACACTTTCATGCACAAACAAGATAGAAAATTCATATGATTTAAGGTAATTTTAGTGGATCGAAAAGAGAACAGAGGAGAATGAAATCAGACAATGATAGGGCCAAGCATCAAGTTTGAGGAAAGCCAGACATCTGACAGAGTTTGAATACTTAATCGGTCTACTGCTCAATTTATTTAACATGAGTTATAGGGAAGGAAAATTACCAAGGGCATGGAAGAGGGCACTGATAAAACCAATACCTAAACCAGGTGGAGGTTTTAGACCGATTTCCCTAAATCATGCTTTAGCAAAATGATGGAAAGAGTTCTGGTAGAACGACTGCGATATGTCATAGATGAAACAATACATGAATCTCTCTATAGGTTTATTAAGGGGAAGGGATTTGCAGGAGCTATGATAAATTGTCTGTCGAATGAAAATGACTGCTGCTGAACATTCATTGACTTAAGAGGCACATTCGACAAGGCAAATGGTGAAGTGATTCTGTACGAACTTGTGAAAATGTGAGTGTCTGAGAGGCTGTTATACTGGATCGGGGATTACTTACATGGCCGGCGGGCAAGGGTAGCCTATCAAGGAGATGAATCATCTGAAAAGAGTATGGAGCTGGGAACACCACAAGGAGGGGTTCTTAGCCCAACTCTTTTCAATGTACTAATGAACAGAATTGCTATAGAAATATCTGGTGTGGCGAACCTCACCATCAATGCAGATGATACTCTCCTGCAAAGTAAAGCAAGAAAAAGATGCAAACGGTGGTGACAAATTCTGCACAATTATCATGGAAAATATGGCTCATCATTAATGAAGATAAAACCAAGTTCATGTGCAGATCTAAAAAAGAAGAGAAACTGGCAGTAATTCATGTAAACATAGAGAGAGTTAAGAGCTATAAATACCTCAGGGCTTATGTTGGGTACTTGGCCGAGAGTAAAGAGGCAGAACTGAGATATTTGATAACTCATTGTAAAGCTAGATTAAGACCACTTAAAGCTCTCACATGGAGTGGAAGAGGTGTGGGAGTACCTGTCTTACGAATGCTATACATAAGCACAATAAGATCAGTAGTGGATTATCCGGGGCCTATAATCTCTTGCTTTGATGACGGGAGGCTTGAAAAATTAGAGAAAATCCAAAACGAAGCAATGAGGACCATTCTAAACTGTCCTAAAAAAGCTATGATTTGTGCAATGAGGCTAGAGCTAAACGTACCTACCTTTACCCGCCCCGTCCCGTCGACGTATGGGTACGTTGCAACGATTTGCATTTGCTAGTCCCGGCGACCTACCGGTACGTCGTGCAATTGCAATGTGCATAATTTTGACAATTTTCATATTTCGCGCTTGATTTGCGGTACGTATCCTCGCATGACCTCCCCCTACCTGCCACCAGGCGGGGACACTCGGCAACCCCGCATGACCCACGCTAACCCGCCACTCGTCCACTCACCTGGTAGCAACGGTCCTGCTCAGACATGGCTAAGAGAGGTCTCTCAGACAGCGAAATTCAAGCTGCCCTGGACACCTTTACAGGCGACAGTGATTCCCCATTGGACAATGAGGTTGTGGATAAGGATTATGTGCAGCCAGAGGAGGAAGAAACTACCAGCAATGATGAGGAAGTTCCGTCTCCCAGGAAGCGGCAGTACATGACTTACCGTGCTGCTAGAGAGGGGCAGCAGGCAAAGAAGGCACATGCAACATCCTATCCCTATCCCCAACGTGATTTGGAACCAGAATACGAGGACGATGACGATGACGGAGCCGTGGGACGTGCTGCCACATGGTATGGACGTGAGGTCATAACTCATCGTGGCCCAGAGCACACACCACGTCGTACGAGCAGGTATGGGCCTAGCATTTTGTTTGGGGAGTTAGGAAGTGAAGTGGAGGGAGTGGGGAGTGAAAGGGAAAGTACAGGGAGGATTAGGGAAAGTGAGAGTGACGTAAGTGAGTCATTGCTCTCCCTACGTAGTGTGAGGCGGCGTAGTGTATCACGTGGGCGAGTGCGGGTGCATTCATTATCACGTGGGGTTGTGAGGGTGGGGGAAGGTGGGGAGGAACCACTCCCAAGCACGTCTTATGCTCCCCAGTATCCCCTAACACGTGGTCGAGCTAGGGTGCGTGAGAAAGCACGTGGTGTTGTCATGGAGGGGGAAAGTGGGGAGGAACCACTTCCCAGCACGTCTTCTGCTCCCCAATATTCCCCTACTTCATCCCCACAGCCCCCTAATGTTCCTCAAGGCCGTAAGGGTAAGGGAAAGGGAAAGGGTAAAGGCAAAGGGAAGAGGAGTGACAGTGGGGAAGCCCTCCGCACTCCTTCTCCCCCACCTCCCCAACCAGGATCTCCTCCCCACCCAGACGAAGGCGGTGATGGGGATGATGGGGACGAGGGATTTGTTGCGTGGAACTGGGAGGATGGGAGTGATTTTTCTCCCCTCATTCACCCCTTCACTGAGCAGGGGCGCTCTGGCTGCATTGCTCCAGGAATTCACCGTAATTCCACCAGGTTGGATTTTTTCCACCTGTTTTTTAGTGAGGCATTTGTGGAGTAGATTGTATACCATACCAACCTGTTTGCAAGCACCCAGCGCCTTGAGAGTGAAAGACTGGGAACAAGGAGTAGGCATTCTATCATCTATGATTACCCTGTCTCCCTTTCAGAAATGTCCTTATTTTTTGCCCCGGTCCTTTTGATGGGTATTATACGAAAGAACAGTGTCATAAAGACATTGTATCATAAAGCAGCGACTTTGTATTTGCTTGTAGAGGCGTATATTTTAGACTTGTGGTCGAGCGGCTTTTATATCTTGTAGTAGTTTCCCCACCAGATGTCATGTAGTGACGGGAGAGGTAAAGAATAGTATGGGACTATTTTTATTTGTCTTGGAAATATTAAACAGGTATAAGAGTATAAGTCCCGGGTAGCTACCTCCCTGTCTCGCTATCTCTCTCTCTCTTTCTGTTCTAAGGCTAATCTCCGTCTCGACCTCTCTCTAGGGTCGCTTGTCTCCTTCTCCACTCTCTTTCCTAAAATCTGGTGTAGCAGGGGTGTGTCACGTATGTTCCTCATGGTTACCAGATCTTTCTCACGAGAGGACTGCTGACAGCTAACTGCATCATCTCCTTACTGGCCGCTGTCGTCAGCTTTCCTCAGTGTTAAGAGTGTGTAAGCATGCTTAGCACTGCTCGATTCTCGCAGACACAACACCTTCTCATCATTTGACTTCCTGCTTCTATCTGTCTCTCTATCTATCTATTTATCTATCTATCTAGTATGATTTGCAATTATAATATGGAGACCTACCACATTCCTCGGCCGCGCAAAAATGGCGTACCATCGACATTTAATAGTTATAATATATTAATACATACTAGATACACATTATAATGAACTTATAAGCTAATTAAGTGAAATACATAATATTGTAAAGTAACATAATTGTATGAATATTGTATACATATATTATTCATAGTAAATAGTGATTATTCAGTAATATTACATTTAAACAAGTTGTATACATATTTGAATAAATGCAATATAATTGTGCAATGGTAATATTGCTAAGTTATACATTACATATTTGAGTTATCACTTTAGTAATGTCTAATATTTCATCTAACTTGTATGATGATACTGGTAATATAGAATTGTGCGATAATTGTATGACATAATACTGTACTAACATTGTGGTACTACATAATTGTAACATTTTATGAATTGTTACTAAATATTGTGTTAATGCATAATTGTGTTGGCCTTATAATTGTAGTTAAAGTTACATAAAAGTTACATCTTGTTAATGCAACTGTTACATAATTGGCAAAGTGTAACATAATGCAATCGTTTGTCGTTAAGTAATTGTTACATATCGTTTGTAGGTACATAATTGTAGTTAGTGTAACATAATGCAATCGTTTGTCGTTACATAATTGTTACATATCGTTTGTAGGTACATAACTGTAGTTAGTGTAACATAATGCAATCGTTTGTCGTTACATAATTGTTACATATCGTTTGTAGTTACAAAATTATAATATGGAGTAACATAATTGTAATAACTGCAGTCCTAACATATGCTGCGGTCGATGATAGTGATGATGTGTCATGCCACTTGTTTGTGGAGACACAATTTGCTTTTTTTGTTTGTAGTTTATGTGGTATTTTGGCATATATAGTAACACTTACACTTATTTTCATTTGTTTGTTATGTGATCTTACTTTATTTCTCTTTTTTTCTTTCTTACTTTTCTTTCTTTTTTTCTTTTTTTTTTTTTTTGTATTGATTTCCTATAGTTTGTTTCTCTTTGCTTGTGTACGCTTTTTCCATTTTGTTCATGGTTGCATAATTACTGGTTAATTTCCTTGGGATACTTTTTTAAAGTTTAGTTTATATTACACAGATATTATTGAAAATGATATTATATAGTCCCATATTTTGTTGTTTTATATAAAAAATATATACACTATATACAGTATTAACTATACACACTGATTTGTTGTTCACCTGTACCTATCGTGGGTAATATGTGTGTCAGCACTGTGTGGAAATCATTGTCTTCACGATTGTGTTGAAGATGTTCACTCTTGCTAACGGCATTTGTGTTGGCCATTTTTTTTTTTTCTCTAGTTTACCGTGTAACTTAATTTGTCTGTTTCCACTAGGTAGCTTTAATTAATAAATGTTAAATACAGTTCTTTTAATTGCTCACTGAGTAACTGTGATGGTATATTTTCTTTATCGCTTGTAGATGTAATAATGTATAGTTGTATGTATGAAACACGTATTTTATGTAGGTATAAATGGTAACACTCGTTGGTAGTAAATAAATGTTATAATAAATGAATGAATATATACAGTGTAGAATATTTATTGTTGGTGCAAGTATTTAATGATTGAGTTATGAAGATAATTGAAGTAGGTATATGAATTTAAGTTGTAACTATACAGTACGTTTTATATGTTTGTGCAGAAGCTTATTGTCTATCACTGTGTATTGTATAAATGAAGTAACTATGTAACTCACTAATTTTTACCGTGGAGGAAAATGGTGTGAGTGGTGTTGCACGTGGTGATAGCGTTGTCCTTCGCGGGTTGATTGGCGTGTTGTCGTCTCAGCACATGGTGACGTCGGCTTCCCACACTGGTAGCTGTGGTGAGTGAATGAGTAGCGATGAGTAACTTGAGTGAAGACGAGTGAGTAAGATGAGTTGTGAATATGGACTTGGTGTTTGCTTCGTCGTCCTGACCTCTTCACACCTGCGTAGGCGGTGGGGGTTGGGTGGATGTAGCAGAAAGAGGAGGGTGAGGTCTGGTGGTTATGAGTTGTGAGTCGTCTCTCACTCTTCGTTTGTTTGTTTGTTTGTTTGTTTGTTTTCTTTCTTTCTTGATGTATTCTTGGTCCTTTTTTCTTGTTATTTACTCGTTGTAGGATGAAGACTTGTAGACTATTTGCACTGTAGGCTGTATTTTGTAGGATTCAATGTAGAACTGAAGCTAATCTTGTAGTCTCGGTTGCTTTTGTAGAAATTTGCTTTTAATTCGGAGACGATGTCCGCAGATTTGCTGGTTTGTCGTTAAGCTACTTGCAAGGCGTCGGTGATCTCTTGATCTCTGTATCAGCGTAATGATCTGGGAGACGGAGGGGGCAGGATGGAGAGAATACTGTCAGGAGCTGATATTGTTGGTTGTTTTCAATCTTGATATTTTGTAGGAATTTAATGTTGATTCGTAGACGAGGTTCGTATACGTTCGCTGCTACCAAATGTCATAAAGACTTTGTATCATAAAGCAGCGACTTTGTATTTGCTTGTAGAGGCGTATATTTTAGACTTGTGGTCGAGCGGCTTTTATATCTTGTAGTAGTTTCCCCACCAGATGTCATGTAGTGACGGGAGAGGTAAAGAATAGTATGGGACTATTTTTATTTGTCTTGGAAATATTAAACAGGTATAAGAGTATAAGTCCCGGGTAGCTACCTCCCTGTCTCGCTATCTCTCTCTCTTTCTGTTCTAAGGCTAATCTCCGTCTCGACCTCTCTCTAGGGTCGCTTGTCTCCTTCTCCACTCTCTTTCCTAAAATCTGGTGTAGCAGGGGTGTGTCACGTATGTTCCTCATGGTTACCAGATCTTTCTCACAAGAGGACTGCTGACAGCTAACTGCATCATCTCCTTACTGGCCGCTGTCGTCAGCTTTCCTCAGTGTTAAGAGTGTGTAAGCATGCTTAGCACTGCTCGATTCTCGCAGACACAACACCTTCTCATCATTTGACTTCCTGCTTCTATCTGTCTCTCTATCTATCTATTTATCTATCTATCTAGTATGATTTGCAATTATAATATGGAGACCTACCACAACAGAATTCCTGCTTACTGGACTAGGGATCCCGTTATGTTTACCCCAATATTTGGTCAAGTGATGAGCCGTAATCGGTTTCAACAAATTCTAAGTCGCCTCCATTTCTATGATGCTCATGATCCTGCAAATGCAAACAACACTGATAAAATGAGGCAAATTAGGTTGATCTTTGATCACCTCAGGCAAACCTTTCGTTCCTCATTCTATCCCTATAGAGACCTCGTCATAGACGAGAGTCTCGTGTTGTGGAGAGGCAATATTTCATTTAGGCAGTATATACCCAGCAAAAGGCACCGTTTTGGGTTCAAGATCTTTGTTATGTGCGACTGTAGGACTGGATACGTGCAAGACATAGTCTTGTACACCGGTGCACAGACAGACATAATAGAAGATCGAAGTATTGGACTGTCGGGAGCAGTGGTAAAGACGATGATAGAAGACTACCTTCATTGTGGTCACGTCCTCTATCTGGACAATTGGTACACTAGCCTCTTCTCGCTCGTTATCTTCACACACATGAAACTGGAGTCTGTGGAACAGTGAAGGTGAACCGGCATCACATGGCCAAGGTAGGGCGGAAACTTGCAAGGAATGAGGTTGTCTTCTTCAAAGCCAACAAACTCCTTGCAACTGTGTGGAATCACAATAGAGAGGTAAGCCTATTGTCAACGGTTCACCGCCCCTTGATGCACCGTACTGATTCAGTTGATTACCGTACCGAGAACAGGCGTCGTATTTGGAAACCTGAGTGTGTCATGGACTATAATATAAACATGCGCCTTGTGGACCAGTCAAACTCCATGATATCGACGGTAGAGTGTGCCAGGACCACGATGAAGTGGTATAAGAAACTGTTATTTCACTTGCTAGACATCACTGCTCTGAATTGCCACCACCTTCACGCCATGACAACAGGAGTTCAGGAATCATTTAAAGGGTTTGTTAGGGAGCTCACAAAAGAAATGTTTGCACGGTATGCTGTAGAAAGGCCCCAACATCGCACCCGCACTGCCCCTACTGCACAAACTCCCCTGAGAATATCCGGCCGCCATTTCCCCACTCCTATCCCTCCCCAGCCAAACAGACCTAGGCCCTAACGCAGGTGTCACGTGTGCAGTAATTCCCAGGTAAGACTCACGACACAGAGGAAGGACACCCACTATGAGTGCGTGCAGTGTGACGTGGGTCTCTGTATTCACCCATGTTTCAGCGAATATCACACGTTGATGCAATTCTGATATGTTGTGAATGCGACAGGACGCTGAAATTATGAGGTAAATACGACAGACAGACGCTCAGTGAAATTATCAGGCATGTTGATCTCCAAGTATTAGTATAAAGTGCATACGGGTATAACATAAGTGCAAAAATTGTACTGTATGTAAGTGTATAAATATGCTGTAAGTGGAAACATACATAGCGAGGGTTTTATGATGCAATATTCTGTCGCTCAGTGCAATAAATACGGCCCGTAATTATATAATTATTATTATTGGAAATGCTTACTGGTACAATATGAGTTCAAATTATTGTAAGTGCTGAAATATATTCTAAGTCAAATATTCATAGCGTGTGTATAGAGATGCGATATCCTGACGCTCAGTTGAATGAATAAGGCACGTAATAGTGAAAATAAAATTCAGCAAGTGGTAAAGTGTGTAATATATGTGAAGAATTAATATATAAGTGTGTGAGCATTATGTTGGTCGAAACATTCATTGCGAGGGTATTTTCATGCGATATTCTCACGCTCACTTGAATAAATAATGCCAGTAAGTATGTACAGTGCAGTATAGGGGTGTAAACGTGTGTAATGTAAGTGGGAAATTATAATTGGAGTGAATAAATAAAGTAGATGATGAAACACGAGTGTTTGAGATCGTGGTTGCTACGTGAATATGCACTAGCATATCGCTAAATGCCCTCGTAATGAATGAAAATAATTGAAAACATTTACAGTGGTGGAGAAAAGGTTCTATGTAAAGGGAAAAATAATAGGAAAGCGATAAAACAATTTGGTATGTTGAAATACGAGTCATAGCGAGTGCGCTTACTAAGCTGATGTGGGCTAGACTTATGCTGCATGTCATCATAATGAATGAAAACATCTGAAAACACTTACAAACAGTTATAATTGGTAAAATGTCATTGAAACAGAAGTATACAAGTAGAAAAAATGATAGGCTGACTGATACAAGAAACTTAGCAAATAGCATGTTATGACTCGGACCAAACTCGCTATGCTCGCGCGATGGTACAACGCTTATTTTTCATATATATGTGTCTGAAATCCATTATATTGTTACTGTTATTGTTTATTAGTTCAAATTCAATAAATATAGAGGTGTTGTGTTTGTTTCTCCCAGTATTACTTACCATACAAAACGTGAGCGCCTGGCACGTCCATTACAGAACACGACACCTGGCTCGGGGGACCTCACCTGTATGGATCACTTATAGACCGCCGGAAGCCCTTTCTTTGTGATTTTCCTTCGTTTCTCAACCTAAGCGGAAGTTTGAGCCAAAAAAACTTTTTTCCAAAAAGGCTCGGGACTGGGGGATGTCGGAGGGGCGGAAAACCTCGGGACGTGATGGGTTAAAGGGCAGGATTGATGAAATCAGTACTATGCTGTGAGACACCTTAGAACTAAAAATGGAGAGAGCATTGTATTAATAATGCACTTAGATCAGGCACCTCCCGTCACCTCAGGAAGAGGGTTTACGTGGAGGGACTGGTTAACCGTCTACAGGCATATAATATTGGTGGCACTGATGTGGCCCCTGTAGTCACGGTCAAACAGACGCCATGGCAGGATGGAAGAATTAGTGTTATTATAAAACTCTTGCCGCAGAAGAAAAACTCGTATGTTTGGGGAGAACTCAAAGCTCACTATGAGGCAGAGATAAAAGGGCTAGCTAGAGAAACTGCCATAAATGTACTCTGATGGTTCGGTAGCTAGTGACTGCAGGGCTGGATGTGGTGTTGTGATTACGACATTTGCAGAAAACGGACGAATTGACGATGCGGGTTACTGCTATAGACTGTCCTCCCATGCCTCTTCCACTCAAGCAGAGTTATATTCCATAAAATTCGCCCTCACCTTGCTGCAGGGAGGGGATAAGGATGTATTTGTATTTACAGACAGTCGAGGGGCACTGGAGTCACTAGTAAGCAGCCAGTACTAGAAAATGTTGTTGGTGAGTGTAAAAAAACTCATTAGAGATATGGATAAACAAATTAACTTTGTATGGATACCGTCACATGTGGGCATATTTGGCAATGAAAAAGCTGATCTTCTTGCAAGAGAACGTACAGAGAAACAACACATAGATACACAGTGTAGAAGGACCATCAGGCAGATAAAAAGCAGTATTAGGTGCCAACAACTAGAAGGAGACAAAGAGAAACAAATAGCCATATATAATGCTAGTGCAACCTTCAGACACTATGTACAAGATGCCAATAACACCACCTATATTTATGGCAGACAGTGTGCTAAATGGAAAGACAGTGTATGTATCAGCTTTAAATTAGCCTACAAATATTACTGGCAGTTGGGTGTGGCAGGTACCGAGGCTGGGAGACAGTGTAAACTGTGTGCCCAGCCCGATGCTCACACACTACAACACTATGTGCTCCACTGCCCCTCACTGGCACAGTTTAGGAATCACCAATTATGTCCTGTTTCTGAGCAAATTGTATGGGTGATAAACAACAAATTATCAGAGTTGCTAACTAAGTGCAAGAATTTAAGGAAAATATTGTAACCTTGACCTGAATCGAATGAGTTATTGATTTTATTGAAATAACATAAATTAAACATTGTACAACATTTTAAACTAATATGTACAATATGCTATACACCATGGGGACAGCGTGGGAGCGGTGTGGTGGCGGTTGGTGGTTGGGGACCCAGGGGCGGGGATAAGTTTTGGTGGTGACCTGCTAATCCCAACCCTTCCCCCATAATCTGGGGACTCCGGTCGCCGCACCCTCCCTCTCCCGCACCCACACTCTGTAGCCTCACACTTGTATTTACAATGCGCTTTTCCTGGATGTATATGTAGATCGCTAGGTACAGGTTTTATGTGTGTACAAATGTATTATTGTTTGTGACCTCTGTTTCCTATTCCATTCACCGATCTTGTGTACATGAATATGAAAAGAACTCACGTACATATATATGATATATATCAGTATGTTCAAACAAAATCCATGAAACTACATACAACAACACTCTTTTATCTTCACTGTACAGTTTAATACATGTATTACTGTATATAAGGTTACTAATTAGTCCACTTTAAAATTATTGACCAAACACACGTATATTGTAATCTAATATAATACTTTATTAGGCTCGGGAAGATGACTACCTAAGTATCATCTTCCTTTTGAGATATTGTACAACTACTGTTTTTATATGTATTGTATATCTCAATAAATGTATCAAATTCAAATTCATTTCTCCTTTACTCTGGAGGAAAGCCAGACATCTGACAGAGTTTGAATACTTAATCGAATTAGAGAGGAACACATCTACACCATGCAGCCAACTACTGATACCTGCACACCTGAGCAGTGATGGGGATGTCAGCAAGACTCGAGACTGTTCTATCAAATCTCAAAATTTCAAAGTGTAAGCATTCCTTTGTTTTTATTTATTATTATTTTCGGAACACATATATCAAAGTGTTGTCAGCATTGATAAAAAAAAAAGTCTATAATGGTTTGTCATCTTCACATGCTTTTGAAATTATTATAAGAATATAGCCCTAAGTAACCCACTTCAACGTCTGCAACATAATGCATTGGAAATGCAACCGAGAGCAGTCAGAATATCTGACCCAAGGCTCCCAACCTCGACCACCAAAAGCTAGGATTCTCTCACACCCCTCCAGCAAAAGGAGTGTATTTTTGAAGATATAGCCCACTAGGCAATCTTTTACGGGGTTTCAACCACAACCTTGGCGTACTTTCCCCGAGAGTAAATTCTTGTTCTCTGCCTGAAGCATCTGGCCAAGATATGCACAGACAAATGACACTATCCCCAGCAATACTCCAACACCTCCTGAATGCTTTGCTGAAGGAGGAAGAGACTGAACTCTCCAGTGCAAAACCCCTAGCACCCTGACCTGTATCATCATCTCGATATTTTTGCTCAAGGATCAATGTACAGGGTTCCTGCTTCCGCCGTAGCACATAGGAGGCTTCCACGGCAAGACACAAAGCATCTGCCGCCTCAGTATTGTATTAGAATATACACAAATCTCTGCCTTGCCCACAATCACAGCACATTGGAGGGAGGCGGAGGCTAAATCGGTAGGGAGGTGACCTGCAGTCATAATGGACCCAGGTTTGAATGGATCCCGGTTAAGACAGGGAACAGTTTAAGGAATTTAATTTCATAGAGCAGGCTATACTGACCTGCCGAAAGACCCATCGACATGATACCCCCACTACTCATAATACAGTAGCATTACACCAGTCCTGTTGAGACAGCCTTAGCATGTATTCAATATGTACAGTGGGTGTTAGTGCGGAATTGGTGACAGGTGGAGGTGTTAGGTAAAAGAAGACTACTGGACCTTGGGAACATGCTGTGAAACCTTTGCCCAGTGTCAGACACATAAAAAAAAAATCTGGTAGAGCTCAAGACACCGCATTCAAATTATTCCATCAGGAGACAGAGTGATTCATCATCCACAGTACTCGAGTGGCTGAAACAGGTTACTAAAGCGCATTTTTTTCCCTGATCTGACAAAAGTCACTAGGTCATCTCAGCTCAACTAATGAACAAATGTAATCTGACTGGACAGCCTACTTTTACTAATAACCAAGGAATCTCATTCTTATCTCATTGCTAAGACTTATCTATTTTCATGCAACCTCGACTTAGTATTTATATTATAGGAGTGGTTCAGTTCGTTTTGGTGAAAAGAAACAAATTAAAAGCACTTGTCTCCACCCTTATGCACCAGGATATGCCTGTGACTCGCTTTATCCTCAGCCATAATGGCCTTTTCATATCAAGAGTTATGGAGCTATCTGTTAGCTTGTTTTTCCAGGCATCTGCAAAACAAAGTGTATGTGCGTATGTATATAAGCACATACACGTATCAAAACACCACACATCTTTACCAGTGATGACATAATTGTCGGACTTCCCAGATTGGTATTCAGTTCCAGCATACACAAAGGTAGTAACGAGGAATTGCGATTGTGGTTTTTAGGTTAAAGATGGACAGGGAAGTTGAATTTATCAGTACACGAACTGCAGCCATTGTGCATGGGTCAGTGCACAGATTATGAACCAAGGAGTAGAACGTTCTAGCCCACTCAAAGCCACTGACTGATGTCAGCCACAAAGTTTCACATGTTTCAGTAAAGGTCCTGTAAGTGGTAAAACACCTTACTCACTCATTGACGACAGTGCATGGAGTACCACTGCAATATCTTTATCAGTGAAATCTACTGTTTTCTTCCTATCCTCTATTGCTCTACCATAAGTGTAGGAGATGGAATCTAGACTTTCAGTCCAGGTATTGAAAGTGAATTAACAGTAGCTGTCCCCTAAGTGGTTTTATGTGACAATAACCCCCAGCCGCCCATTTGGATGCAAACACTGACTGTGCACAAGTAACTGGGGCACCTAAACTCTCTCTTGAACACTAGGCATATATTTATTAATGTTACTGCTCAACGCAGTAATGATATCTGGACAAGAAACCATTGGGCTTGTTAGTTCTGAGTTCCTTCAAGATGCATTAATCATGAGTCAATAGAGGGTATCCCCACATATCACCAAGTGCCCCCATATACCACAAAGTGCCACAAAACTTCCAGTAATTTTCCTGAATGTTCATGATGCCAAGAAAGGTGCTTCCACATTACAAGTAACTAACCTAAATGAACTAAAGGTCTCAATGAAAATAGTGTGCCTGGTTAATTAGATATTAATCTGTTTTAAATGCACTGCCAGACTGCAAATAATACTGTTGAATTTCCAGTCAGTTATGTTTCCAGGCGTGAGACAAGGACCTAACATGCTATGCACCCCACCACACTCTTCCCCTCCTCTGCCCATCTGAAAGCAGTAGTGTTTATGCATCGCATTTGCAGTTTTATTTATTTTTTTTTTTTATGCAAGGAAGAAGGAACCAAAATTAAGGAGCCCACAAACCACTCCCTCCAAGGAAAAAAAAAAATAACACAACATAGAGCCCAGTTCAAGATCCGTTCATTTTTGAGATGCCTGGACACAATGAGTTTGAAAGACTGGAGATCACAGGAAGTAAGAAATACTGACAGATGGAGACAGTTCAGATTTGACCTGTTGCATAAATGAATGAGTGAGAGTAACGGTTAACTCTTGCATTAGAGTTGGGCAGAAAAGGGATGAGAGTTTGTTGCTAGATGGGCATGTAGCACCCGTCATAGTGGTGGAGGGGTGCAAGCAGATAGTTAAGATGAGCACTGACCATTGAAGAAGCGATAAAAAAGAAATAAAAATGCAATAATGTGACGAAGTGACAGCGGTTGATGATATCCAGTAAGAGGAGGAGATTTAATGAGACGACAAACCTTTGACTCCATCTTGTTAACAAAAGCTGTGTGTTGGGAGTCTCCCCACACATGAGAGTTGCACTCTATGCCAGGGCAAATAAAACCCGTGTATTAAGTCAACAACTGTGCCGGGGTAAAGAAGAAATTGAGTCGGCTTAGCACACCCAATCTCGGGGTGCAGATTTTACAAGAGAAGTAATATTATCTTTTCAAGATATATCCCAAGAGAATGAAACCCAAAGTATCTTTAAAGATGATGGAGGAATGAGCTGGATAATATTAAACATTAGTGGGTACTCCTATGGAAGATTTCGTTGCGTTGATAGATGTAAGAACAGAGTTTCTGATGCATTAAAAACAAAAAGATTACTTTTACCCCAGTCAGAGATACGAGTCAGTCAGACATTAGGTGTGCCATAGCCTCATCCGTTGTTTGTTGAAGTCACCGCCGGATTAAGGGGGGGGCCCAAGGGGCCCGGGCCCTGGGCCACCCACCAAGAGGGGGCCTCCCACCAGAGCAACTTGTGTTCATTTCATTTCGTGTTTATGCATTACATATTACAGCATTGGATGAATAGTCCCCGTTCAGTATTTCCTAACTAAAAGTGTCCTATTTATATATTAGGATTTAGGTTACCAGTCTGTGGTGTATGCCATTGGGGGAGTTGGAAAGGGGGCCTCCCTTTCAAGCGAGCCCCGGGCCTCCCACATGCTTAATCCAGCCGTGGTTGAAGTAACTGCTGAGATGGATGTTGTGGGATGTGAATGGAAAGGTGAAGAGTGGAATCATCAGTGTATAAGTGAACAGGGTTAGATGTGCAGCTTAGAAGGTCATTGATGAGTAAAAGGAAGAGAGCTGGTGATAGGACAGGGACCTGAAGGACACCACTATAGATAGACCTAGGAGAAGATCAGTGGCCGTCTACAAGAGCAACTACAGAACGACCAGAAAAGAAGCTAGAGATCAAGACACAGAGGGATAGAAACCGAAAGAGGCCAGATTGGAAATTAAAGATTTATGCCAGACTCGATCGAAAGCCTTGGAGATGTCAAGTGCAATGGCAAAGCTTTCGCCAGAGTCTCGAATGGAGGATGACCAGGAGTCTGAAAGGTAGGTGAGATGATCGCAAGTGAAGCAACCCTGATGGAACCCATACTGACGATCAGAAAGAATATTGTGATAGGAAAGATGCTTTAAAATTTCAAAAAGAAGAGACTTAAAAACTTTCGAGATAAATGATGTTAAAACAGCTGGGCGATAGTTAGAGGGTTGGGAATGGTCACCTTTCTTTAGGGCATGCTGAATGAAAGCAAACTTCCAGCAAGAAGGGAAGGTACATGTTAACAAAGGGAAAAGAGTTTACCTTGGCAAGGCGTAGGCAAAACAGTTTACCTAGGCGGGGTGTAAGCACAGAAGCGCAGCTCTTGAGAACAACTGGAGGGACCACGTGAGGCCCATATGCATTGTCAGTATTGAGGCCAGTGATGGCAGAAAATACATCAGTTGAAGAAATTTTAATGCAAGCCATCAGAAAGTCAAAGGGGTTAATGGATGGGGGAACAACACCGGAATCATCTAAGGTGGGATTGGAAGAGAAAGTCTGAGCAAAGAGATCTGCTTCTCAGTAGAAGAAATAGCTACAGAGCCATCGAGTGGAGGAGAGAAGGGAAGAATGATGAGATAAAGTAGTTAGAAAGGTATATGGCAAGATGCCAGAAGGAGCGGGAAGAATTTGAGTAGGAGAGTTCAGAGCATTTAGTATGGATGAAATTTTTTTAGCAGAACAAAGAAAATACGTAATATGATTCTGGCCAAAAACATAAAAAAGATGAGATTCAAGGGTGTGTATGCTCCGGTACCTCCTTGTTGTGGACAGCATTAGAACAAGCATGATTAAACCAAGGTTTCTTTGCATTACTCAAAGGATATGAGGAAGGAATGTATACTTTCAAGCCCAATAAAATAGCCTCTATAATGCACATGGCACACTCAGATGGCTATTGGCCATGGAAACAATAACCATTCCAGGGAAAATCAAAGAAGTACAGCCTTAGGGCCTCCCAATTAGCAGCTTGAAAGTGCTCCAGCCGACATTTCTTTGGAGGGTCCACCAGCTGTACTGGAGCGATAGGACAGGTTAAGGTGATAAGGATGTGGTTAGAGAAGCTCAACGGAGAGGAAAGATTAACAGTGTAAGCAGAAGGATTAGTTGTATGGAAGAGGTCAAGTGTGTTGGAACTCTCTCCAGGATAGAAAATATGTAGGCTTGTTCTCCAGGTGGATCTGTAAAAGGAGAAGAGAGCCAAAGATGGTCTGGACATTGAAATCTCCTAGAATGGAGATTTCAGAATAAGGAGGAATAGATAGGATGTGTTCCATCATAGAAGTAAGGTAGTCAAAGAGTTTTTCATAGTCAGTGGAATCAGAGGATAAGTAAACAGCACAGATATATTTTGTCCAAGAATGACAGGAGAGCCGAAGCCAGAGAGTCTAGAATTCATAAGAATCAAATACAGTAACATGTGAGCGAGATAAGTTATTGTGTACATATGCACAACAGCCACCTTTGGCTTTAAAATGTGTATAGCGAAAGTAGGAGGATACAGAGATGGGTTTGCTATCAGTTGCCTCAGAGAGCAGTCACAGTTACGAGGAGAAAGAAAGATTTGGATGAGGAGAGATGGTGCTCAACAGGGAGAATGTCAGAGGAGAGGCCGCGAATGTTGCAGAAAAGAAGAACAGTCAGACAGTTGTTCCAGGCATCTCGCTAAGTCGTCGCCGGGAGAGGGATTGAAGGCGGAGGCATTTAAGCTCCCCCCTCCCCCCCCGGGGACTCCGAGGCTTGAGTATGAGACGCCATTTTGGTTGAATTTGGAATAGGAAGTGTAGTGTGTTACTGTGCATGTAGATTGGTGCTGACAGTTAGAGAAACTTGCATCGGAGAGCATGCTGGCCTACCCCCTCTGTTACTGAAACACTGAAAAAGTTCAGCAAAAGGGGATGGTCAGGAACTAGTCCCGAGGGCTGATGAAACGGGAGCTCCAACTCTCCATGTAATCAGCATTCCATCCACCTTTTGAGTACCGACCTGCCCGAATGGTGCTACAGTCTACTCCCTGACGCGGATAATGTTTAATACTAGGAGATAACACTGGGAAAGAGGTCTTTTCGCTTTATCTCCTCCGTTCTCCATATCTTTTATGAAAATGTAGAATGTGCCTCCAGCTCTAGTCACATTAATCAGACCCCATTACCCTTTCTTTATTTTTATTCCAACTAGAAATATACAGCAAACTAAGTTAGTTCAGCTATTATTGTTTTTCATACATTATTGGTATGGGCTACAATATTTTGCTCTATAGCTCTGCCGTCCTGGTAACAGAGACCATGAAAGTAATACGACAGTGTTGTAATGTTATACTTCTTTTTTATACATCCATAATAGTAAGGGATCTGTGCAGTTGTGGTTGGGAAAGCTGTTGTGAGGATTTGTATGGATGCTCCATTGTTATCTGGTTGGGAATCTTCACGACATCACTAATGTTTACCACAGACACACACACACACACACACACACACACACACACACAAACACACACACACACACACACACACACACACACATCGTCCTGAAATCGCACGCATAACATAATACTAAGTTGACATAAATTCGAATCCTGCTCTATCACGGGGAAATATTATTAGAATTCACTTCCTTTCGTCGTTTCTATACTTTCCTGTAAGTTTACTGACATGTCATAAAAACACCCACGCAGTTGCCAATACACTCTTTTGAAATTCAGTCACTTCAGGAAATTCGCTGGGCAAGTAAGACCCAAGTGGTTTTATGAAGTGGAACGAATTGACTTCATCTGTTGTCTTATCATGAAAACAAGGATTGGTAGCGACCAGAGAACGACTGACAAACACCAATTTATGCCAGAACTTGGATAGCAATGACGTATTATTCACCCCAGACCTAGCTGGAATAGTTACAAACAATGTCTTTAACTTCTTCGCCACAAACAAGACTGAACAAAGTAAACCGGTAGTAGCAACACTACTCTATTGATGTAGTCACCGACTTGAAAAACTGTTCTTAACTGATCTAACTTGATCTCAGCTTGCCATTCTCTGTCTGACCGCGTTGCGTGTAGATTGGAAAGATTGTACCCTGAAACGATTTGTCAGTACCTGATAATGTTAGCTTCAGTAAAGCACTGGAGCTTAGTGAGGCTGTCCATAAAAGTTTATGACTACAAGGGAAATTTTATGTGTATCAATACAGTACATAACATTTATAATCGAATAACTCATTTTACATAATTTGCCGTCCTAAATTCATTCTTTTTACTTCTAAATGATTTTGGTAAACTCAGGGGTGGATTCTCGTAGGGCAGAGGTTAATAAAATCAAAACATAACATCTACCTCTCAATTAGTATCTTTCAGACCAAAGACAATAACCTGATGGGAAAAGAAATAATGCGAAACTACGTCCTCTGGTTGCAGCTGTTAAATGCTGTACCTATCTATAGAAATACGTGTTTCTGTATGACCGCATAGGCTTTACTTGACCTATGTTAGCTAGTGGCTCAGTGATTAATGAAAACTGTCAACCATTGCACTGAAAGCAAAGCATATTAGCGGGTGATTCATGACTAATGGGAAAAAAAGTGGAGACCTGTCTGTTCAATCTCAAGGAAAAATCTTTTTCTACACACCCCACCCTCCATTTTGCTCTCATTAATTTCCTCTCTCTACTCTATTCTAAGTTTGAATTTCTTTCTTCTGCTAACACCCTTCATTGGAAATACTCTCTTTCAGGGATAGGTTGATCTACCGGGTACCGCAAATTATTACACCTTTTTTGTATACTGGAAAAGCTATAGCTTCTGGAAGATTATAATATAGCATATAACAAAGGTTAACAGGAAAAATATCTATAACAACTATGAAGGAATCGTATACAAAAGTGAAAATAGAAACTCACTCTCGACGCTTTAATAAATGTAAGACAGCCACCAAGAAAGTTTTATAGAGTGAGGAGCGGCACGAGGGAGCATCTTGAAGGCAGCGTCAGGGATATATTGACGAAAAGCGTCGGTATAAATTGTGACTGGAAAATCTTTGCCTCTTATGATGGCGGACGCGACTCTAACTTCTGGGTGATCTTTATCAAGCACCAGATGACACAAATTCACCTTTTCGCCTCACAAAAATGTCAGAGTGAAAAGTTAACCCTACCAGAAAAAGAAAATTTTGGGAGTAAATGCTGATACTGCAAATATTTTTTGGACAAAACTTATAATTGACGAAACTTCCTTTTTGCAGAGCAGGAAAGGCAACACAAAAATCCTAAACAAAGAAACCTGCATCATCATATTTTGTGCTGTCTGCTTTTTTAACCCTGGAAGTAAAGGTTTCTTATCAAAGGTATTTTCCAATAGAGAAGAGTCGCCCTGGAGGCGCTGCGTGATCTGATTCATCCACGAAATCTAAGTAATATATTGCAGACAGGACTCAGACATTTGCAGAAACGGGAAGAGACTTGGCGCCATACTCTCGTCTTCTCCTTTACCTACACCTCTTCCTAAGCGGTAAATTTCTACTATACAGTTACGAACCTCATGCATATTATTCTTAAAAGCTTAATGGCCCCCAGAGATCACATTACTGGGTTTCGAAACTCATTGCTTACTGTCTCGTTTTTTTACGGATATGAAATCAATGAATACACAGTATATGTTTGTAAGTTACATGCAGTTATTGTGTATATTAAAATTAATTTAGCCCAATGAAAAATGAGTCAAATGACGCAGGTGAAAAATATACTAGAAATTCTGTTTAACCTACAAGAATGTTGGTCCTAATGTAATACTTAGCGTCTTCTGTCCAATGATATATTCTTTAGTTCTTCCCCCCAACCCCACCCGCGCCCACGTGTGTGTGTGTGTGTGTGTGTGTGTGTGTGTGTGTGTGTGTGTGTGTGTGTGTGTGTGTGTGTGTGAGAGAGAGAGAGAGAGAGAGAGAGAGAGAGAGAGAGAGAGAGATATGATACTGAGTACTCAGTCAGTGGTCAAGGTCAAAGCTCAAGGTCACATGGCATGCTTGTCTAAAAAAGTTCTGATCCAATTAAGATCAAACTTGGTGAAAGGGTTGAAAGTAAGGTAAGGTAAGGTAAGGTAAGGTAAGGTATACAGGATATGATTTTGCGAACAATATTTCAGAGCTAGTGTCACAAGAAGTCACCTAATCTGACCTGATACCATTTTTTATGTCGTGGGTGTTACACTCTCTGAACGCTCCTTCGGTATAACTTTAGAAGTAACCAACGTTACCGATTTTCATTATATTACGTCCCTGAACTATTCTAACCAAGACTTACCTTTTAAGCATAGTTTGAGTTGGGGGAGCTAATTTTGTAGGGTTAGTCATATAGTGGCTTAGGTTAGGCTATCTCTCAGTAGCAGACGAATGTTGCGCCATATTGGCTGGTGCAGGCGTTTGCACTCGGTCTGTGTCAGGCCCTAGGTTAGGTTAGGTTTGGTTAGGTTAGGTTAGGTTAGGTTAGGTTAGTTTAATGCAGATTAGTGTTTTCAATTAATTTTGATCTTGATTTGGGGGAAATCTTACTCAAAATTACAAAAGGGGGATTTCCCCCCCAAAATGAAGGTCAAAACTAATTAAAACATGGTATTTTGCATTGGAAACCATAAAAAATAATAATAAAAGAAAACGTTGGTTACTTCTAAAAATTTACCGCTCCTTATTTCATTTCTGCAACTCCAAATTGTTCCGTTAATTTTAGAAAAGGTTTTTTGAATTAGAAGATACGTACACATAACTTTCATCGACTGTTTCAGAACGGATAGTCTCCCCTAAAATGAATAACATTGTATGTAGCAAGAATATACCAACAGAAAACCTGTTTCAAGGGTGTCATCCTTACATTGCTTAGGCAGTACGTTGATATATTCATTAACTCGGGTGATTCTACTCAGCAAAGAAAAACACAGTGTGGTCAAAGAGTTACTCACAGTCCTCATAAAATACATTTATTTTTTCTGGGATTGTAGAATTATGTTTTATACTCTAGTTTACCCCTAACGTTTTTATTCAGCAGAGAGAAGCCCTATGCGGACAAGAAGTTAATATTCGATGAGTAAATAGTAAAGGGCAGGGTACGTGTTTATATAAGGAGGCAACAAATGTTCATATTTTATTCGACAACTACTTGCAGTGTTGATATTGTTCGTACACCCCCAAGGTTATCATTGGTGGCTACTTGGGTAGTGAAATAGTTTCTTCCCCGAAAGGATGCAGACTCCTGCCCAGCCCGGGACGCAGATTTTTTTTTTTTTTTTTTTTTTTTATTCAACATGAGTATGATTTTTTTTTTTTTTTTTATGCGAGGAAGAAGGAACCAAAGGCCATGAGCCCGCAGTAACAGTTCCCTCCAAGAGAAAAACAAAATATAATAGAGAGCCAAATTCAAGATCCGATCATTTCAACATGCCTGGACACACTGCGTTTGAAAGACTGGAGATCAAAGGCAGCAGGAAATACAGACAGAGGGAGACAGTTCCAGAGCTGACCTGTTGCATAAATGAAAGACTGACCTGTTGCATTAGAGAGTTGGACAGAAAAGGGATGAGAGTTTGCTGCCAGACGGGTGCTGCGCGCCCTTCGTAGAGGTGGAGGAATGCAAGCAGACAGTTCAGAGGAGCAGTGACCATTGAAGTAGCGATAGAAAAGAGATAAAGATGCAACAGTGCGGCGAAGAGACAGAGGTTGAAGGGAGTCAGTAAGAGGGGGAGAGTTAATGAGACGAAAAGCCTTCGACTTCACCCTATCTCTCTCTCTCTCTCTCTCTCTCTCTCTCTCTCTCTCTCTCTCTCTCTCTCTAGTGTGTGTGTGTGTGTGTGTGTGTGTGTGTGTGTGTGTGTGTTTCTATAAACTTTATTGATCTTCCTCAAGAATCATCAACATTCCATAAAAACATTCCATCTAATGTAATGCAGTCACAACACTCCTTTATGAAAACCCCCGCTATAATGTATATAATATTGACGGTGCGTTGCAGCACTGAAGTCTTGATATGTGAAAGTGTGTGGCACATGGAGGACTGTCAATCATCGGGGGACAGGCTGTCACGTCTGTGCCAAGAATCGGACAATACATACATATATACATACATACACAAATATACTGTATATATATATATATATATATATATATATATATATATATATATATATATATATATATATCTTACTTTATATAACAAACCTGAAAGAGTATAAAGTATCTCAACGAAACTGGGAGATAAGGGTATCTCCTTGCAGTTAACTGTCATCACAAATCATTCAGCTTTCAGTATGTTTTCGGATTAAAATTCACCTTCATTTGGGCGTGACGTGGTTGACAGCTGTATGAACGAAGGAAAACGTACAAGCATAAAGAACTTTGTTTACAACTTACAATGGTATAAACACATCCGCCTATTGCTTTATAGCTACGACAATCGAGGGTGTTGTTTATCTGTTGTGTCACATTTGAGTGTCAACTCATAATACCATTTTTCGTATAATGACACTTCTTGATTCTAAGACCTGTCAGACTGCTGTGCATAGTTTTATTTTCCTTGTCCTTCTTCATCACGCAGTACGTCTGGCGATCTAGATGTACGAGGGGTGATTAGAAAGAAATGACAGTGAGTCCATAAACTTTTATTAGCATGAAGAACTATCAAACTATGACTCACATTCCTTCAAAGTACTTCCCTCCAACCTCTATGCAGCGTTCCATTCTCTTTCTCCACTTCATGAAGCAAGCGTGGTACTCTGAATACGGTATACTTTGGAGTTCTGAATTGACGGTCCGTGCCAAGTCTTGGATGCGATGAAATTGCTTCCCAGCGATGGCAGATTTAATTTTTGGAAACAACCAAAAGTCACAGGGAGCCAGGTCAGGGGAGTAGGGTGGGTGGGGGAGCAGAGTTATACCTTGTTGTTCCAGGTACTGCATAGTGAGGCGAGCTTTGTGGGGTGCAGCATTGTCGTGGTGCAGCAAAAGGCGAGACCGACGGCGGGTTGGTGCGGTGTTGGCCTTGTGTTCCAAGACTTGTGGAAGGACCTGGTCTGTGTAGTATTGGGCTGTGATAGTGGACTTTTCAGGCATCACATCCACGGATATTGGTCCTTGAGAATTGAAAAAGATGGTGAAAAGGCGCTTCCGGCTGCGAAATCCTTCTTTCAAAATCTGATGTCGAGGGTCTTCATCGCCCAACCACACCATATTTGACTGCTTGTCACGGGTTGTGAAGAATGAAATCCAACACTCATCTCCAGTAGCAACATCTGAGAACCGTTTTGGACCATTTGGTTCAAATTCAGCAAGCCAGACACGACAAATCCTCACCCGTTCAGCCTTTTGCTCATCAGTCAACAAATGGGGTATCCATCGACAACACTTCTTCCTCAGGTGTAATTGTTCATGCACGATGTCATATGCACTCCCATAACTGATATCAAGCTCCAAGGCTAAGAACCTAAGAGTTACAGTTGGATCCTCGTCAATGATGGACCGTGCACGGACAGTTGTTGCTTCGGTCACAGATGTTCGGGGGCGTCCAGAGCGTTGTTCATCTTTCAATTCAGTTTTTCCTGCTGTGAAAGCACGAATCCAGCGGGAAACAGTTTCCAGGGAAGGAGTAGTGTCTGGATAAACTTGTAATAATTCCCCTCGAATCTCTGTTGCTTTCTTTCCCAGTTTCCACCTCGTAAAAATGTAGAACCTGCAGCCTTCTTTCGAGTAATCCATGTTTCTGGCCAGAGAGCAAAAACAAGAGTGAAGCATTCACTCACAACAATAAAACAAGAAAAGTCAGGCATACGGCGACAAGTTCAAACTCGTAAGGACAGGCAACTCTGCACTCTCCTTGCTCCCCTACCTCCCATCATTCAAGGTTTTCATGTTATAGCACGAACTGTCATTACTTTCTGATCACCCTTCGTAACATAGAATGTTATGGGTCGTATTGTAATGGTTGATTGGAACTTGGCAAAAAGTGTCTGTGAATCAGGTATATAACCTTTTTTTTTTTTTTTTTCAGTTTATGCTTGCTACCGCCATACGATTTTATTAAGATTCCATAGGCTGTTCGAACATGAGGCGCTACACACATTAACACCTTTATTACCAGTGATCTTTCTAAAGTTAAATAAAATCACCTGGTGGTAAGAATAAAGTAAAGGAAGACATTACTGTATTTTGGAGGTTAATTACAATTTTGCAGCCTGCGGACATAAACAATTCCCTACTTTTTCTTCTTATCTCGCTTCGCACCCCTTACTCATCCTCTTCAGTTCTCTGACAATTTCAATTCCAGCACCAGTGTCGTGATATCCTGCGCTACAGTGTTCGCTCTCGTAGTAACTACACCTGTCTATCAATTGCTTGGTGCGGCATTCTGAGGGATGTCTTTGACAAAAGGATGTCCAGTCCTTGCTATTCCTCCACAGTATAGAACCCCTTTTCTACAACACCGTGCCCTCCCTTATATACTCTTATACTCTTGCACCCAATCTGTACATCTCGATTCTACTTTATACTTATTCAGTACTGCGAAGACCTCTTTACAGATGCATCGTGGTCCAGCAAGACTCTCCCCTATCAACAGGATTGTCTTCAGTGTCCTATGCATGGCACTGCCTGGTGAATACTGGTATATTCAGCTCAGAGGTAGTCTCCCGTAGTGAAGATTTGACGCAGCCTCCTGGAGGTGATGTATCCTAAAATCAACTCTAGGTTTTTATTACTCATTTCTCATTATTGATTTATTCATCTAGAGTATTTAATTATTTATGTATTGTTCATGACATTTTTCCTTAAACCACCAAAACCCAATCATCCTCAACGTTTTCATCCTAAGAACACAGTTTTCTTTTATCTATTCCTGACTAACGTTGAACAACTGAATTCAGCGTAGAAGAGATCTCTCTGGATGAAGGGTTTAACTCAGTCCCAATCCATCACTCTGTGGCCACCACCAATGCTGCCTGCTCCCCAGCCTGCATCCTGTAAATCTTTGCCCCCCTTCAGTGGCTCAGCCAGGAGGGTTCCACGAGGGCGCGGGCTCCCCCCCGAAGTTTCTACGTGTGTTCGAGAATAGACTGCGAATCTTAAATGTCGAATACTTGTTTAATCCAGGGTGTAATACTCGGAATGTCACATATTTGGAGAACTGAAAAAATATGTAATTCTGAGTAAAAAGTCTTGTGTATACATATACTTTTTAAGACTTACATTACTTTAGGAGCGAAACAGATATTAGAATGTATGCACGGGGAGCCGTTGCCGCCTGGACGAGTGAGGAAAGGAGACAGGAAAGGAAGCAAGAAACATGTGCCGCTCTGTGAAATTTCAAATTTTTTTATGTATCTTATGACACATTATCTTCAAAACTGGAAACTCTGCTACTATACTGTTCGCGTTACCCTGATTCTCTCGTGCCCCGCCCCCTTGGCCCCGCCCACTCACCTGTCGGCCCGTCCGCCCGAATGAGAGACGCCAGTCTTTGCCGTGCCACTGTTGGGTAAACATGTTAGGCACTCTCCCTAATGGAAGCAATAAAACTTTTACTTAACCCCTTAACTACAATTATATCTTTTCCATTTAACTAGGAAATGTTTTGTAGTAAAGAATGTTGGAGAAAAGCACCAAGGAACCAAAGAACCGTATTGACTTTTTCCTTATATATATGACGGAAAAGGAAAGACGATAAGAAATGTAGAACAAAAGTAACAGAGGAACGGGAGATGAATTTGAGAGGAGGACGAGGAGGAGGAGGACTGGCACACACACACACACACACACACACAGCACAACCCTTTTCCCTCAATAAAATATTAATGTCACGTGTATAGAATCAAAATTCTTATACGGCATTGTTGGTATAAATAATTATACTGTATAAATAATTACACTATTGAGTAGGCGAAGCCAGTGACATTTCGTTATCCTACTTCCGTATTCGATCGCTCTGATTTTAATGAATTTAATGAAGGAAATAAATAAGGAAAATTACGATATGATTATAATACTGTGGTAATTTACCAGGCATAACAGATGACTTAATATGTTTAATAGCAACAGCGGCACAGCTGAGACGTGTTAATGCCAAACTCCGAACGTCCTTGGCTCCAAAATTCAGTTACAGTCACAGGAGGCGGGGTGGTTCTGTTCAAACTGATTTTGATTCAGTTAGCAAAATTTAGTGCTTTCTTTGTCAAACAGAAATGAATTCAAAGAAAAGGTAAATAATACGATACTATTTCGTGGTAAGGCTCATTATTCTATCAGTAAGAAGAGTAATTATCTCAGCCAATCAGCAACGAGTAGAGCTGGAAGTGGGCGGGGCATCAGAAGGGGGCGGGGCACAAGAGAATCAGGGTAACGCGGAAAATAAAATAGGTTTATGTAATTAACTGGTTAGAAGTACCTGTAGGCACGTACATTAGGTCTACATGTGGCAGAATTGCCAAGAAAAATAAACTATCGTGGCAACATTTACTGGTCATCAGCTGAGTGTCACTCGCTCATCACCCGCCTGCGCCATCAGTCATCAGTCAACTCTCATCAGATACTGTTGCACCAGTGACCAATCCATACAACTTGCTAATTACGCTACTTGCACGCTGTACTGTGACAAGAAGTGAAAAGATGTATTCCGTGGGTTTAGCTGGATCACTTTATTATGAAACGGAAGCAGTCGCAGCAATCAAGTATATTGGACTTCATGAGTTCAAGTTCTAAAAGGTCAGTTTATGTTTAGCAAATCATTACATTGTAGAGGCTATTATTACTGCAAGTAATAATAACAAATGATAATGTCATGCCATGAGCTCTACATAAGTGCTGGTGCATGCAGAAACTGGAAGCCAATGATTGCTTAAGATTTTCCTTGTGATATACTTCTGGCTTTAGCTACCTGTGCCCTGTGTGGCAACCATCACTGAGGTAAACTAATCATCATTGAACTAAGTGAAGTATTTAACAGACGATGGATTTTCACTGACATTAGCATTGAGTGTGGTGAGTTGGGACAGTGCAGGACACGGGGTGAGTTGGAACAGTGGGCACTGCAATGCCAAAAGCCAAGACATTTCCATTTTAATGTGCCCATTCAATAGCCCTGCCCCAACTTTACAAATGTTGTTAATACTAGTTTTGTATAGAACCACGAATAATGCATAAAAAATGCGCAAATATGAAAGGGTAGCATTTTGACCTTCGTAGAAATTCATTTTTGAAAATACACATATTTTGCCAATTTTCCTCTCCCACAGTTTTAGAGCAAAAGGTCTACTTTTTGGTGGGTGAAATCTTCAGTTGTTATAGTTTTTTGTGACTTATCTAGAAAATGAATTTTTAATAGCAGAGCAGTGCTGAAGGATTGTCCCGACTTGCCCACCATTTCTTTTTTTTTTCTTTTTTTTTTTTTTTTTTTTTTTTACCCAGGGTGAGTTGGGTCAACAATTTCATTTGTGATTTTCGCAAGGAAAAGCCTACTTTTCATGCATGATATACTATTATAATTTATAGATTGCTGTACTTATGGTGGTTTTGGGTATCAACAACTAGATACTTCTCATTTTCAGGTTGCATGCATGCCCTAAAGAGAGAAAATACTGTGATGTGGATTATGGCAAAAAAAAAAAAAAAAAACATATATTGGTATTGTGTTCAAAGTAGGGAAAAAGAGTTGTACAATGAAATTTTTGAAAAGGAGAGAAACTGAGAAATGCAGCTGGCCAGTTTGTGATGATATACTGTATATTGATTATGATTTTCGGCAGTATATCATTGGTGGACCTGTCTTATTAGCAGGAACTGTACCTTTAAGAGGTGGACAAAGCCTTTCATGATTATAAAAAGCATATCTCTCAGTGAAATTTTTCAGCATAAATAGCTACAGGCAACTTAGTGGAACTCTTTAACTATGGAATATGTATAGTGCAGTGCGTCCTTAAGTGCGAGGCGTGGGGGAGGGGGGGCTAGGTTTATGATGGAAGAGTTGTGAGGTAGGATGGGATTGGAGTGCACTGGTGTTGTGATGAGGAGGGGTAAACTGAGATGGTCTGGGCATGTGGAGAGGATGGGGGATGATAATGGGGTGCAGAAATTGACAAGTGCTAATGTTAGGGGTAGGGTTGCAAGAGTTTGACCGAAAGGGATCCGAAAAAGGTCACTGAGTGTGACCTCAGGGATAAGGGGCTGAGTAGGGAAGCTGCCAGAGATCGAGCAGCATGGAGAGCAGCCATTAGGCGACCAAGGCCGACGGATCAAGCATGTTGGAGCCTTTAAAAACGGAACGAAAACTAAACGAACTTCAGATTGATTAATTGGATAAATGTTAGTTTATTTTTGTTTATTGGGCAATAATGCTCATTTAATTTTGATATTGCATTTTATATAAGGTAATAGAAATAAATGTAACTTTTGTGCTACATTATATATCAGCTAATACTTTGAAATTAGTGTCTCTTTACTTTAAATGAAATATTAAGTTAGAAAGTGGTATGTCCCAGCTCAGCCAAGTATGTCCCAAAACTGTCCCAACTCACCCATCATTTCAGTCATTGTGCCCCCCCCCCCTCCAATTATATTTCTGGCTGCTCCCCTGCCTCCCTTCCCCATGTTACTACCTGTAGGCTAGTCACATAATTTAGATGGAACCAGTAATTAAACTTGACAATTAAGTAAACTTATAATTCTTAAGAAAATCAGTAAAATTTGTATCCAGCTCAGACAAACGGCAATAATAGGCAAATACAAGTATGTGTCTGCAATTTTTTTTTTTCTATTAATCCTGCGCCTTTCACAGCCGTGTCCGTACCGTCGTATTACCCTCAAGATGAAAGGAAACAAGATGTTTTCAATTACTGTAATTTAAACTGATTTTTGAGTCGCTTCTGTAGTCATGTTATACATGTATTTTAACCGAACTTATTACTCTAAGTTAAAGCTTAAGGCCAAAGTAAAGCACTGTTGATCGGCACGAAAAACATTTCTTGTGGAAAGGTTTGACAAATTGACACTTCATCCAGAGGACTTATCTCAGATTTTTGCTCCTTCATTCTGGTCATATATTTTTTTCCATTTAATGGCAGACGTTATTATTTAGGTTCTGGGCTAATTATAAACTATAGGAGTTAGATATGACATTGCTTCAATACAAGGGTGCTTTACCACAATGAATAAATTCATCTGGAGGTAGCAAAATTAAAATAAGTGGTTTCTCATCATGAAGAGCATACGTGCATCCTTATGGTCGAAATCACATTGGCATGACGAAAATTTTGGCGGAAGTGGTCAGCGTTATTCTTATTAGCTCATTCAGCCAGGAAACGTCCTATACATGTCATCTTACCACCAGACAATATTATTAAGTTTTAAAAAGGCAATTCAGTGTCGACGGGTTCGATATAGTCTTCATTCACCTCTAGAGTACAAACCGTCTGTCCTAGGTAGAATAAAAGAACGTAAGTGTAGTTAGAATAAAACTTATAGACGTCATAGTAGTGAAGAGATAATGGCACTGAAAGGAATAATTTCCATTCCAGCAGCATCATGAACCACACCATATTGTTTTGATCGTTAGGCCTGACACTGAAGCTGACGAGTTCGAAGCCTAAAATCCTGAGTCAACAGGTGTAGAGTCGAGATCTATGAGCGCTCTGTTAATATTACTCAGATTTTGTGCTTTATATTCCCGCATCTTGGGGATAATGATGAAATTCCAGAAGAGTGGAAAAATGGAGTGATTATAAAAATACCAAAAAAGAGAGATTTAAGTGTGTGTGGAAACTGGAGGGGGATACCTTTTGACACCTGTAGTTGCAAAACTCTTTTCCAAAATCTTGTTGAACAGAATAGAGCCAGTAATTGATATGATTTTAAAAGAACAAACGGAATTTAGAAAGAGTCGAGGATGTAATGATCAGATTTTTAATGTAAGGCATCTAATGCAACAAGCTAATGAGATGAAAATGCCACTTAGTATGTGTTTTGTGGATTTTGAAAAGTCGTTTGATAGTGTTTCACGTGGAGCTATGTTGAAAATTATAAGATTTTATGGTATATCAGAAAAGTTTGTAAATATTATTAGAAGCCTGCATGAAGGTACTTTTTGTAAGGTAATGGTGGGTGGTTCTTTGAGTGATCCATTTGAAGTTAGGTTAGGAGTGATTCGCCTTTGTTGTTTGTTTTGGTTATGGATTATGTTATGAGAAAGGTTGTAAGGAGAACAGGTGCAGGAATTAACTGGAAAAAAAAAATAAGAGGCTGATGGATTTGGACTAAGCTGATACTGATTTGCGGAAGTATTTACCAGATGCAGAGGGTGCTTGACTGTCTGGTGGAGCAAGGAGAAAAGGTGGGATTGGTAATAAAGTGTAGAAAGACTGAAATTATTAATATGGACGTGGAGAACCAAATCGATTGTGTAATTGGGAATAATGTAGTGAAGAATGTAGAAAATTTTAAATATCTGGGAAGATTGTATCATCTAATGGATCATTAAACAACGAAATTGGGGAGAGGATTAGACATGTTTGGCGAGCTGTTGGAATGTTGAAATCTGTTTGGAATAATAATATGCTTTCGATACAAACTAAAGTAAAAATTTATAAGTCCATGGTTAGACCAGTTTTACTTAATGGACATGAGTCATGGTACAGTACAATTGCAACGGATCAGAAAGTATTAGGATTTGAGAATAAAAATAATGAGAAGGATTCTTGGGGTAAAGTGGCAAGACAGAGCTACAAATGAAAGAGTGAGGGATATTACGAGAGTGAAACCAGTTGATGAATATGTGAGACTGTCTCACTGGAAATGGCTGGGGCACATAAATTATGTAGAAAATAATACAGAATGTGCCGGAGTGGACTGCTAGAGGAAGAAGAGGCAAAGGTAGGTCGAGGGAAACCTGGTTGAGGACAATGAAAAGAGAAGCAGGAAAGGAGTGTTGGTGGAACCGGCAAGAGATAAATATTGGTAGAGAGAGTTCATCGAGGCCCTTTGCATCTCGTGGAGTGTCACAGGAAATGACTGATTGATTGATTGATTCCCCCATCTGCATCCGTCATACTTCGTGTTTGGGAAAACGATGATTGTGATGATGAGCAGGAGGATGAAGACAGTGATGATGAGGAGATGACAATTATTATTATTATTAATATTATTATTATTATTATTATTATTATTATCATCATCATCATCATCATTTCTCCGTGCTCTCTTCACCGTAACCAGGCTTAAAGTTTCCATCCCCCCATGTCGAATGTTAAGTTATGACAGTAAACAAGACGGAAACCTCAGCGTGAATCACAGGCGACTCCCATTTGGTGTAAGGGCTGAATATTTGACTTTCTTCCGAGGCCTTGATCATCGACATTTAGCCTACTTTCAGTACACTTCGTCCTTGCCTAACAATTAACCCTTCCACCAACAATGGTTAAAAGCAGACCAAAAGTGTGTGAGTTGACTGTCCAGTGGAGTGGCCTCAGTATCTGATCTGTCCGTTGGCCTTGATCTTTGATTAAAAATCGAATCTTGTTAGCCATGTTTTAGCTTGTACTATTCCACAGAGTTTAGTCTGCTTCAGATAAAAGCTGTTTTTAATGACCCTGACATGTGATCGCGGCCTTTGGCCTACAATTCTGTTTAAAAAATATATATATCAACTCCTTGAGTGATCCACAACTCATCCAAGAAGTTTTATGGAAGTCAGGTCAAAAACTTTATTTATTTTTTTTTTTTCACACTCAAACACATTTGTCGAAATTTGACCTTGCCCTATGAACTTGATATCTGAATTATTGTCCTGCATATTTAATTCCTTCTTTGTTGACCGACCGTTAACCTTTCTACCAACTTTGTTTCAAATCAGATGAAAACTGCTAGAGTTAATTTTGCCCTGCCACCATGGCCTTTGAGAGTTCATTGTGATCATGACTTCTGGTTGATTGTTCCCAAAACCTAATCATTGTTAATGTTGCCTTACCTTTAACCCTGCCACATAGTTTCGTCTAAATCAGAAAAAAAAAAAAATAATGTTTGTCAACCTTGACCATTTCATCAGGTTTGGCTAAAACTAGATCACAACTGTTTCATTTACTTGAAAATCACACACGCAATTCACAATTTGACCTTGTCCTGTGACTTTAACCTTTGACTGAGTGTTCTTAGAAGTAATTTACTTTATTCTTGGCTTATCTTCAACCATCCCCCAAGTTTGGGGGATTTTGCAATGTCAACGTTTGGCCAGAGGAGCAACCTTGACCTTTGACATGTTGTTCACAAAAACAGTATATTTCCTAGTAGGAGATCGCTCGCCCCTCCAATGAAGTTCGTTATATAGCAGATAAAAGCTATTCGATTTATGTTACACACACACACACACACACACACACACACACACACACACACACACACACACACACACACACACACACATCAAAACCAAACACCCGCTCTCACTTCGTGAGAGCACGGTTGCAGTTAACAGTACAGTCGAGTATGGTACTAGTCGCGAAAAAGTGATGGAGAACGAAGGTAGGGTTGACATAATATTTTACCAATGAGGTACGGGAAACAGAGTGGAAAAGGAGGGAAATAACCGCGACGTTCAATTTCGTACAGTGTAAATGTTTGTTTACATACCAGTCATTGTTATTCTATAATAATCGACTTTCATTTCTTATCGTTAAAACAAAACTGAATCTATGGAGGAATATTCATTATCCTGTCAAACTTTGGTAACAAACAACAAAATCTTTTGAAAAATGCTTGAATATTTTAGTGCCACAAACCTTTAAACATGTTTTCTATTGACCTTGTGCTCTTGGCTACAGACTCTAAAGCAAGAGAGGGATTGAACCTTAAACTTTAATACCCGTCAACAGGGTAGGGAAAAAATCACACGGTTTTTCATAAAAATCCAAAACCATGGTTTGAAAAAAAAAAATTCCTTAATGTTTTATTTGGTTTTAATGTTATTTCTCTCTCTCTCTCTCTCTCTCTCTCTCTCTCTCTCTATGCACCGTGTGATGACAAGAGTGAGAGAAAGACAGGTTTTTGGATGAGCTGGACAAAGCAGTGGGAGAAATGCCCGGTAGCTAAAAAGTGGTCGTAATGGGCGATATGAATGGAAGAGTATGCACTGGTCCTGAGGATGAAATAATGGGTTGTAATGGTGTACTAGGAGAAAATGGTAATGGGAAGCAACTGGAGGATATGTGTCAGAACAGGAGGTTGTGCATTTGTAACTCGTATTTCAGTCACAAAGATGCACATAAATATACATGATACAGAGGGAACGGGGATCGTGTTGAAAGGAGCCTGATTGATTACGTGCTCGTAGAGAGGTCGATGCTGGGAATGGTTGCTGATACGAGGGCCGTGAGAAGAAGATGTGGAGGTCTGTCAGATCATACGATTGTGGTAGGCAAGATCAAGCTGAGAGGAATGAGGTGCACCAGGAGAGGAGCAGTAAGGATGAAAAACTGAAAGTCGAGAAGCTGAGGATCAAAGAAATGGCAGATGAATTCAGGACCAAAGTAGGGGAGTAGAATTAGAATCAGTGAATATGAATGAAATAAATCTGGACAGCCTGTGGAATGCACATACAGTAGGGATTGCATAGTTAGGAATGCTAAAGTGGTGTGTGGTGTGGCAAGAGTAACAACAAAGAAGAAAGGTACGGCATGGTGGGATTAAGAGGTTGATAGAGCGGTGGAGGAAGAAAGGAAGATGTGGCAATAGCGGTTACAGAACAGGAGTTCAGTTGAAAAAAGAACTGAATATACTGTGCCAGGAGCACGTAAAGAGACTAGTGAAGAGGAAAAAGAAAGAGGTAAATCATGATCTAAGAAGAAAAATGAATGCAAATTACTCTGAAAACAGGGAGTTATTCTGGAAAGAGGTGAGGAAACATAGAAGTGACAACGGAAAGAAATGTGAAAGTGTGATGAATGTAAGTGGTAGATTATTAACCCATAGGGATGAAGTAAGGACTAGATGGAAAGAATCTTTTGAAAGCCTAATGAATGCTGACTGGGTAGGCTCTATGATTCTAGCGAGATCGAAAACCTTTGGTGAAAAAAATGTGATAGTATCTTGCCTAATTTCTGGCACATATGAAAAGAATGTAAACATGAGCTATGGTAGATTACTAGTAGATAAGGGAGGAAAAAGTGAGCAGATGAAAAGAACACTTTAAAGAATTGCTGAACATAGAGAATGAAACTGATGTGAGTGTAAGTGGCTGGGGAATGGCTGGGAGATGGAGAGATGTGAGAAGAGAGGAAGAAATCAGTAGGATGGAAGTTGTGAAAGCAATGAAGAAAGTTAAAGAAGGGAAAGCTCCAGGAATTGATGGAGTGTGTGGTGAATGCTGAAGCATGGGGGAGGGACAGTAGTAGAATGGATGTGGAAGATGTGCAGTTTGGCCTGGGAGGAAAGTAGAGTCCTGGAGGATTGGAAGTCAGGTATAATTATTCCCCTGTACAAAAGAAAAGGGGAAAAATATGTGGTAATCATAGGGGCATTTGTCTCCGTAGTGTAATAGGAAAAGTATATTGTAGGATACATATTGACAGAGTTACGGAAATAACAGAGGAATTAGTTGAAGAAGAGAGAGGTTTTAGGAAAGGAAGATATTCTGTAGATCAGATATTCATTCTTAGATCTATAGTGGAAAAGTTTCTCGAGAAGGGAAAGAAGTTGTATGCGGCCTTCATGGATTTTGAGAAAGCATATGACGCGGTGGATAAACAAGGATTGTGGAAAGTATTAATAATATGTGGAGTAGATGGGAAACTGTTGAAGAATATGTATGAGGGTATTAAGGCTGCAGTGCGTGTGGATATTGAACTGAGTGAATTCTTCTGTTTGAAGGTTGGATTGAAACAGGGATGTGTCATGTCTCCATGGTTGTTGAATCAGTATATGGATGGGGTTATAAAAGAGATACAAGGTTGGGCAGTGGATACTGGAGTGGCCCTAGTGAGAGAGGGCAGTGTTTGGAAACTCCCTGTACTGTTGTTTGTAGATGATACTGTGTTGTTACCCTGCCACATGCCAGCTATTTTTAGCCCTATGGGTTCCCTCTTGCCGGCCCTTTTACGACCTTTTTTTTTTATTAGCTAAAATTATAGATTTTGATGTGAAAACAACGAATTTCACCATTAAAATGCTCACCAATGCTCGGAAATGGGTTTTATTGAGTCCTGCATACTTATATACAGGTATAGCCGCTCTCTCACGCTCACTACGTTGGTGAAAGAAAGCAGTTTTCTATGTAAGGTATTCTCAGGTATTTATGCTGGGAAAGTATAGCAATGTTTAGTACACTTTTCTGATTACTTAGTACTTCAACATCTATCACAATTTGCGTGTCTTTCTCACTGTGAATGCATTATCTTACACTTACTTGAAGATAGGTACAACCTGACTTCATTATCTGACTTCATTATGTACAGTCCTGGCACTTACAAAAAGGTATTTACAACTTGACTTCACTATATAGTCCTTACACTTACAAGAAAATATCTGCAACTTACACTGACATGAAAATATTTACAAAATGCTTTCACTATAATTAGATAGCACTGGGTGAGGCACATAGCTAGGGTGAGGCAGAGTGAGCATGAGGGGAGGAGCGAGTGAGTGTATGGCATTGACAGCATGTGGGATGGTAGAGGAATAGTTACAATACATGCCTGCCAATTTTTTCCTGCGAATCTTGAAAAATGTGGTCACAGTGATTTATTTTAATTTTAAACGGTTTTGAAACGGCACTGGCACTGGCTGCGGAATTATGTCAGACCATTTTGAAACGGCACTTGGACGCGGTGGATTAAATGAAGATAAAGGGGAGCTACAAGGCTTGGTGGATGAGTTTGGGAGAGTGTGAAAGAAACGGAATCTAAAGGTGAATGCAGGGGCGTACCTAGAGATTTTGGGGCCCGGGGGGCTAGGTTCTTTGCTGGGCCCCTCTCCTGGAGGGGGGCCCTGCAAAGAACCTAGCCCCCCTAATTCTCAAAACTTATCTAATATCTCAGCCGGGATTGTCGGGATGATAAATATATATATTTTTAAATATTAATAAAGAAACTCACAAATTTTTAAGGCTTTGGGGGGCCCCCCCCTCAATTGGGGGCCCGGGGGGCAGTTTCAAACAGCCCCCTCCCCGCCTCCCCCCTCAGGTACGCCACTGGGTGAATGTAGGGAAGAGTAAAGTTATGGTCTTTGAGAGAAGTGAAGTCAGTGAATGTACAGTGAGGCTGAATGAGGAGGAAATGGAAAATATGAGTGCGTTTAAGTACTTGGGTAGTGTGATGAGTAACGATGGAAGTTTAGAGGGGGAAGTGCTTGAAAGGGTACAACAAGGAAGAAAGGTTCCTGGTTCCTTGAAAGCAATGATAAGAAACAGGGAAGTAAGCATGGAAGTGAAAAAGTTACTACATGACAGTGTTGTGATACCAACTCTAATGTATGGAAGTGAAGCATGGACCTTGTTGGAAGGACAGAAGTCAAGAGTGAGAACAGTGGAAATGAGTTATTTGAGAGGAGCATGTGGAGTCACATGGAGAAACAGACTAACAAATGAGAAAGTGAAGGAGTTTTGTGGTGTGGATATGGATGTAATAGGAAGCGTTAGGAGAAACACACTGAGGTGGTTTGGCCATGTGGAGATGATAGAGAGTGAGACACTGACGAGGAGAGTGTATGTGAATGAGGTGGAGGGGGGGAGAGGGAGGAGGAGGCCGAGGAGGAGATGGAGGGATGGAGTGGAGAGGTATATGAAAGAGAGGAGTGTAAGCTGGGAGCAGGGTAGTGAAATGAAGGGGAACAGGGCAACATGGAGGCGATTTATTTGTGGCCAACTCTTACGGGATTAAGACATCTGGCAATAGATAGCTATGGTCATTTTAACCCGCCCCGTCCCGGCCACTTTTCGACCACTGGTACCCCCCAATCCCGGGCAATTTTCGACCTTTTTTTTTTTTGCTAAAACTTTCGCTTTTGGTGAGAAACATCGAAAATTCATAGAGAAATCGCTCACCTGAGGTTTAAAATACTTATTACAGGTAGGAGAGCCTCCTTACTTTACTGGGTTTTCTATCAGGCTGGCGCCAAAGAAAACGAGTTCTATGGGAGGATAACTATTTCACACCACTCATAAATGATATTTATTTATTTACTGTTACGAATTTATATGTAGTACAAAAGTATATTGGTTTTCAAGCAGTAATATAGGCATTATAAGCATTGTTTCACTCACTAATACCTGACCTTTTTTTGCCACATTACCTGATCATCATTTCTAACTGTTTCTTCCTCTAATGCTATGTAAAGTTTGTCCTCCACATTGTCATTGATTGGGGAATCACTCTGGCCCTGAATTTCGTACCGTGCCATGACATGGCTATACTGGCCAGGTCACTGATAACAGGTGAATTGCTGAGAAAAGGGCATGCAGGGGGGGGGAGGAGGTCATGCTGGGTAAGGCATTGTCTCTGCCTGGCATCTTGTTGAGGCAGGTGTCCCGTGTATTCGTACCAAAAATGACTCGCGAAAATTGAAAATTGTGGAAATTATGAACCTTGCAATTGCAGGACGTTGAAGTACGTCCTCGGGATTAGCTGTGACAAAACGTGAGGACGTGGAAGTACGTCCTCGGGACGGCGCGGGTTAAGTGTGATAAGTTGTTAACTGAATTAATTTTAATGCAGTATCCCCCAGACTAACAATTGATTGTTCCTTGTCGTCTCCTGGTAGTACAGTCACACCTGTGTGGGTCACACCTAGCATTAATCCTTTACAATAGGTATTAAGTTATGCCGCAGTATTTACCCCTTTTTGTCACGTGCATCCCTAAGGAAGAAAGTCAGGTACCTATTGTTCTGTGAATTGCTCATTTTAAGTTCAGGTAATTCTTTGTTTGTGTGTCACTCCCTGCTGCAGGTGTGCACGAGTTAAGCTGCAGTATTTACACCTATTGTCAGGTGCATCCCTAAGGTAAAACAGTCAGGTACCTATTGTTCTGTGTATCGATCAGTTTTAATTCAGGTCATCCTTTGTTTTTCGCCACTCCCTGCTGCAGGTGTGTATAAGTTGAGCCCCAGGTAAAATGTCAGGTACCGATTGTTCTGTGTATCGATCAGTTTTAATTCATGTCACCCTTTGTTCTGAGTGCCACTCCCTGCTGCGGGTGTGCATAAAAAAACACTAACCTTTACGTTTCTGCCTCACTCTGTCTGAAGATGTAATATACAAAAGTACTCACTGTCGCTCCTTTCATTTCTCATGTGGTTATTTTGCATATATATATATATATATATATATATATATATATATATATATATATATATATATATATATATATATATATATATATATATAATATTGTTACACAAACTCTGTATTGATCATGTTGAAAACAACAGATTAAAACAAGAAGGCTAAGCTGAGCCAACCTGGTGCTATTTCCTCCTCATCTTGCTATAACTTGAAACGTAGTTCAGTATGTGCCTGGAGTGTGTGAGGGTGTGTGTTATGAGCAGGTCATACATGTACTTGGCTAATGCACTGATATAACAGAATAGTTTGAACTGAACTGTTTAGAAGTGTTGCGCAGCAGTACAGTCACAAGTGATAAAATCTGTTGATGTCATAACAGCTTGACATCTAAATGCAGAGAGGGAGATAGATAGGTGTGCCGGAAGTAGAGAATATTTCTTATCGAGCGAAATAGGTAAGAACTATTGGGCATCTATCCTCCCTTGGACCTCTTGCTTGGATTCGGGCGGGTTGGCATGAAGCTAAGGTTAAGCAAGTACAGTATTTTCACTTGTGACTGCATGATGACAATTATTATGAAATTAAATTCTGAAGCATATGAGTATCAATAGCTACCGGTAAATTTGAAATTAATAGTTCTGTATATTTAACAGAAATAAATGCATAAAATGCAATATTTTGCATTACCTGTACCCAGTTTTGATCATTTAATAACTGGAATAATAAAATACAATATAGTTATAAGACTATCAGCCATCCCTTTGGTAAAATGTTAACAACACTTTCCTTTGTCTAATAATTGTTGCCGAATTTCATACAATAAATATTATGTAACAATAAATGTAATGTTATAATACTCAGATTTTCCCTAAAACGTATTCAAAGTTTAAGTATTAAAGAGAAATTGAAACCAAACCAAAAAAGCACTGGGTTTATTTAAAAAGACCGAACAAAAACAAAAGGCATTGTTTAAACCACTTGGTTTAAACCAATCTACCCTGCCCCTCAAGGAAGTGTCATATTATACTAAGCCATTAGTTTTGCAAAGCTTTACAAGACAGCATACTAGTTGCTTAGTAATCCATTTACAGTCTAGTCTAAGTTTTCTTCAGGAAGTATCTTCCTGCTGCTACTGTACTTTGACTGTGGCTGTAAAGACTCAACTACCGATCATTTGAAGTCTTTACAGCGGGACTCAGCTCAGCACTCCGTTGCGCCAACGTCTGTGAGAGGGTCTAAAATCAGGAATGTGCAATCCATGTGCCTAACGCATTTCAATAGGAATGCCAAATAAGGAAGCTAAAGCATGTCCTTTTTTTTTTTAATAGTTGTGTCTGAATTTTTATTTATGATTTTGGCTTTTCGAAATTAAATTATCCGTGTGTGAGAATATCTAGACTGTTGTCTATGTGAGAGTCACACATGAAGTTACTGAGAAGAATTTTGGCAATACATAAAACCACGTTGAGAATAGACACAAAAAAACAGTGGCACTGCATAGCAAAGCTACATTTTTTTTTCTATTAGAGAGAAGCCTTGATGCACTACCATTTATCGAGAGTAGTGAACCAGTAGCAAAGCCACTCGTTACTCTTACGCTCAAGGTATACACAACAAGAATTCAGGCGGTCCAGCCATGACGTTCAGTTGTCAGACGTTCTTAAACGTCAATCATCCTTGCTGTAAAAAATCTGGACCATCAGTCTTGGCGAAATTCAATTCAGGAGTTTGAATGGGCGAGAATACGCTGCTTAAGTGCTAACAGGGCTCGAATTCAGAATATTTCTTCTGTTTAATAAATCAGACACATGACTAACCCGTTGTAGACTTTTATTTTTACGTAGAAAAACTGTCTCAAGGTGCTCGAATTGATAAAAAAAATGACTGTAGAACACATAAAGAGGATGCATTTACGAGCAAGGTACTGGATACAGCACTATTTAGATTGGGCACGAATTATGATTTAGCCTCCTTTTGCCATTATTTGCAGAAAGTAATTATTAAAGATATCTAAGTTTTAATTCATAAGAGCAAAGTGAAGGCATCAATGCGTTCTTCATAGATTTCCAAGGTATGTTTCCTGCAAGCTCACCAGTCTGGAACTATTCAGTCTTATACCCAGATAATGTGCACCTCTACTCACATAGCAGTACATCCTATGTTCCTACTTTTATATTGCAAGATGCATGCAGTTATTACAGAATTATTTTTACCATATACTGTAGAGTAATTTGAACAATGACATTCATTGCAGCACTAGCACATGAGGGATACAGTAACATTCCTCCATTTTTCTCAGCTATATCTTTTCACATCTATTACCCAGCCATGACCGGCAGGCCTTGGTGTAAAATATAGGTTATCAGGTGTATGTACTGTCAGTTGCTCATTCAGTTTCTATGTATTATCTAGCTATAGTTTTTTCCTTATACTATTGTCACCTTCCCTGTCTCAGTTATTATTAGTAAATTTCTTGATTACTTCAGAAATAATATTCGCCTGGTATTACATTCTTGTTTATTACCCCTCCCTTCAAACAGAGTTCAATGATTTAGGTTACATGATACAGTACTTTTTCTATCTCAGTCTTACCTCTTTTTCCAGGAATTATTCCACCCTAACAGTACGTTCATCCAATTCTGTTTTGTACATATTCAGACTGCGTACTCTTGTGTCTTCCTAGTTTGCTCTTTAATAATATGTGTAATGTTGGTCTTCACTACAAATTTATCTCATATTTCTTGTCACAGTCACTGCTTAACTGTTCCTTTGACGCTTTTGTGTAACCCTTCGACCCAAAGCAATATTTCCTGTCTTTTCTTCACCCATCAGCCATCCATTACAATAACTCATTTCCATTTAATAAACTACTTTTTTCATAGTATATATGCATGGTACAGGCCATTTCCTTACGCTGCAGCAACTTACAGGTGAGAAAGCTCTTGGGATAGAAAGGTGCCTCAGGATTTTTTTTTTTTCTTTTCTGCGAATCCCATGAAATAATCTGCCTTGTTTTACTAACAAAATATGTATTAAGACCTACACACCTATGGCCAAGTCTGAGTGCTTGACTGATATAAGTAGCCTAAATGTTTCAATCAGCATTCTAACCAGCCTATTCACATCTACCTATTGTAAGTTTATCTAACTATATCTTAACTAAATCAGCTTATTATTTTATATTGGTGCCAAAACGAAGTACATGTTTCAGTAAAGAACTTAAATTATTGCAGTTATTTGTTCGTACTGATAAATAATTGATGTACTCTTTTTTAACCGACTACCATAACTTAAAAGTATGTGGGAACACTAATAAAGCTAGCGAATAATACAAACCTAACTAACCGTTAACAGACACTGAACCAACTTCGATATCTGTAGTTACTGCCATGTAATATGATATTGTATATATTTTCGTCTTATACGCTACATACTTATTTAGCCTCAGAAAGCCTATGGGGGAAAAGTATGTAGGCCTACTGTAACCCGCAAAGTACAGGGATTTACTTTGATTATGTTATCAACCATGGCAGCTGGTGCATGAATCAACTATGTACTTGAACTGCATATGTTATACTACAAGAAGCATCCCATTAAAAGAAAAATGTCATTTATTTCATGATTTTCCAATGCCAAGGTTGTCACACACGGATATTGTTCGACGAGAGGCAGAAATTTGTAGGCTTCCCCTCGGATGTGATAATACAGCCCTGAGCTGCCTAACACACAAACTTTAAGTACTGGCAAATCTATCAGTTTCTTTAATATTGATGCCTTTTCAAAAGCCTATTGAGAAATTACACAGGTAGTTTGAAATTAGCTTAGAAGCACAATAATAATATAACTCTAATTATTATCGCCACGTCGCCACTTCACCACCATGGAAGTTTTCTTTACTCGTACCCATTTGCAGAAACGTTTAGTCTTGTTAAATTTTCTGCACAGCCCTGTATTCCTCATATACTTCAGCCAGAGAAATTTTTATTCCTGAATAATTCGGTGTTTATTAATGAAAAGACGGCTGTCGTATTATGAATATTTAAGTTTGTTACACGAAAGGGGGGGGGGGTTGGTGGCATTTATCCTCCTGTCACATTCTAATACTATTTTACGCCATAACCACATGACGAACGCCTGGTGTGAACAGGAATTTTATTTATGGCAGGAAAAACAGGAACGTCAGACGCTCACGTTCGTCAATACTGGAGTTTAATTTCTATAGCACTGCCGTTAGTCATGCTTGTGTTAGACGCGAATTGAATGAAACAAAAGCATTTGGTGGCCAAATGCTACTCGCCCTCCAAAATATGTTGTTGGCTAAGGTACAGTACAAGTTACCTTCAAACCAAATGTGAAGACAATTAGCAAAACTTTGTGGAATTCAGTCACCGTGTTTCACAAAAAAACTAATCCATATTAATATCTATCTATCTAACTATATATGTACATGACAGCTGGCATCCGGCCATCTTTGATCAAATCCTCTCACCAAAAGCATTAGACTTCTGCATAACCGCATAGCTGCAATGTTTTGAAGGTTTGGTGAAAATTCGTTCATAACTTCCTGAGATATTTGGGCAATAGACTCGCATACAAAGACACGCTGACAGAAGCTATATCATCTTGCTTTGCTAGAGGCGGGGAACAACAGTTCTCTGTCTGATGCACACAAGACACCAGTGGACCGTCGTAGGATTGCCATCTGGTATTATTCATTACTAAACTATGGTAAAGTTGGTTATCAAGCAGTATGATTTAGTAATGAAACAATATGATTTGGTAATGAAGCAGTGTGACATGGCATTAGCCTTATAGTTGGTAATGAAAATGTGTTTGTATTATTCACAATATTTCGTTATTCGGTGTACTGAAACATATTTCCTCTGGTTGTTATTAAAATATTACTGAAAACGAGAGATTGTTTCGTGATTATGTAATATATATTAAACTATATAAACTTACATTTGATAATACAGAAATATGGTAACAAACCCATGACCTGCAGTGCGATGTGCCTTCCTGATATAATCATCAAAACAAAGTGCCCGTCCATAATTACTGCAGAAAAATTATCTTTAAAAAACTCTGTGTGGATTCAAAGCAACGGTAACGGGTAGAGTACCGGTAGTGCAGTACTTTTCCAAAGAAACTAACTGTAATGGAAGTGGCACTTCATTATGATCCTAGTAGTGACAGCGGCAGTGCCACTATTTCCAGCATGTATTGCGCATAACATTGTTTATATCTGAGTTTATTGGTAGGGAATATGTTGACGTAGTCGTGTTTCTCTCTCTCTCTCTCTCTCTCTCTCTCTCTCTCTCTCTCTCTCTCTCTCTCTCTCTCTCCACACACACACACACATATATATATATATATATATATATATATATATATATATATATATATATATATAATCTATGCATGGGGAAAGAATATTCAACGGTGATTGTAAATTATATCTTTTGTACACAGACCCACACCAGTGCTGTTTGCTTGCTCATGCGTCTCCCCTCCAATAGTGCGCCTCAAAAATGTGAAATAAATCATGGAGCCGTGTCCACCTGGCAACAGAAAGCAGCCCCTCTCCCTTTTCTGCCTCCTGCTCCCTCCTCTCACCCCTACCCGTCCCCCCGGCCCTGCTCTCCTCTCCTCACCAAGCTGTGGCCGCCGCCTGCCTGACAGAGACTAAGCCAGTTACGGGGCTCGAAGGTCCGGGTGATTGCTGGTAAACTGAGACACTGACGGAAACTGATCGTCCAGTGGTGGAGGGAATGAGGGCGATGAGGCCGAAACACAGTGTTCGGTTCAAGTAGGTTTACTCCTGCCTTGGAGACCATTAATGAATACTTCCAGAAATTTGAACATTGGTACAGCAAAGATTGTTTTTTTTTTTTTGGCTGGAATAGAAAATTAGAGCTGTCCAAACTGCGAAAGGGTTCATTAATGCTGGTCTGAATAATGTTCTAACAGCCGCTTAGAATCATTGTCTTGGAATGATTCATATGTCAGATTTGGTAAGCAGGGTATAAGAAATTAATCACTATTCCTGCATCACCACTGTACGTCTCACAGTTCTTCTCTGGTGTGTGTGTGTGTGTGTGTATGTGTGTGTGTGTGTGTGGCGGTGGAGGGACAGCTGACATAAATGAATAGGGAATTGAATGGGGAATGTTGGTTTGTCTCTGTTGAAGGGAGACATCTCAAGGCCTTATTCTGGTATGTGTGTGTGTGTGTGTGTGTGTGTGTGTGTGTGAGAGAGAGAGAGAGAGAGAGAGAGAGGGAGAGAGAGAGAGAGAGATTCTGCTCTTCAGTATTACAAAGCAGAGAATTATTAGAAATCCTTATATAGAAGCTCAGTAAATAACCTGTTGTCAGATGAAGCTACCATAAAATTTGTACATAAAATATGATCCTGACTGCCAATTATAGTTCAGTTTGTCATTTTAAATTAATTTCGTGAGAGGCCATACAGGCATTGCTCAAGCTAACTTTTCCTTGATGTACAAAGTTGGTGTTCTATATTCCGTAGTTTATCATAACTTCACCTCTCCTACGACTCATGAGCACTGGAGCATGTTTGACTAATCTTGGTAGATATCCTGTATATTCCAAAACTAATTACAGCGGATATTGTGTAAGACAGTATGTCAATTTCTTAATAAAGGATTTTGTTTGATACAGTGCAATATAACAGCCTGAGATGTATTTTAACCGTACTTTATACTGGTGGCTCAGTATAAAAACCAATCTCTCACTGAACATTCCTCGTTTCTAGTCGTCTGTTTTAGACTTTCAAAAAGAATGCAGAGTCCAATTTGCAGCCTTGTTTGCTTAACTCGGGAGTGGTATTGCCACTGAAGAATGAAGGTTTAGCTGCTGGACTGAAGCATGGACGAAGCACTTGTTAAGCTCCAGTGCGATGATGCTACTTTCAGATGAGTTTACACAGTTTAGGAATCGCCTTTCTTATTGAAAGGATTAATAAAATCAATATCCAAGTAACCTAAAAAAAAAAAAAAAAAAGTCTTCCGGGGCTGAGTAAAACTGTCTGAAAGTACCATGAACAAACTCCATACGTCGTTCCACAGAACTCTTCGTAGGGATCTCTCAGCTTAATAAGTCGATGTCCAGATGCCAGAATGAAACATCAAAGCGACGACCGACCTTAGAATAAACTCAAAGCTAATCACTTCTTACCCATACTTGGCCTAGAACTGCCATCTCTTCATGTTGAAAATTGAGTTATAAGAACATAATATAGAATACGATAATAAGTACGAGGGAGTTTAAATGAAGGCATAAACAACCGTAACAACGACTTTTGCTGCGACTGAGCTACGTGACATAAACAGCAAAGGAAGACAATTTGGGAGAAGTTATGGTGAGAGTGGTATAATTAATCTGTGAAGCCGATAGTCAACAGCTAAGTTTGGCGCATATGGGATTTTTTCAGTAGTATGGTAGTGAATTTTAAGAATAGTCATTGAAGTAACTCCTAATACTACTTCACAAGCTGTACAACAATATCTGTAGATCCAGTGAAGCTTTAATAGTTCCCAAATACCACAGTTACCCTACTGAATGTTTAATTGTGTTCTCGCTCGCTCGATCAACTACAGTAGTTTTTATGTAATTTAGACCAAACTTGGTGGAAGAGTTGAGGGGTCATGCAATGTCTTACCTTTTTTTTTTTTTTCTCACAATGTCAGAGGTAAGATTGCCTAGCAAGGCCATTCTAAACAGGTTCTGTCCTATTTGGCCAGTCTTTCTGGATGAATTGATGACAAAGTAAATTGAGGGGAATGTTCTGAGGGCATTCCGTAATAGCAAAGGTCAGAAGTCAGTGCCACATGGCTTGGTTAGCTTAAACAGTTTTGATTCCTTTTCCATCTAGCTTGGTGAAAGGTGTGAGGGTAATACAAGAAAAAATAAATTCTTTTTTTCAGCCAAAGGTCAATGCCACAAAAAGCCAAAATTATCCTCGTGTGTGTGTGTGTGTGTGCGTGTGTGTGTGTGTGATCAGACTACAACATTTTTTGTGTGTGTTAACCAAACTTCGTGGAATGGTCGTGTTAGCCAAGGGGCTTACCTGTTGTTTTGAAGAATAATAGGTAAGGGTCATTGGTTGTTTTTAATGCATCAATAACTCAGTTTTTGCACCTACCAACTCGACAAAATCTTGAACAGGTATACCCACTAATGTTTAATAATATGCAGCTTAATCCTGCATCATCCTTGAACATGCTTGGGGTTTCATTTACTCGGGACTTATCTTGGAAAGATCATATTACATCTCTTGTAAAATCTGCTTTCAAGAGATTGGGTGTGCTAAGTTGACTTCGTTCCTTCTTTACCCCTGCACAGTTGTTGACTCTACAGTATACAGGGGTTTTATCCGCCCCTGTGTGGAGTACAACTCTCCTGTGTGGGGAGGCTCCCCACATACAGCTCTTCTCAATAGGGTGGAGTCAAAGGTTTTTGTCTCATTAACTCGCCCCCTCTTACTGACTCCCTTCAACCTCTGTCTCTTCGCCGCACTGTTGCATCTTTATCTCTTTTCTATCGGAACTTCAATGGTCACTGTTCCTCTGAACTGTCTGCATGCATTCCTCCACCTCTACGACGGGCGCGTAGCACCCGTCTAGCAGCAAACTCTCACCCCTTTTCTGTCCAATTCTCTATTGCAAGAGTTAACCGTTACTCCTAGTCCTTCATTTATGCAACAGGTCAGCTCTGGAACTGTCTCCCTCTGTCTGTATTTCCTGCTTCCTATGATCTCCAGTCTTTCAAACGCAGTGTGTCCAAGCATCTCGAAATTAATGGATCTTGAATTTGGCTCTCTTGTATTTTGTTTTTCTCTTGGAAGGAACAGTTTTGTGGGCTCGTTGCCTTTGGTTCCTTCTTCCTCACATAAAAAAAAAAAAAAAAAAAAAGAGAAGGTCAACGTAAAGAGCTTCAGTTCGATTTCAATCAACCGTTTAGAGAGGGCTAAGAGTGAAGGGTGAAGCGATTCGATTCTGAGTACAAACTGTCAAAAAACAAAGACAGCGCAAGGTCAAAAGTTTAATCATGTGACAAAAACATATTTGTTTAATTGTGAACTGAACTTGGTGAAAAGACTGAGGGTCATACAACAATGAAGCAATTCGATTTTGAGAACAGCAAGTCAAAGATCACGGTCAAAGAGAAAACAGATAAAAAAATAAATAAATAATTGATTTTGACCAATCTTAGTCGAAGGGTCGTGATTCAGGCAGGAATGACGTGCATCGACTTTAGAACAATCGGTCGAAAGGCAAGATCACTAAGCAAAGTCCTTAGAGCATTTGAAGAAAACGGCTGTTGCACTCTATAAATGCTCCTTTTTGCTATGAATGTACAGTACTAATGATTTCTTGTAGACCATAAAAATATTCGTTACTCTGTATGGCAAAGATATACACATAATGAATGCCTGGTGGTTTAGAGGAATAAGACGCTTCAGCTGGATGTGGCCCTTAAGTGTGTGCATCCGAGGGATACTCTGGTTTACTGCACACATGAGATTACTCAGGGGAAAGGGAGTGGCCACTCTTGTTTTATGTGTCTGGACGAATTAGCCTAGCCCCGAGACCCTACACTCCTGCAGGGACAACAAAGGACGTATATATATATATATATATATATATATATATATATATATATATATATATATATATATATATATATATATATATATATATAAGTCAATAGCAGGACGTTATTCAAATTATGCAGCGCAGATACTGCCAACGCTGAGGTCTTATGAGAGATGATAATGCACCAGCGGAGTGTGGAAGAGGGACGCAGTATGGTTCACCGTGTATAAGAACGCATCCATATTCTCGACTATTTGCTAAAATACGAACCACTGAAACCTGTACTCGACAATTTCCCCCACCTGCGATGCTGATGAACACAGGGAGCAATAACATGAGCACTGTTAAAACGACCATGGAACTCTTGGTGAGCTCTGTACCTCCTCAGTCAAGCTTATCAAATTGGAGATTCTTGACGTCGAGATTGAGCAGTGGATGATTCGGAGGGATAAGGGCAGGTGTCCATGGATTTTGAGTCCTCCTTCCCCATTTTTGAGCTAAGCCATTAGTTTTTCCCGGCCGCCAGGAGAAACTTTGGCCTTTTGTTAGTACAGACAGACGATATATAGCCCAAAATATGAAGGCAAAACTATGTGTGAGGAAGAACAACCGATATATCCCTGGGTCTCCATAAATGCGCTTCAACCCTACGAATAGGCTAGACTTCTCCAGTACGATGACATCTATTTACACTTCTTTGTAGCTGACACCAGACGATGTTATTCACTCTAGGAAAACGCTCTCATAGTGAAGGGGCTATGGAAGACTGCACTCAACAACCCCAGATCAGAGAATTTCCACAATCCTATAACTATGAAATCGCTTGGTGGTACTATGGCTTTGTCCCTTTCTGTCCCATAAGAAGATTATGAGGCCGGGGTTAGGCCACTCATTTTTGACAGTGAAGGCGATGGTGATAATTAATTCATCCCTGTGTGAGCAATAAATTCCAACCATCCATCAGACACAAACCTAATTGATCAATTAGATTATAGCGCCTAAGTCCATTTGACCACCAAATGTCCATTTGGTTATATAGTCACTACCCAACGTAATTAATGGTTTCCTGGGTCACAGGAAACCATTTTGCTTGTCATTCAGTGTAGTCACCTAAAGGTGGCTATATCGAGTGAATGACTGGTAAGTATCCCCACTTTCCGTGAAACTGTTATGAATATAAGAAAAAGTCTGTCATCGGAGTGCAGGGGTAAACAGCATATAACAATTGTGCTGGACCCCCTTTTGCCATTAGATGGATCCGTGCTACTAAAAAAATTAACAGTGGCAGCGACCCATGCACTGACCCCTGCAAGACGGATAATGCACTTTGCATTGACCACTTTTGCTTTAAGACGGCATTTTCGTTTTATCGTATCTACCACATGACTATTAGATGAAGCTTTTGAAAGACAAGTCTATATGATACAGCTTAATGTAGTTACTTGAATCTTTTCACTGCAACATGTTCGCTCAAGAAAAAAATATATAATGAAAACACCACCACCACCACCACCACCACAACAACAACAATAATTATTATTATTATTTTAATAATTATAATTATAATAATAATAATGATAATGATGATGACGATGATGATGATGATGATGACGATGATGATGATGATGATGATGATGATGATGATGATTAATTATTATAAGAACACTAAATTACATGAAGTTAACAAGGATAACATAGCCTATATCGTACTTCCTCGGAATAGAGGTGATTAATCATTTTGCAACGAAAATATTTTTACTTTCTCTGAATATCAATAGGCGGTCTTAATATTCCAACTTGAAAGATGAGATACACGATTCAGTTACTCCTTTACATTAAAAGTGCCTTGCTGAGTATAATGTAAAGAGCTAGCAATAAAGTAAGAACTGGCATCATATTAGTAATATCTACTTATCAATCTATCTATCTACCTATCAATATACGACTATATATTTATAAGAAAGTTAACCTGTATATATATATATATATATATATATATATATATATCTATATATATATATATATATATATATATATATCACTTCCTGTGGCACCCCACGGGATCCATAGGGTCTCAATGAACTCTCTCCACCAATAATTGTCTCTTGCCATCTCCTTCAGGTCGCACCAACACTCCTCTCCTGCTTCTTTTTTCATTGTCCTCAACCAGGTTTCCCTCGGCCTACCTCAACCTCTTCTTCCTCTAGCAGTCCACTCTGGCACATCCTGTATTAAACTACCTTCTTTTCTGTATATGTGCCCCAGCCACTTCCAGCGAGTAAGTCTCACATATTCATTAACTGGTTCCACTCTCGTAATATCCCTTACTCTTTCATTTGTAACTCTGTCTTGCCACTTTACCCCAAGAATCCTTCTCAGTATTTTATTCTCAAATCCTAATACTTTCTGATCTGTTGCAATTGTACTGTACCATGACTCATACCCGTTAATTAAAACTGGTCTAACCATGGACTTGTAAATTTTCACTTTAGTATGTGCCGAAAGCATATTATTATTCCAAACAGATTTCAACATTCCAACAGCTCGCCAAGCCTGTCTAATCCTCTCCTCAATTTCATTGTTTAATGATCCATTAGATGATACAATCGTTCCCAGATATTTAAAGTTTTCTACATTCTTCACCACATTATTCCCAATTACACAATCGATTTGGTTCTCCACGTTCATATTAATATTTTCAGTCTTTCCACAACCTATTACCAATCCCACTTTTTGTCCTTCCTCCACCAGACAATCAAGCACCCTCTGCATCTCGTAAATACTTCCGCAAATCAGTACAATATCATCAGCAGTGTCCAAATCCATCAGCCTCTTATTTTCTTTCCAGTTAATTCCTGCACCTGTTCTCCTTACAACCTTTTCCATAACATAATCCATAACCAAAACAAACAACAATGGCGAAAGAACTCCTCCTTGAATCACTCCTGCCCTAACTTGAAATGGATCACTCAAAGAACCACCCACCATTACCTTACAAAAAGTACCTTCATGCAGGCTTCTAATAATATTTACAAACTTTTCTGGTATACCATAGAATCTCATAATTTTCAACATAGCTCCACGTGAAACACTATCAAACGCCTTTTCAAAATCCACAAAACACATACTAAGTGGCATATTCATCTCATTAGCTTGTTGCATTAGATGCCTTACAATAAAAATCTAATCATTACAACCTCGACCCTTTCTAAATCCCGCTTGTTCTTCTCTTAAAATTTTATCAATTACCGGCTCTATTCTGTTCAACAAGATTTTGCAAAAAGACTTTTGCAACTACAGGTGTCAAAGTTATCCCCCTCCAGTTGCCACACACACTTAAACCTCCCTGTTTTGGTATTTTTATAATCACTCCATTTTTCCACTCTTCTGGAATTCCACCATTATCCCAACCCACATTAAAAAGTTTCAGAAGCGCATTCATCAACTCGTCATTTTCCACCTTAAGCATTTCAGGGAATATTCCATCCTCTCCTGGGACCTTAAAATTCTTTAACTCCTTTATAGATTTTGCTACCTCTTCCAAAGTTATATCCCCTGTTTCTATCTGCAAATCTTTCTCGGCTGGCAAAATGTCCTCTTCAGCTGGGATTGGTCTATTTAGAACAGATTCAAAGTGCTCTTTCCACCTTCCTTTTATATCCAAATCTTTAGTCATCAAATTACCATTTCTATCTCGTACAGGTATTTCCTTCCTTCTCTTTTCAGTCCCAGTTAACTCCTTTATGGCCTGATACGCTGCTCTTGTGCTCTGACCGTCATTTTTACTTAATTTAATTTCTGTCTCTGTCGCCTTTTCATCATATAGTCTCCTCTTATCAGGTCTAACGAGTCTTTTTACTTCAGAATGTAAACTCCAGTACTTTGCTATAAGTACTTCAACTACCTGGCCATCAACATGTTGTTCTTCACTTTTTAACTTAGCCTCTTTCCTTTTCTGAATTGCATTCCATGTTTCATCTGACATCCACTTTTTCCTTCTCGCTTTTCCCTTTTTCTTAATAGTAACCTTAGCACTCTCATGCAAAACCTCTTTTACCTCTCTCCACATTTGATTAATATCATTGTCCTCAGATTCCATCAAAGTCTGCAGGACTAGAAACCTGTTCCTACATCCCCACCGAAACTTTTCCCTCGTGCTCTCATCACTTCTCAGCTCATCCAGATCATAATTATTACCTCCTGTACAATTACTATTGACGTTTCTCTTAAGTTTTATTTTAATCTTTGACACAACAAGTTGATGATCACTACTTATATCTGCCCCCCTCCTTACGCAAACATCTTGCAAATAACTCCTATGCCTTCTGCTAATTGCAGTGTGGTCAATCTGGTTACAATATTTACCACATGGTGAAATCCAAGTAGCCTTATGTATTTTTCTGTGCTCAAAGATAGTTCCACCAATTATAAGGTCATTTGCCAAACAAAAGCTTGCAAGTCGCACCCCATTTTCGTTTCTTATACCAACACCCTCCTTACCCATACAATCTTCAAAGCCATCCCTACTACTGCCAACAATCGCATTAAAATCACCATTGTAAACTAACACATCATGTATTGCCACTCTATTCACTACATCCTGCAGCTTCTCATAAAAGTCATCCTTCATTTTATCAGCAGCCTGATTTGTCGGAGCGTACCCTACAACCATACTGATATTACCATGGTCAGATTTTAAACGAGCATAAAGCAAATTGGTTCAAACTCACATACTGCCTTACAAGCATCTTTACTCAGCAGTAAGCCTACTCCTTGGTAATGATTTCCATCACTCCTACCAGAAACCAACATAGTAATTCCATCTTCCAAATTCATTTTATCAACTCCAAACAACCTCGTTTCTGTAAGAGCACAAATATCCATCTTGTATTCCTTGAACACTGAAATAAGTTCTTCCATTTTACCAGCCCGATTGAGAGTTCGAACATTCCAGTTTCCTATTCTTAAGGTTCTTTTTGGATGTATAAACTTATTTCTACACCGTGGGATTCTTAGCACCCCCTGCCTACTTAAGGGCTGCACGGAACTGAGGGCCATTGCTTCGTCACCAGAGTTCATCAAGATTTCTTAGGCAGTAAAATATTTTACCCTGGAGCCAATGCCAGTGACTCGCAGGAACCAGACAATGGAGAGAGGAAATTAACTAAATGAAAGTAAAATGCAGAGGGTTTGGACAGACAAAGTACAAGGGAAAGAAAGAGAGCAAAGAGAATGTAGATAAAAGTGTCCCTTTTAGTCGCCTCTTACGACAAGCAGGGAATACTGGGGAAGTATTCTATCCCCCCTTCCCCAGGAGGAAGGGGGGATAGAATATTATATATATATATATATATATATATATATATATATATATATATATATATATATATATATATATATATATATATATATATATATATATCATCATCATCATCCGTATTACTCCAACCTATACAAAATGAATTAGTTTGATATCTGTTACCGTTCCCGTGATGGAAATGAACAAACTCACAGACAGACACACGCCTACACAGGTTGACTTTACTGTTTAGAGATAAACGTGTGTGTGTGTGTCATGTATAAGTCTTCATGAGGCAATAGTAATGATTATGCAATATTATCTGACACTAACGAGAGTGAATGCAAATGTGACAGCACCAGCAATTTGAAAGAAATGTAAATTATGCAGATGGAAAACCCGTGCGAAGAATATTCCGTAATACTTATTTTGCCCGTAAAATAACTAATGTATTTTAATGTGTCCATTTTAACCCATGGTGGGACAGTGGGTACCGTGTTTACGAAAAACGACTACAAAGCACAGAAAGAAGTCATACAGTGATTCCATTCTTTATCCATATGCTTAGGTTAGCTGGTGACTCTTTATTCTTTTTTTGAGCAAATTTTATGTTGTTGATACCTTCGTCATATTCCACTTTAGTGTTAATCTCAGACATTTATTTAACAATCTTTTTTTTTCTTCTTTCTGTGGAGGTAATATCTATGTATGGTTTGGTTCTTTTTTGTCCTTTTTGTTTTTCTCGTTTTTCTTCCCTGCATAAAACGTTGTATTCTGGAGATTACTGACTCCAGCATCCAGGCATGCAAAATATTGTACACACAAAGAAAAATACATATTTTTTCGCTAATTATTTAGTTTATTCCGAAACTCCTAATCATCATGTCAGGTTAGCAGAGCATAGTTAATTTCAATGTCATTCACATTGTAGCTGTAAAATTGCATTAATGTTTCCTAATAGCACCATGTGAATCAGCTACATTTCATTTTCAGACAAAGCAAATTTTCCCTATGACTTCATCTAATTATCTAACTATCTGGACAGACAGACAAATAGTCCAGTCTCCTTATAAATGTGAATTTGATTTCTAGTTAGCGCAGGGATGAGTTCAAAAATTAGAATTTCGTTAAAAAATTTTATTGATCTAGCATGACCCATCGATATGTCGTCAAACCTTTACCTCTATTACCAATACACCCGTCTTGTACCAGACAATCCTAACCACGGTAGGTGCTAACGCCTAAGTGGTGGCGTGTAGTGTGTGGTACATAGGAGGACTGCTGAGTCTTGGGGAACGGGCTATACCTGTGGTCAGTGTCCGATATATATATATATATATATATATATATATATATATATATATATATATATATATATATATATATATATATATATATATATATATATATACTTTTTTATGTCACTGAGACAGATGCTTCTGCCTTTATGGAAAATTGTTCTGTGGCTATACTGGAGAAAAAAACGTAATGAGTTAAGTTCGGACTGATTGAAAAAGAAATCGCATTTTGTTTATTCTACCTTTTCTTCCGGTTCCGCTTTGAGTGAGTCTGGAGTCGAAATTATGGCCGTGGTATTTATAATTTAACAAATGTCTTTAAATCTAGTAATAGTATCAGAGAGCAACTTTCAGCAGTGTTATCGGGTATACTTTAGCTTCCTTTTCTCTCGTAAAAACTTCTGAATGAAATAAAAATGTATTCCCATGAATACATAGTAAAATGGCACGTTATTCTGAACAAGGATGAATTCAGGGCCTGCCAAATGTTCCAGAAATGTATTCGGCTTTGGTTCATGACAGAACTGATCTTTTGCTAAAATAATTGGTTTCAGTGATGTAGCTGAGATAATTTTAACAATGCTTACGATGAAGGAGAATTTTTTAAATACGAACATTTGTAAAAATAACTTCACTGATCATCCATATATGTTAAACGGCATATTAGTTTGTGTGTGTGTGTGTGTGTGTGTGTGTGTGTGTGTGTGTGTGTGTGTGTGTGTGTGTGTGTGTGTGTGTGTGTGTGTGTGTGTGTGTGAGCAGAAACTGAAAAAATGATTTCGATGAAGCTTGTCAGGATGGTTGCAGTATGGTCACAGTTGGGTCCATTTCCGTTATATTTCGAGTAACATTTTCTAAAGGGGTGTTTTGACTCTTAATTTTTGCCTTGGTTTGCAAGAGCAGCAGTTGCTCCTGTGTCGACGCATAATTCGATGGTGTCGAGCAAGGCGATGCGTGAAATTGCAACGACTCATTTGAGAAGTGCTGATCGGCCCGGCATGGCCGTGAAAAACTTGTGAATATTAAAAGCTATAAATACAGGAGATTTAGCTCCGGGAGCTCCAGGACTTGATAATGGGTTGGGTGGGAGGGCGATTATGCTCGGTTTGATGTGGTGTGATCTGGTTTGGTGAGGTATGGTGTGAAATGGCTTTGCTAAAGTAGCTAATGTTGACTGGACAGAAACACCTTGTGTCCGAAAATCGTTAGTCATGGGCAGATGGACAGGGCCATCCTTAGATATGCTTATGCATCCAAAACGCACGAAAAGTATAACAGTTTCTGATACCATCTAACCACTAAGGAGGCGTTGTTATTCTGCAAATTGGTTAAAAACCTGCATAACTTATGCTCCAAATCTCAGAAGTTATCAATATGCTAGCAAGGCAGTGCAAATTACTTGGCATTTAACCTCTTCATTCCGACAAATTATATTTTCTTTTATTCTTACTATATCCGGACGTTTAACATACTTAAGTGCAAGAATTAGACATAACGTTCCCTAAAAAATTCACGAACAGAGATCCCTTACAACTGAATATGACTGTTTGGTGGTTGTCTGAATAAGAAAAAAAAATAATAATCACTAGTGAGAGGGATTAAGAATTCAAGTTCATTGGTGTCGTTATTACAGTCATCTTGGCAGTAACCCTCTCGCCTTTGTTACATAAAGACATTTTTATAGCTAATGACAGATCACTTACTCAGACTCCGACAATTCCTCGTTATATCAGTAATCCGTTCAGTACGATGACGTCTTATATACATCTTTCCTACCACCTGATGACGTATACAAGTTTTGGGTAGGTGTTTCGAACCTCTGGAAATATATAAAGCTTTTCTTAACCCCATCACAACAAGACGTCTCTCCTATGATAAACCTGATGGGAGCTGGACGCCTGTTTAAAATGTGGGCTTTATCACAGTGAGTGTTAATACCTTGATTCTGCTGACATTCTTTTTTTTAGTTTTTTTTTTTTTGCACCTTTCAAATGTTACTTATTCATTTTAGGAAGAACACTAATACTGGAGGTACTAATAAAGGCTATACTTAATCCCTCCATTTCGAAAAGTCGAACTTAAGCTAAATAAAACTGTGTGAAGAGAGCAGGAATAAGGCAAAAATGAAGTATTGCGGACAAGGGGGCCAAACCAGTGTCTCCATATATTAAAGTATGTTACCCAGTCTGTCATGCCTATCTTTGCTAACTGATCAACACTATCATCTTTCTGAGGGTGATTGGTATTATGGCAATATCTTCTTCTTCTTCTTCTTCAACTACGTATGCTTCTTCTTCTTTATCTTCAGCTAATAATAATAAAGTTAATGCAGGTTAATCCTCTGCATTCAGAGAAAACATGTAAACTGCATACCCAACCCTGCAATATTCATGCCAATTTCTTTGAAATCCCTGTTCTCACAGTTCCCTATTTCTTTAAATTTGGAGAGGGGAGCTGACCCCCATAAAAATCATGCTTGTAAAATTGTATATAGTGGAAAACTTTCCCAGTAACCAGCCGAAATCACCTCGAGTTTCATTCAAAACCACCAAAAAGCCTAGGAGTTAAAGCACACACACACACACACACACACACACACACACACACACACACACACACACACACACGGCCTGAATAAAGAGCAATGGTATAGGGCTCGTTGTCGATAATGATAGCGTTCTACTTAGTGACTAACTACAGGCGAGGACGAAGCCCTCGTGAGTCTCTCAAGTACTGACATCTCATACGAGCAGCCAGACCCGGTCCGACTGTAACGCTTTTGAGAAAGTTTTATCTCAGCAACCACAGGGCCGATCACTGCTTGGTTTACACCATATGATAGCCCAATTCTTTATGATTTGTTTTTTATAGTTCTCATCGCACCCAGGAGGTGCCTGTGACACGTGACACGCATCAAGTGCAGCATGTCAAAACTCTTCAAAACAGGGCCACAGGCCAGATAGTTTCTGGTAATGGCATGAAATTCTGGTAGGTATATAGCCATCAATATACTCTAGGCATTCTCGGGGTATAAGACGTCATTTCAGTGCTTTTGGGTGTAAATGGCCTCGCTCGTAACTCGTCGACAAAAATGTTTTACTGGTAATAAACCATCCACCAACACTATCCACCACCAGACACCTCAATCCTTCAAGGAGTGCCCACAAACAAATCGTGTCCATGTCGCCCTGTCCCCCGCCATTTCACTACCCTCCCCCCAGCTCACACCCCCCTCTCATATACCTCTCCAATCCATCCCTCTATCTCATCATCGGCCTTCCCCTCCCTCACCCCTCTTCCACCTCACTTACATTCACTATCCTCGCTAGTCTCTCGCTCTGCATTTTCTCTACATGGCAAAACCACCTCCTTGTATTTCTCCTAACGCTTTCCATCACATCCATATCCACACAACAAATCTGTTTCACTTCCTCATTTGTCAGTCTGTCTCGCCATGTAACTCTACATGCTCCTCTCAAGTAACTCATTTCCAGTGCTTTATATCTTGACTTGTGTCCTTCCAACAAGGTCCAGGATTCACTTTCATTCGTTAGAGTTGGTATCACAATACTATCCTGCAGTGACTTTTTTTTTTTTTTTACTTCCGTGCTCATTTCCCTACTTCTTATCTCTGCTTTCAAAGAACCAGAAACCCTTCTTCTTTGTTTCACCCTTCCAAGCACTTCATCCTCCTAACTTCCATCCCTACTCATGACATTACCCAGGTATGCACTCACATTTTCCATTTCTTCATCATCCAACCTTGCCGTACATTCAGTGACTTAATTTCTCTCGAACATCATAACTTTACTCCTTCCTACATTCACCGTTAGATTCCATTTCTTAGACAGTTTCCTAAACTCATTCACTAAACCTTGCGGTTCCCCTTCGTCTTCACTTGACAATATAGTATCATCTGCAAACAACAGTGCAGGAAGTTTCCAAACGCTGCCCTCTCTCTTTAGGGCCGCTCCAACATCCACTGAATTATCTTGTACTCTCCATATACAGATTGAACAGCCATGGAGACATGACACAACCCTGTTTCAATCCAACATTCAGACAGAAAAATTCACTCACTTCATTATCCACATGCACTGCAGCCTTAGCACCCTTATACATACAGTACACTTCATGGCATTCAGCAACTTCCCATTTACTCTATATAAACTTAATATTTTTTCAGATTCTTTGTGTATCCACTTTGCCATATGCTTTCTCCAAATCCATACAACTTCATAACCTTCTCTAGATTTTTTTTCCAATAAAGATCTTACGATGAATATCTGATCTACACATCCTCTTCCCTTCCTCAAACCTCCCTTTCCATTTGCAACGAATTCCTCTGTTATTACCCTAACTCTGCCAGTAAGCATCCTACCATATACTCGTACTTTTCCTATTACATTGTGAAGACAAATGTTCCAATGTTTACAACACGCTTCTTTTTCCGTTTTTCCTTAGTACAGGGGAATACTTATACCTGACTTCCAATCCTCCGGGACTCTACCTTTCTCCCAGACCAATCTGCACATCTTTCACATCCATTCTACTAGTGTCTCTCCCCCATGAATCAGCATTTCACCACATAATCCATCGATTCCTGAGGCTTTCTCCTTTTTGACTTTCTTCATTGCTTCCACTACTTCCTCTAGTTACTGCTACTAATGATAGTAATAATAAGAACAACAAAAACAATGAGACCAATAAAGTAATAATAATAATATAATATTAATAATAATAGTAGTAGTAGTAGTAGTAGTAGTAGCAGTAGTAGTAGTAGTAGTAGTAAAAACAGAACCCCATGCAGCATACAGTGCATTTACCTATGGTGTAAAGCACAAGTGGACCTTCGTGATGAGGACCATACCAGACATCGAGTTGCTGCTACAACCACTGGAGGATGCAATCAGGGATTCATACCTCCCATCTCTAACCAATGGTCACATCCCCACACCAGAAGAGAGGGACCTTCTAGCACTACCACCCAGGACGGGAGGCCTTGGCATTATAAATCCAGTAGCCGTGGCAAGCTATGAACACAGAAATTCACTCAGGCTCACCGAATCCTTGTCACAGAAGATCTGCGCCCAGGTTGAGACGAGTGAAATCGACCACCAAAGGCAGAAAGACATAAAGACACAGATAAGCAAGGAGCGTGAAGCAAGACAAAAAGACCAGCTGCACCACATAATCGAACATCTAACACCAGACCAGTGCAGAAGAGCTGAAATTACACAGGAGGCTGGGGCATCGAACTGGCTCACAACACTGCCTCTCAAGGCAAAAGGCTTCCACTTCAACAAACAAGAATTTATTGACGCCATAGCCTTGAGCTATGGGTGGCCCATAGAGAACCTACCTCAACACTGTGCCTGTGGCACTGCCTTTGATGCAAACCATGCAATGGTATGCAAGAAGGGAGGCTTTGTTTGCATCCGACACGATGAAGTACGCGACCTCACTGCCAAAATGCTGCAGGAAATATGCCATGATGTCACGATTGAGCCAGCTCTGCTACCCCTGGACGGCGAGCACTTCACCCACAGAACAGCAAACACATCAAATGATGCAAGAGTGGATGTCAGTGCTCGAGGTTTCTGGACACGTGGGCAAAGGGCGTTCTTCGACATCAGGATATTCGATCCCATGGCAGCATGTCATCGTGAACTGTCTCTCGAAGCTGCACACAAGAGGAATGAACAAGAAAAAAAAAATAAATGATCAAGTAAGGATCCAACACGTGGATCACGGTCGATTCACTCCCCTTGTATTCACGACATCAGATGGGATAGGTCCAGAGGCAGTGAGATTCTATTCGAGACTGGCAGAGGTTCTTTCTGAGAAGAAACGTCAACCGCAGAGTTCTGTTATGGCCTGGATGAGATGTCGACTGTCATTCTCCCTCGTGAGGTCTGCTCTGCTATGTCTCAGGGGCACAAGATCATCAGCCCTCAGGCCTGTCTCTCTGGCGGGTATGGATTACGAAGCTACTGTGGTCGAGAGTCGCATAGACCAGCGATTCCAGTAGTTTAATGTCTTTATTTACACTGTAATATCAATAAATAAAAAATAAAATAATAATAGTAATAGTAGATGGTTGGTAACCACAGCCGTTGGCGTGCTTGGGGCCAACGGATTGTAATATGAGGGTTAGTGTTAACCTTCACATTACAACTCCAAATGGTGAACTGTATTAGGAAGGTTGGTTTTGATCTTCACAGTATAATTCACCAATGGATGGAGGTGATTTATAAAAAAAAAAAAAAAAAAGTAGTAGTAGCAGTAGTAGTAGTAGTAGTAGTAGTAGTAGTAGTAGTAATAATAATAATAATAATTATAATAATAATAATAAATATAACAATAATAATCCGTCTGTCAACGGCCAGTCTCCTTAATCTTGTTAAGGGTGAACACAAATTAAATGGCCTTCATGTGGCCCTGTCCTCTGCCATTTAGCTGACAATTTCTCCAACTCTCTCTCTCTCTCTCTCTCTCTCTCTCTCTCTCTCTCTCTCTCTCTCTCTCTCTCATAAAGCTCTAAACTCTATCCTTCCATTGCATTCTTGGTTTCCCCTTCCATCTCTCCCCCTCCACCTCACATGCACTCTTCTAGTCAACCTATCTTTCTCCATCTTCTCCATATGGCCAAGCTGTAGCGGAGTATTTTTCCGAACGGTTTCAATCACATCCACATCAACACCACACCCTTCCTTCACGTCATTTGTCTGTCTCTCGACGTAACTCCGCATGTTCTTCTCATATATATCATTTCCACTCTTGATGTGTCCTTCCAACAGGGTCAAGGTTTCACTTACATACGTGAGTTTGGGTAGTACAAAACTATCTTATAACAACTTTATTTTCTTTAATTTCCACACATACTTCTCTATCACTGCCTTCAGTAAGAAAGCAAGCATTCCTCACTGCTGTACTGGTTCATGAACTACATCCTCTAAACTTCCATCATTACTCACCACACTACTTTAATACTGTACTGCACTCACATTCTTCATGTTCTGTCCACCCAACCTCACTGTGTATTCTTTGTCTTTATTCCTCTCAAAGATCGTAACTTTGCTCTTATTTAAGACTATAACTTTTCTTTTAACTTTATTCACGTTTAAATTCAGTTTCTTCCAGACTCTCCCAAATTCGCTCACCAAACCTTGCAACTTCCATTTATTATCACGTAGCAATACCGTATCATCAGGAAATACCCGTGGACTGTGTAGCGGAAGGGGGGATTTTATGAGTCAATTTCCATGTTAAACACCTTTACACTTGTAAGTAAGAATGTGAGGTCAAGTTAGGTAATATTTTATTTTAGGCGTCAGTCAGTAGCCTATGAACCCATTAACCCATTGACTTCTGGGATATCTCCTGACAAAAGTAAGTCGCTTGGTGTTGGCCTAATTAAAATTTTCAGGTAATACATACACAAAGAAATGCTTACTTGTCGCCTGTTTTCCTTTGCCTACTAGGGTTTCTCTCAACTGAGTAATATATTTCGATGTTTGCCTAAATTAAATATCCATCCTCAATAACCACAGCAAAAAGGGCTACCTTGGGATAGAAGGTCAGCTGCAATCCTCTCGGTGCGTTAATTTTAGCACATACAGCTCGAAATTATTATTGTTTGGGCAAGATTTTGTCACATGATGTTCATTCCCCAGCTTTCATTCTTCTCTTTATTCTGGGCCAGTACTCTTTTCATAGGTATCCTTTTCAAGTTGTGATGTTTCATACTTCGTAATAATTCAGTTTCTGTTATATACTTCAGGGAAGAGACACCATAGCTTCCATCTTTCATGTCACCAGCGATCAGCGACTTGTTGAGGTTCCTAGTTAATTCTCAGTCCCCTTTCTGCAGTAATACGGTTGATGTACTCAGTACTAACATCTGTGTTTTTGTGATGCTTTTTTACTTCTGTGGATATCGACACACCAAAGAATTACGTACAGAGAAGTATATATATATATATATATATGAGATGGAGAGATGGGGTGGAGAGGTATATGAGAGAGGGGTGTGTGAGTTGGGAGCAGGGGAGTGAAATGGCGGGGGACAGGGCGACTTGGAGGCGATTTGTTTGTGGCCACCCCAAACGGGATTGAGGCGTCTGGCAATAGATATATATATATATATATATATATATATATATATATATATATATATATATATATATATATATATATATATATATATATATATATATATATATATACCTTCAACACATTTACAGGAGGTGAATTAATGGCAGTGAGATGGGGCGGTAACTGATTAGGTAATTAACTCAACATTTTAGGTTGTTAGATTGTCTTTCTTCATTTTGGTTATATTTTCATTACCATAAGTTCAGTGAAGTTTGGCGATTTACGGTATTGTTGTGAATTTGCAGGTGCACAGTATTGCAACGGCCTGGGAGCGTTGTGGTGTGGTCCACATTGCCGTGATTAATAGAGTGATACACAGCTCAATGATTTCCTGTTATTGAGAGACTGCAGGTAGGAACAGTGTTGCAGTAATATTCTCGTATGAAATGATCTTAATGTGTAATAGTTCTTTGTTACTATGAAACAAGAACGCAAATAAACAATGTTTAACTAATTCTGCACTTAAGCACAGCAAGATTAGGGTTTGTCGCTTCCACATATTTTCATATCTAACAATACGCCATTTGTTCTTCATTTTGAGTCATACACGGTATACACATATGCATTATTTCTTGTTGAAATAATTTCGTTACCATTTATTGCATTATTCCGTAGACTGTAGCACCAGTCGAGCAGGGCAGTACTCCCGAGGTGGATGGAAAGCTGATGACAGGGAGTGCTGGAGCTCCCGTTTCATCAGCCCTCAGGACTAGTTCCTGACCATCCCTCTTTGCTGAACTTTTTCAATGTCTCAGTTACACAGAGAGTAGGCCAGCATGCTCTCCAGTACAAATTTCTCTAACTATCTTCACCAAACTACATGCACAGTACACACTACACTTCCTATTCAAAATTCAACAAAAATGGCGTTGTTTAATCAAGCCCCGGAGTCCCCAGGGGGGGGGGGACCATAAATGCCCCCGCCATCTGCCCCTCTCCCAGTGACGACTCGAGGTGCCTGGAACCACTGTCTGACTCTCTTCTTCTTCATTTCTGCAACGTTCGCGGCCTTTCATCTAACTTTCGCTCTGTTGAGCACCACCTCTCCTCCTCTAAACCTCACCTTCTTTTTTTGACGGAGACTCAGCTGTCTGAGGCAACCGACAGCAAACCCTTTTCTGTATCCTCCTACTTTCTCTATACTCATTTCAAAGCCAAAGGTGGCTGTTGTGTATACATACGCAACGACTTATCTTGCTCTCGTGTTCCTGAACTTGATTCTTCTGAATTCTCCACACTCTGGCTTCAGCTTTCCTGTCATTCTCTGACTAAATATATCTGTGCTGTTTACTTATCCCCTAATTCTACTGACTATCAAAAATTCTTCGACTATCTTACTTCTACGATGGAACACATTCTGTCCATTTCTCCTTTCTCTGAAATCTCCATTCTTGGAGATTTCAATGTTCACCACCACCTTTGGCTCTCCTCTCCTTTCACGGATCCACCTGGTGAACAAGCCTACATCTTTTCTATCCTTAATGACCTAGAGCAGCTTGTACAGCACCCTACCCGTATCCCTGACCGCCTTGGAGAGAGCTCCAACATACTTGACCTCTTCGTCACAACTAATCCTTCTGCTTACTCTGTTAATCTTTTCTCTCCGTTGGGCTCCTCCGAACACAACCTTATTATCTTAACCTGTCCTATCACTCCGATAACGCCTGTGGACCCTCCAGGGAAACGTCGTCTGTGGCATTTTGGAGCTGCGAACTGGGAGGCCCTCAGGCAGTACTTCTTTGATTTTCCCTGGAATGATTATTGCTTCCATGGCCGTGAACCATCTGAGTGTGCCTTGCGCATTACGGAGGTTATTCTCTCGGGCATGGAAGCATACATTCCTTTCTCATATCCTTTGACTAACGCAAGAAAGCCTTGGTTTAATCACGCTTGTTCTAATGATGTCCGCAACAAGGAGAAGGCCTACAAAAGGTACCGGAGCCAACCCACCCCTGAATCACATCATCTTTACATTTCTGCCTGGAACTGTGCTAAGTCTGTTCTTCGCTCAACTAAAAATAATTTCATCCATACTAAATGCTCTCAACTCTCCAACTCGAATTCTTCCCGCTCCTTCTGGCACCTTGCCAAAAATCTTTCTAACAACTTTACCTCATCATCCTTCCCTCCTCTTTTCTACTCTGATGGTTCTGTAGCAATTTCTTCTACTGATAAAGCAGATCTCTTCGCACAGACTTTCTCCTCCAATTCCACCTTAGACGATTCCGGTGCTGTTCCTCCATCTCTTCCCCCCTCTGACTTCCTCATGGCTGACATTAAAATTTCTTCAGTTGATGTATTTTCTACCATCACTGGCCTCAGTACTAACAAGGCATATGGGCCTGATGGGGTCCCTCCTGTTGTTCTCAAGAACTGTGCTTCTGTGCTTACACCCTGCCTATGCAAACTCTTTTGCTTTTGTCTGTCAACTTGTACCTTTCCTTCTTGCTGGAAGTTTGCTCTCATTCAGCCAGTCCCAAAGAAGGGTGACCACTCCCAACCCTCCAACTATCGTCCAATTGCTTTAACGTCCTGTATTTCAAAAGTTTTCGAGTCTATTCTTAATAGAAAAATTTTAGGGCATCTTTCCTATCACAACCTTCTTTCTGATGGTCAGTATGGGTTCCGTCAGGGACGCTCCACAGGCGATCTTCTCACCTACCTTTCAGACTCCTGGTCATCCTCCTTTCGGGACTTTGGCGAAAGCTTTGCCATTGCACTTGACATCTCAAAGGCTTTCGATCGAGTCTGGCATAAATCTTTAATTTCCAAACTGCCCTCCTACGGTTTCTATCCTTCTATCTGTGCCTTCATCGCTAGCTTCCTTTCTGGTCGTTCTATAGCCGCTGTTGTAGACGGCCATCGTTCTTCTCCTAGATCTATCAACAGTGGTGTTCCTCAGGGCTCTGTCCTATCACCAACTCTCTTCCTTTTATTCATCAATGATCTTCTACGCTGTACATCTAACCCTATCCACTCATACGCTGATGACTCCACCCTTCACCTTTCCATTCGGTTCCCACAACGCCCATCTCAACAGTTACTTCAAGAAACAAGGGATGAGGCTATGGCACACCTAATGTCTGACTTGGCTCGTATCTCTGACTGGGGTAAAAATAAAATGGTTGTCTTTAATGCATCTAAGACTCAGTTCTTACACCTATCAACCCGACAAAATCTTCCACACGTATACCCATTAATGTTTAATAATATTCACCTTAATCCTGCATCATCCTTGAACATGCTTGGGGTTTCATTTACTCAGGACTTATCTTGGAAAGATCATATTACATCTCTTGTATAATCTGCTTCCAAGAGATTGGGTGTGCTAAGCCGACTCCACTCTTTCTTTACCCCTGCACAATTGTTGACTCTATACAAGGGTTTTATCCGCCCCTGTGTGGAGTACAACTCTCATGTGTGGGGAGGCTCCCCACATACAGCTCTTCTCAATAGGGTGGAGTCAAAGGCTTTTCGTCTCATTAACTCTCCTCCTCTTACTGACTCCCTTCAACCTCTGTCTCTTCGCCCCACTGTTGCATCTTTATCTCTTTTCTATCGCTACTTTAATGGTCACTGCTCCTCTGAACTGTGTGCTTGCATTCCTCCACCTCTACGACGGGCGCTTAGCACCCGTCTGGCAGCAAACTCTCATCCCTTTTCTGTCCAACTCTCTAATGCAAGAGTTAACCGTTACTCCCAGTCTTTCATTTATGCAACAGGTCAGCTCTGGAACTGTCTCCCTCTATCTGTATTTCCTGCTGCCTATGATCTCCAGTCTTTCAAACGCAGTGTGTCCAGGCATCTCAAAATGATCGGATCTTGAATTTGGCTCTCTATTGTATTTTGTTTTTCTCTTGGTGGGAACTATTACTGCGGGCTCATGGCCTTTGGTTCCTTCTTCCTCGCATTAAAAAAAAAAAATATTCACCTTCGTTTTCGTTTTAGCTCTGAAATCCATAGGCTTTTCGTGGTCAGTCAAAACAAATGTAAAAATAAATTACAGTAGTTAAGAATTCATCTTGGAGTAATTGACAAAATTTGAATGCCTAGCCCGACACTATATCTATCTCCTTATTAACATTTATCTTTCACACACACACACACACACACACACACACACACACACACACACACACACACACACACACACACACACACACACGTACACTACTGTTTCTATCTATCTATCCATCTATCTATCTATCTATATATATATATATAGATAAATATATATAGATAGATAGATATAAATAAAGATATATATATATTCATTCATTCATTGCCAGACGCCATGTATCCCAATCGGGGTGGCCAAGGCTTAGAGTTAATTGTTTTACAGGGAGGGGCACTAATCCTCCACCAACCCCACTTGACACGTATATATATATATATATATATATATATATATATATATATATATATATATATACACACACACACACACACACACACACACACACACACACATCATTGGAGAGACTTTCCGATGCGAAGAAGTTAGATGTACCTTTCATTACTAGGGAGGTTTCCCAAGTTTGACAAAGTACCCTGACGTTTATGGAATACAGTTAGTAATACATCTTGCAGAAAGCCAACCACAACTAGTTAGCATAAAATCGTCTGAGGATGGCAAAAATGAAGACACTAAAGTAAGACTCTTCACATTCTGAAACGATTAAGATGGAGGTTATCTGAGTGAGTTGGTTTGTTTTCCCCTCGGAGGTCCCACAGAAAAAGGCATCCAGTTGCTTTAACTCCTCTGTCGGGCAGCGGCCGCCTCTCATACAACTATAATGCTCTCCCGGGGGACGCGGCCACAACTCGGTCTCAATTATTGACTCTGTAACTTGACCTCACAACTTTTTTCCTTCCCTGCACAGACTCGGGGCATGAGGCCAGCATGGTGGCAACTGGAGAACCTTTCTGTGTAGCTCTATCTCTGTCTCTACCAATTTGTTTCACTCTCCCCCCCTTCCCCTTTTCTCTCTCTCTCTCTCTCTCTCTCTCTCTCTCTCTCTCACACACAAGGAAATTATTGTCCCAGGCATCCGATACCAGGTCTGTTTGTTACGGATGGATTTGCTGTTGTGGTAACTGAGGTATATAGTAGGATAGATGAGATGCAGCACTGCTAAAATCGTACTTCTCCAGCATCTGGAAGCTCGCTTGACTAAGAGAAGATCCAGTCCTGCAGTGGATCTCACACGGGCTATTAACACTATGCTTACGATTACTCCAGGAAGCAACAGTTAGAGCGTTTCACTGAATGGTTTCAGAATATTGTTCTGCTTTTGCTGTACCCCAACACCACCCCTCGTTAACGGCCCTCATGCAATAGTGCCAGCAAGATCCCTTGTTGGACTCTGTCAAAAGCACTGATAGACATGACTATCCTTCACTTCTTATAGGCGTCATGGGAGCTGTTGAGCTCACGGCTTCCTTGTCAGCCTTTTGTGAAAGAATTATGGAATATTTTACACTCAGATACAAAGGAGGCAAGTAATGTATTTACATGGAAAGTCTTACGAGTTATCTCTTCATTCATTACTTACATGTAAAGTGCTGAAGCATACATTACCCGACTATATGTACCGACTTTATATATATATATATATATATATATATATATATATATATATATATATATATATATATATATATATATATATATATATATATTGTTACATAGCCTATGATTTCATCATCCTTTGTGTAATTCTAACGTACAGTAAGCTGCATGTTTGATCACGAGCGTGTTCTACCTCACTCCCCCCCTCCTCCCTTATAGTAGAGTAAGTCGTTCTTTCTGTTGTTCAGAGCAGGATTGTCAACTCTTTGTCCCCATGGCTTCATTTGCGCATCCTTCTTACAAGTTGTATCAAGCTCTGCCGGCCCCTATATAATGAGCTCAGTCTCTGCATTATTGCCACTTAGATCTACTCCTCATTTTGTTCACATCTCTGTCCTCCCCTGTACAGTTGTTATTATTGTGAGTGCTCAGGAAGTCTCCAACCATCTAGCAGCTGTGTAATTTGAGTATAACTGTTATAGCATTTCTTCTTGTACTGTGTAGCGTAAGGTGTTAATTCTTAGGCCTAGTAATGTTTCTGTGATTCATGTGTTTTGGGTGTCAGCCTTTATTAATAATATTTTGTATCTGTAATAATATATCTTGCATTCACTGAGTATTATCTGGTATTTCATTTTATCAGGGCTGACTTAGATAAATTTACTCTTGCTAATTTCGTGTTAATAGAGGCTATTGCAGTTAACCATATATTTAACCTGTTTTTTGCCATTACATTATCCTTATGAGTCCTGAATGTTTTGTTGTTAGTTTGAGCATTATTCTTTAACTTGTAATTTTACCTAACTCTTTTGTTTTGAACCTGGAACTTTACGGGACAGTAGTGATTTTTAGTATTCTCAATTAAAGTGTACATTATCTTTCTCTGTTCCGTAACATAAATTTGGCGACCTCTTATCAGGATATTCAGGATATTATCATAAGGATATTGCTTGATATTTTGTGACTGTGATTTATTCATGATGTCTACTATTACTACTCTTGATGAAGTCAAAGATTTTTTGTCAAATGTGCAAACAGTGTGTGATGTAGAAAACAGAGCAAAGAATGAACTTAAGCTTGTTGCTCAACAGTTGGGAATTGCAGTTCACTCTCATCATTCTAAAGATCAAATTGTTGGCATGATTAATAAAGGCTTGTTTAATGTAACTCCTCCAAATGAGCAAACGCAGATTGAAATAGCTAAGTTACAGCTAGCTCTGCAGGAGGCACGTGTTAAGGAAGTTGAGTTTCAGGCTCGTGCTAAGGAGGCTGAGTCTCAGGCTAAGGAGGCGGAGTCTCAGGCTCGTATTCAGGAGGCTGAGTTTCAGGCACAAGTTGAACTTGCTAGGATTCAGGCAGACCATGAGTATCGCATGAAACAAGGTGGAACTGGATCATCTAGCTCTGATGATTTTGATGTGGCTAAAAATGTTAAACTTGTCCCTCCTTTTAATGAATCTGATTTAACGAAGTATCTTCAGTTGTTTGAGAGGGTAGCTACAGGTTTTAATTGGTCCAAAAAGTATTGGCCAGTACTCCTTCAAACTGTTCTCACCAGTAAAGCTCAAGTAACTTATGCATCTTTGCCTCAGGATCAATCTGATAACTATGATGTAGTTAAGAGCTTGATTCTTAAGGCCTATGAGCTTGTTCCTGAAGCCTATAGAGTAAAATTTAGGACAACTTATAAGCAAGATAAGCAATCCCATGTTGAGCATGCAAAAATCAAAGAAGATCTGTTAGAGCAGTGGTTAAATTCTAAGAATGTGGATTCTGATTTTGACAAATTTAAGCAGATGATTTTGATGGAGGACTTCAAAAGGTGTGTTAATAAAGACGTAAGCCTATATCTTGATGAGAAAAAAATAGATAATTTGTCTGATGCTGCAGTTTTAGCTGATGAATATGTTCTCACTCACAAGAGATATTCTAAAGAAAAAGGGAAAGCTGAGTGTAAGTACGTTGCCTCTACTCAGAGTACAGGTAACAGGAAAGAGAATAAAGATGATGTTTCTCAGGAAGTAAATACCAGCTCTACCTCTAGAATTCAGAAAAGTAAATGTACTTAATGTAGTAAGCTTGGTCATACTACGGAGAAATGTTTCAGGAGACAGCGTGATGTGAACAAAAAGGAGTCTTTAAATATTCAGTCAATTGGTCTAGTGTCCACCCTTGAGAGTTCCCAGAATTCTTTAACTGAGTTAACTGAACCTGCTTTGAGGGGTAAATTAAATTCTCATGATGAAGCTCCTATTTTGAGCAGTAACATGGGTGACACTCTCAAGAGTTCATGTGCTAATTTCCTGTCTGATGGTTTTGTCAGTCCTCTGGACAGTAATGACAGGAAATCAGTTAAAATATATCGTGATACAGGTGCTTGCCAATCCCATATGCTGACCAGTGTTCTAGGCTCTAATGTTAATTCCTCTGATGAAACTGTAATCCTACAAGGTGTAGGGAATAATTACTTCTCTGTCCCTCTGTGCAGAGTGAATTTAGAGTCTGATTTTGTTAATGGTTCCGTTATGGTTGGGTTGGTTGAGACACTCCCAATGTCAGGTGTAACCTTCTTACTTGGAAATGATATTGGTGGAAGTCAAGTGTGTCCAGCTCCTAAGTTGTCTAGTGAGCCAGTGGCTGCGGCCCAGGATTGTGATGTCCCTGATGTGTTCCCTGCATGTGCAGTCACTAGGGCTAAGTCTAAAATTATTGGTGACTTAGAGGATAATGATGATGATGATGTTATCCTAGTTGACACTTTTCTTGCTAATTTGGACCACTCACCAGATGAGGCAGTACCCCGTAGTGTTGATAATTTGTCTCGTCAAGAGTTGGTTGAGTTGCAGGTTGCTGACCCTGAGTTGAAAGGTCTAGCTAACTCTGCTTGCAGTGAGGAAGAGGCAGCTGGTGCTTCTACTTGTTATTATATAAAGTCAGGAGTACTTATGAGGAAGTGGAGACCCCCAACAGCATCAGCCGACTGTGAATGGGAGGTTGTACATCAAGTTGTCATCCCTCGTGTTTGTAGGCAGGATATCTTTAGTGTGGCTCATGATTCCAGTTTGGCAGGACACCTTGGAGTGAGGAAGTCTGTGGCACGCATTTTGAAACACTTCTACTGGCCAGGTATCTTCAGGGATGTTTTCTGGTATTGTAAGTCTTGTCACACCTGTCAAGTTGTGGGGAAGTGTAATCAGACCGAAAAGGTTGCACCTCTAGTTCCCATTCCTCCTTTTGAGGCGCCTTTCACCCGTGTATTGGTGGATATTGTGGGCTCTCTTCCTAAGACTTCTTCAGGATTTTCTTATGTGTTGACCCTGATTGATATGGCTACTCGTTATCCTGAAGCCTTTCCACTTAGAAATATCTCAGCAAAGAACGTGGTTAAGGAAATGCTAGGGTTCTTCACAAAGTTTGGTCTGCCCAAGGAGGTACAGTCAGACCGGGGAAGTAATTTCATGTCAAATGTTTTCAAGCAGTCTCTGAAAGAGTTGGGCATCACCCAGATGACGTCTTCAGCTTACCATCCCCAGACCCAAGAAGCGTTGGAGAGATATCATCAGACACTCAAATCGATGCTCAAGAAATACTGTTTGGAACATCAGAAAGACTGGGATAAAGGCCTTCCATTCGTTGTATTTGCCGCAAGAGAATCTCCAAATAAATCACTGGACTTCTCACCCTTTGAACTACTGTTTGGCCATGAAGTAAGAGGACCCCTTAAGCTACTCAAGGAATGCTGGCTGTCGGAGGAAGATGACGTCAACCTGCTGGAGTATGTGATGAAGTTCAAAGAACGGCTGTCCACTGCTTTACAGCTGGCGAGAGAGAATTTAGGAGCTGCTCAGGAGAAGATGAAGACTTGGTATGATAAGAAGTCCAGGTTACGCCACTTTCAGCCAGGAGATCAGGTTTTGATTCTGCTACCGGTGCATGGGCAACCTCTTCAAGCCAAGTTTAGTGGTCCTTATTTCGTGGAGAAGAAACTCAGTGATGTCAACACTGTCATCACCACACCAGATCGTAGAAAGAACAAGCAACTTTGTCACATCAACATGCTAAATTTATACCACAGGCGGGACGAAAATAACCCAGTCTGCACTGTAGCTGTTCCACCCGAGTCTGCAATTGAAGTTCTCCCATGCAGCATGAGCCTGAGTGATAGTTTGGGGAAGAATCCTGATATCATGAATGATCTCCAGACTAAGCTTTCTCATCTAGCTCCCGAGGAAAGGCAGGAGTTTTCGGCATTACTGCAGGAGTACCCGCAAGTGTTCCGTGCCACTCCAGGAAGAACCACTGTGTTGATGCATGATGTCGATGTTGGAGACGCAAAGCCAATTAAACTTCTTCCTTACCGTGTGAACCCAGTGAAAGTTCCTCTCATCCAGAAGGAGCTTGGCTACCTGTTGGACCACAAGATGATTAAGCCCTGTCAGAGCAAGTGGAGTTCTCCTTTCACTCTAGTCCCTAAGCCAGGTGGGTCACAGCGGCTTTGCATCGACTACAGACGTGTTAATCAGATAACCAAAACGAACACTTACCCTCTCCCTCGCGTGGAAGATTGCATAGACAAGATCGGAAAGGCTAGGTACATAAGTAAGTTTGATTTGTTAAAGGGATACTGGCAAGTACCTATGACTGAACGTGCTAGGGAGATCTCATGTTTTGTAACACTAGGAAAGAATTTTGCATGTTCTGTAATGCCATATGGTATGAAGAATGCACCAGCCACATTTCAGAAGCTCATGAATGTTGTAACAGAGGGTTTGGCAGGGTGTGTTGTTTATATTGATGATGTATTAATCTTCAGTGACAACTGGAAAGATCACCTATGCCATGTCAGTAAATTTCTTGAGCGTTTGGTTCAGTCTAATCTTGTAACTAATTTATCAAAGTGTGAGTTTGGTCAAGCTAAAGTTCAGTACCTTGGGTACGTAATTGGTGATGGACATGTTGCACCACCAGGAGCTAAGGTTCAGGTTATAAGTGATCTTCCCAGACCTAAAAGTAGGGAAGAGCTACAAAGATTTTTGGGAATGGTAGGTTATTACAGGAGATTTGTTCTTAACTTTTCGATTCTTGTATCACCACTTACAGACCTACTGAAAAAGGGAGTTAAATTTGTCCGGACCGATAACTGTGAATCCTCTTTCAACAAACTTAAAACTATCCTATTAAGTCAGCCAGTGCTCGCTACTCCAAATTTTGCTAAGCCTTTTAAGATGGCTGTTGATGCAAGTGATACAGGAGCTGGGGCTGTTTTGCTGCAAGAGGATGATCATGGTATTGAACATCCTGTATCTTATTACAGTAAGAAGTTCACTCCACCTCAAAAGAACTACTCAACTATTGAGAAAGAGCTTTTGGCCTTGATTTTGGGTTTACAGCATTTTTAATTTTATTTGTGTTCTGGTTTTGACCCCATAGTCATTTATACCGATCATAACCCACTGAAATTCCTTAGTAAGTTTAAAGATAAAAATCAGAGAGTCTACTTCTTCAGGAGTATTCATTAGACATACAACATGTCAAGGGGAATGAAAATGTTATTGCAGATTGCTTATCTAGACTTTAGACAGATTGTTTTAGAATAATAAGAAATTTCCTTTGTAAATTTCTTTTTCTTTGTGGGGAGGTGTTACATAGCCTATGATTTCATCATCCTTTGTGTAATTCTAACGTACAGTAAGCTGCATGTTTGATCACGAGCGTGTTCTACCTCACTCCCCCCTTCCTCCCTTATAGTAGAGTAAGTCGTTCTTTCTGTTGTTCAGAGCAGGATTGTCAACTCTTTGTCCCCATAGCTTCATTTGCGCGTCCTTCTTACAAGTTGTATCAAGCTCTGCCGGCCCCTATATAATGAGCTCATTCTCTGCATTATTGCCACTTAGATCTACTCATTTTGTTCACATCTCTGTCCTCCCCTGTACAGTTGTTATTATTGTGAGTGCTCAGGAAGTCTCCAACCATCTAGCAGCTGTGTAATTTGAGTATAACTGTTATTGCATTTTTTCTTGTACTGTGTAGCGTAAGGTGTTAATTCTTAGGCCTAGTAATGTTTTTGTGATTCATGTGTTTTGGGTGTCAGCCTTTATTAATAATATTTTGTATCTGTAATAATATATCTTGCATTCACTGAGTATTATCTGGTATTTCATTTTATCAGGGCTGACGTAGATAAATTTATTCTTGCTAATTTCGTGTTAATAGAGGCTATTGCAGTTAACCATATATTTAACCCGTTTTTTGCCATTACATTATCCTTATGAGTCCTGAATGTTTTGTTGTTAGTTTGAGCATTAAACTTTAACTTGTAATTTTACCTAACTCTTTTGTTTTGAACCTGGAACTTTACGGGACAGTAGTGATTTTTAGTATTCTCACTTAAAGTGTACATTATCTTTCTCTGTTCCGTAACAATATATATATATATATATATATATATATATATATATATATATATATATATATATATATATATATATATATATATATATATATATATATATATTATCGCAGCAACGCTTTAGTAATAACTCTTAAGCTGTGAGTACTGAAAACATAATTTTCAGAGGGAAAATATAAAATTAAGCTTACTAAGATTCCCTTGAAATATTTATGTGAAGGAAATTATTATAACTAAATTGGCGTACAAACGCAGCTCAGATAATGCCCCTGTAACAACAGTCGATTGGTAACATGAGTAAAACTGCGTGTTCTTCAACTAAACTCATATTGAGCCGCATTAAGAGTATGCAGTATGTGAGTCACGCACAATACGACAGTATCATTTAACTAGTCTGCCCCTCAAAGCTCTAGTCAGAGCAAACAAGGTACAGTCAATACTACTGTTGACATTTTACCCGTTGAACACAAAACTCTGACGGTAACCACAACAGTATTATTTCCACCATCTGGAAACTGATTCGGGAGACAAAAGACATTTGAAGTTGCCATTATCTGAACTGAATGAACGGAAGCAATGATTGATTTTGTGTGTTGGGTGCGGTGATACAATAAGAAGGTACGTAATGGATGCAAGAACATATAGAGGTTGGGGAGTGGACTTTCTGACCACCACTTGGTGGTGGTGAAAGTCAAGGTTCAAATGAAATGGAGGAATAAAAGATGGGAAGGACAACAGGAAGTAGTTCATACAAGAAGGATAGAAAGGTTGCAAGAGGATGGAAGAAAGGCAGAATATAAGAGAGAAGTGGAGGAGCGATTGGGTAAATATGGTTTGGAGCAGATGGGAGACATGGAAGAAATCTGTGCAGCATGTGAGACGGTGTGTGGGGTGAAGAGAACATGAAACGGGGTGCAAGGAACAGCATGGTGTAATGAAGAGGTGAGACAAGCTGTGGCGCAAAAGAAGAAAGTATACAGTATAGTGAGTAGATGGGATGCAGAGGCAAGGATGAAGATGAGAGATGGAAGAGTTATATGTTGAGAGGAAGAGAGAGGTGAAATGATTAATAAGAGTAAGAAGAGAGTGGATGAGGAATTTGGAAGGAATTTGATTGTAAAATGGAGGGAATGTAAGAAAATGTTTGGGAAGAGGTAAAGAGAGCTAAAAAGGGTGATAAAGAAGTTACTCGGGAAGTGAAAGATAAAAATTGTACTTTTTTTTTTTATGCTAGGAAGAAGGAACCAAAGGCCATGAGCCCGCAAAACTGTTCCTTTCAAGAGAAAAACAAAATACAAGAGAGAGCCAAATTCAAGATCCGATCATTTCGAGATGCCTGGACACACTGCGTTTGAAAGACTGGAGATCATAGCCAGCAGGAAATACAGACAGAGGGAGACAGTTCTAGAGATGACCTGTTGCATAAATGAAGGAGTGGGAGTAACGGTTAACTCTTGCATTAGAGAGTTGGACAGAAAAGGGATAAGAGTTAGCTGCTAGATGGGTGCCACGCGCCCGTCGTAGAGGTGGAGGGATGCAAGCAGACAATTCAGAGGTGCAGTGACCATTGAAGTAGCGATAGAAAAGAGATAAAGATTTAACAGTGAGGCGAAGAGACAGAGGTTGAAGGGAGTCAGTAAGAGGAGGAGAGTTAATGAGACGAAAAGCCTTTGACTCCACCCTATTGAGAAAAGCTGTATGTGGGGAGCCTCCCCACACATGAGTTGTACTCCACATTGGGGAAAGATTGTTAGTGGAGAATGTAGGAGTGAGCAGATGGAGAGAACACTTTAAGGAATAGCTGAACATAGAGAATGAAAGTAATGCTAGTATATGTGGCTGGAGAATGGCTGGGAGAAGGAGAGATGTGACAAGAGAGGAAGAGATCAGTAGAATGGAAGTTATGTAAGCAATGAAGAGTGTTGAAAAGGGGAAAGCCCCAGGAATTGATGGAGTGTGTGACGAAATGCTGAAGCACGGGGGAGAGATAGTGGTAGAATAGATGAAGTTGATGTGCAGATTGGCCTGGGAGAAAGGTAGATTCCCGGAGGATTGGAGGACTAGTATAATTATTCCCCTGTTCTAAGGAAATGGGGAAAAAGAAGTGTGTTGCAATCATAGGGGCATTTGTCTTCTTAGTGCAATAGGAAAAGTTAATGGTAGCATATTTGCTGAAAGAGTTCGGTAATAACAAGGAATTAGTTGGAGGAGAACAGGGAGGTTTTAGGAAGGGAAGAGGTTGTGTAGATCAGATATTCATTCTTAGGTCTTTAATGGAAAAGTTTCTAGAAAAGGGAATGAAGCTGTATGCCACCTTCCTGGATTTCGAGAAAGCATATGACAGGGTTGATAGAAAGGAATGTGGAAACCATTAAGACCATATGGAGTTAATGGGAAGTTGTTGAATGCCGTGAAGAGTAAGTACGAGGAGGCTAAGGCTGCAGTGTGTGTGGATAGTGAACTGGATTAATTTTTATATTTGAATGTTGGACTGAAACAGGTATGTGTCATGTCTCCATGGTTGTTGAATCTGTACATGGATGGTGTTATAAAAGAGATACAAGGTAGGGCAATGGATGTTCGAGAGACCTTAATGTGAGAGGGCAACATCTGGAAAATCCCTGTACCTTTGCTTACAGATGGTACTGTTGAACATAGAGAAGGAAAGTAATGCGAGTATAAGTGGCTGGGGAATGCCTGGGAGACGGAGGGATGTGAGAAGAGAGGAAGAAATCAGTAGGATGGAAGTTGTGAAGACAAAGGGGAACTACAAGGCTTGGTGATTGGGAGTGTGTGTAATAAACGGACTCTAACGGTGAATTTAGGGAAGAGTAAAGTTATGGCCTTTGAGAAAATGAAGTCACTGAGTTTACAGTGAGGTTGGAGGAAATGGAAAGTGTGAGTGAGTTTAAGTATTTGGGTAGTGTGATGAGTAAGGAAAGAAGTTTAGAGGGTGAAGTGCTTGAAAGAGTACAACAAGGAAGAAAGGTTGCTGGTTCTTTGAAAGCAGTGATAAGGGACAGGGAAGTGAGCATGGAAGTAAAAAAGTCCCTTCATGACAGTGTTGTGATACCATCTTTAAAGTATGGAAATGAAGCTTGGACCTTGTTGGAAGGACGCAAGTCAAGGGTGAGAGCAATTGAAATGAATTATTTGAGAGGGGCATGTGGAGTAACGTCGAAAAACAGACTGCCAAAAAGGAAGTAAAGGAGCATTGTGGTGTGGATGAGGATGATAGACAGCGTTAGGAGCAATAGACTGATGTGGTTTGGCCATGTGGAGAGGAATGAGAACGAGAGAATAACAAGGAGAGTGTATGCGAGTGAGGTGGAAGGGGGGAGAGGCAGGGGGAGGCTGGGGATGAGATGGAGGGATGAAGTGGAGAGGTATGTGAGAGAAGGTGGTGTGAGCTGAGAGCAAGGCGGTAAAATGGCGTTGAACTGGGGGACATGGAGGCGAATTGTTTGTGGTCACCCATACGGGATTGAGGCGTCTGGCAATAGATAGATAGGTTGATTATCTGAAATAGTTATGTTTGCTAGAAAATAAAATTTATATAAGATTTTCACACGTTACACAGTTTATGACGTCGTTTTTTCCCCCTAACAAACTAAATTTATGAGACATCTGACTGACTGAAGGAGTTAGAGGAATTCTGACATTTCGTCCCTCCATTCTGATTCTCCTATGATTCACTCTCAACTGAACGAAATTGTCTGGCGTTTGCCGGAAAAGAGTACTAGAGGTTTCACGATCATAAGAGAGTTAATGACACATGCATTATCGCTCCGATTCGTATGGGTAGGCTGGAAGAAATGCAACTGATCACACTTAATTTCTGGCACATTAGAGTACAATGTAAACGTAAGATATGGCCATTTTAGATGTGATAATCATCAACAGAATTAATGGATAAACAGTATCCCCCAGACTTACATTCTTTGTATTGGCTTGCCGTGGCTTGGATATAAGCTTAGTTGAGGTGAAGTAAGGTCATGGTATGTTAGTTTAAGTCAGGTCTTCCTTTGTTCTGTGTACCTCTCCCTGCTGCAAGTATGATTCCTCTATCTATCCATCTATATGTCAAATTATCTATCTATCTATCTAGCTATATGTATGTATGTATTTATATGTATATGCGTTCATCTGTATGTGTGTATATGTGTATGTATATATACACAACAACATGACGCCGCATATGGTAAGGATTGTGACCTTGGGAGAAGTAAAAGGATTAAGGTTAATTAACTGACTATTCTCTTAAGAAGATTAAGTTGATGCAAAGAGCCTTCTTTGCCATCCTTGCTTTATTCCTCAGGTTAAAATATGAGTTCCGCTCTTCCTTCTGTGTGCCCCTCCCTCCTGAAGGTGTACTAAGACCACCAGCATGTCTCTGTCTCTCTGAAGATGTAATGTACGTAATACACGAAACTACCGTACTTTTTGTGTGTAGGTTCATATTTACGGTGATGAATTTCCCCATATATAAATAAATCAAGAAGTAAATAAATAAACATATTATATATATATATATATATATATATATATATATATATATATATATATATATATATATATATATATATATATATATATATATATACACACAGTAGATAGATAGATAGATATACATGTACCGTATATATATATATATATATATATATATATATATATATATATATATATATATATATATATATATATATATATATATATATATATATATATATATATATATATATATACAATACGAACGTCCTTAGGAAAGCAGTCTTATATTGAAAACAAACACCAGCGCTCAATAGAGAAACATCATGTGGCAAATTATAAAGCACTTTATATAGTACATTATAAAGGCTAAGCAGAAAACGACATAAATATAAAAGTAATTTAATGAGCTGGTTAACCTGTTAAAGAAGTAAAGTAAAAAATCGGTACAAATTAAAAACTGAAACCAGTAAAGTCAAGTAAAAGGTGAGGAGAAAAGAAAAAAAATATATAGAACAGTGAGAACAAACAGTGATAACAGTGAGAGTGGGGCTGCAGGGATGTGTGATGTCGCCTTGGTTGTTTAATATTTATATGGATGGTGTTGTAAGGGAGGTGAATGCAGGAGTATTAGATGGACGTTTGAGTCTGGCAAATGCTGATGGTAGAGAATGGAATCTGAATCAGCTGCTGTTTGCGGATGGTACTGTGAAGGGATTGACAGAGTTGACAGAGGAGTTTGGAAGAGTGTCTGAAAAGGAGGAAATTGAAAGTAAATGAGAATAAGAATAAAGTAATGAAGTTATGAGGTTGGTAGATGGTAGGAGGATGAATATAGTTTTGAATGGTGAGTTGCTTGAGGAGGTAGAATGTTTTAAGTATTTAGGGTCACGTGTTGCTGTGGATGGAAGAATAGATGCAGAAGTGATGCTTAAAATGAATGAAGTAGAAAAGGTGCTGGGAGGAATGAAAAAAGTGTTTAGATGTTGTTCACTTAGAATGGATGTAAAGTAAAGGCTGTATGAGGGTGTTGTGGTACCAACTGCATTATATGGGGCTGAAATGGAATATGGGTGTAGCAGAGGGGAAAAAGTTTGAATGCAATGGAGATGAGGTGTCTGAGAAGTGTGTAAAGTGCAGCGTATGGATCGAATGAGAAATTACGAAGTGTGAAGGAGAAATGGAGTTGTGCGGGAGATGGCTGATTGAGTTAAGCAGAGGGTGTTGTGATGGTTTGGGCATATGGAGAGAATGGATGATGAGTGCATGGTGAAAAAGATAACTGGATCAGATGTGAGAGGTTGTAAGGCTGAGAGGAAGACCACGAATAGAATGGATGGACAGTGTGAAGAGAGCATTGGATGCAAGAAAGATGTCTGTTGAGCAAGGAAGAGTGGCTGCACATGATAGAAATGATTGGAGAGAAATTATGATTGAATAAATGATGACGCAGCCCTGAGGGGATATTCTCCCGCATTTAGTGTGATCAGTTGATCAGGTCAGGTGCGGGTATAGGGATGGGTCCACTATGATGTGGCAAGGGTAAACCAGCTCTGCTGTCGCACCCTGTTGCGGATGTCACTGATTGCACTGCACAGTTGAGCCTCATGCTGTGTGGTGCGGTGAGGATCTGTCCCTTCTTCCCTTGGGGCTAAGATGCGAATGAATGCATTTGAGTGGATGAGTAAATTGGGACTGTGTCGTCCTGTCTCAGCTACCTCCCTTTCTTTGGGGGAAGCAGCCTAGGTATATATGTAGATAGACAGAGAACAAACAGGCCATTAACCAAAATACAATGCCATACCCAACATTCCTGAGCATCTGACCACCCCTTCTGCTTTGACTCATTCCCAGTTCTCTCTGTCCGTGCGAACGAGGCTGAGGTCACTCAAGTCGGGCCTCTGTTGAATGTGCAGCTTAAGTAATCACTAGTCAGCAATGTGACCTCCCTTGAGTTTTTGGGTTATGAATGTAAGCATTACAAGGTTTAATAATATTTTGCCCTGTGGACTTTGCTTTACTTGGTTTTATTAGTTATATTCTGTTTTTTCCTTTCTCCTTGGCGTTTTCCGTTTCACTTTTTAATGTGTACCAACTTTAATCTTTACTTTGCTTATACGATAATATAGATTGACCAACTCATTTAATTACTGATTCTTGTATGTCGTTATATGTTTAGTTTTTTATAATGAAGTACCTGTATGTGAATTGCTGAAAACTTTTGCCACATGATATTTCTCTTGTTGAATGCCTCATGATGAAGTAAAGTTTTCTCCGAAACTATCGCGCTGAATAAACATGATGTTTTTCTTTCGAGTGCTGGTATTTCTCTTCATTTGATATATACATCTCTCTCTCTCTCTCTCTCTCTCTCTCTCTCTCTGTTATACACACACACACACACACACACACACACACACACATATATATATATATATATATATATATATATATATATATATATATATATATATATATATATATATATATATATATATATATATATCAAAAACTATAATCTACATGCGATAAAAACTCTTCAGGTTGGCCTTGCCGTGTGATATTAACAATTGACCTCTTGTTCTCAAAAAATAAATAAATAAGTAAACTAAATCAGCCTTTTGAACCATCCCCAACGGATTGACTAGGTTTAATCCAAGTCAGATATAATCTGGTTTAGTTATGTTGCTTACACAGACACAAGTGGGACGAAAGTTAACCATGTCTTTCTGTTCTGACTGATTGTTCTCAAAACTGAATACGTCCGTTTGTGCTTGACTCTACACCCTTCCACCATGTTTAGTCCAAATACTGTCAGAAATGTTTGCGTTGACCTTGGTCTTTGACCATTTTTCTATGATCCTGACCTTTGACTGAAGAGTTGAATCCATTCATTCCTAGCTCATATACAGTCCCTTCACAATGTTTACTCTGAATAAGATAAAATATGGTTTAAGTCGATCTTGTCCTGTAACCTTCGCCTTTGACCTAGTGTTCTAAAAAACAAGCAGTTTACTCCTTGGGTAGCCCTCAACCCTTCCACTTCTGATTAAAGTCGGAGCAGTACTCTGTGAGATAATTTGTTAACAATCAAACAGGTGAGTCAAATTTTGACCTTGCCCTGTAACCATAACCTTTCATCAAGTGTTCTCAAATTCAATCACTTTGTTCTTGCCTCTCATTCCCCTTCCACAAAGTTTGGTTTAAATTGGCTGCCAACTTTGTATGGTGATTCTTTTTGCTCTACGTTTGACATAGCCCTATAACCTTGACCTTTGATATTAAAAAATACACACAGAAAAAAAAGGATTTACTCACTGACTGTCCCTCAACTCTTGCAGTACGAATGGTTAAATCAAATAAAATCTCATTGAGCTATTTTGTTAAAATACACACACACACACACACACACACACATGAAACACAACATCCGCAGGTTCTAATCTAGATAATACAAACAACTCAGTAATCCCATACTACTATTTATGCAGACAGGTATGCTTAAAAGGCGGCTGGTAAGCTATGGTAGAGCATAATTACACCCTCACTCGAGAACCAAATGGTTGACATGTTTTGCGCGCGTGAGTGTGTGTGTGTGTGTGTGTGTGTTTTCTAACAAACAAGTAGCACAATTTTGTATCCGATTTTAACCAAAATTTCTTAATCCCTTAACCGCGGGGTGTCACTTTCATGACGCTTGGGAGCAAGGGATCATACCACGGTGTGTCACTTTTGTGATTCTGTGCTATTTTGAATTCGCCCGGGCTTCCAAGTGGTGACTTGTATCATCTATCAGTACTACCAGTGTCCAGCTATACTCAGTTCTGCTAATGTCACCTGTACTCCCATCCACTGTTGACAATTTAGCCATTTTTCTCCTGTCCTTGACTCCCCTCCTCCTTACCTCCCCTCCATTACCCTCTCCTCCCACCTGACCAGCTGTGCTGCGCTAAACAAATGCTGGATGGATTTTTCCACTCATTTTATCCGTTGAAATGTGCCCTTTGCCCTATTCTTATACAAAAAAATATATAAAAGAAAGAGAAAAGGTAATTGATACTGCCATACATCTGGAATGGGCTAATTATCACCTGGTAACACCTCACGTGCACTCGTTCACTAATTTTCCCTGTTTATTTCCCCTTAAAATATGCTGTATGACCTGTTCTCATAATAAAAATATATATAAGAAAGGAAGGGAGAAGCCTAAATGATATTTATATTCACTTGGAACTACCTAATTTATTATGTATTGTCTAGATTTCCTGCCAATCATTTCATAGCGTATATATTAGCAACTGTCACCTCGCAGACATTGGCAGCCCTTCACTGCCCCTAGGCAACAGCATTCAGTTTACTGTTGTCTTTCAAGGTGAAACCACGTCGTATTCGTGCCTGTCCAATTCCACTGCTTTTTAGCCCCATGCAAAGGTCGCTGTAACCTCTACCCCTACTAAACCTCGTATGGAAAGGGGTAAAGGGCCAAGTGACTCTGCTGTGGAATGTGAACTGGCTAACTTATCAATGATAATGATGGACAGTGACTATGATCTTTCTGGTGACTCTAAAACAGTGCACGTGGAAATGTAAATAATGTGTAAATAATGTGTAAACAGCATGTGAAAGCAATGAATGTAAATATAACTGAACAGTGGAAAATAGTTTTATAAGTTATATACTGCAAGTGACAGTGCATAACATAGCGTAAATAAAATAGATATGTAAATCTTGTAAATAAAATAGAGATTGTATAAATAGAAATGTAAATAAATAGTAATATAAGAATACGAGTATATTGTATATACTAGGAGTAATGAAAGTGAAAGTTTCACTCTAGCTTGTATGAATACTGGGAGTAATGAAAGTGAAAGTGACAGATTCACTCTCTATGCTAGTATACAGGACAAGAAAGTGAATGCTTGGAGTGGAAATAAACTACTAGTAGTGAAAGAAACTTATAGATAAATATTGTATATATAAATAACTGTAATGAAGTACTAGGAATATAAAGTGTGAGTGTGTTTATAAATAATAAATGACAGCTCCGCTTCAGAATACCATCGGGGAACCACCACATGAGGAAAGCTCGTATGCGCTCATAATATACATTGCTTTCACAGTGTTTTTTTTTTTTTTGGAACATGGATTCCAAACTACTTGAAATTCATAGAATAGTGTTTGTAGTTATATTATCAGGCAGTGGTAACCATATTACGGGGTATTAAGAAGTGTAAAGTGGAGACTTCGTTACCCAACTTCAGAAGTCTCCACAAGTCCTATGGTAGATGACGAAGGTTCAACAAACATCCCAGGGGAAAGCTGAAGGTATGTGCCATATGCATATATAATCTTAATATTCTAGGACTAATAACTGATTTTTGGCAAATATTTTATAAAAATCAATTGGAGCACAAATATCCTCGCGGGACGTGCAAGGAGCTCAAAAACAACCCCGCAGTGTAGGGGTTAAGTGATAGATTGAAAACCATGAAGTTCGCCAGTTGTATTGGAAAGCAATAAGCCAAAGGTCAACATCACAGGCCGAGGTCAAATAATGACCTAAAAAAATGAACTTCAGCAGTTTATGCATGATCTAGACCAAACTTGGGGGAAGGGTTGAGGGTAATAAAATAAAACAAAATAAAGGAATACGTTTTTGGGAGCAATCAGTGCAATATCAAAGTCATAGGGCATTATCAAAATCAACTAGTATGTTTCAAAAAGTAACTAAAACGATTTGGATCCGTGTTGGACCAAACTTGGTGGAAGTTTCGAGGATACACCAAGAGGCTGAAATATTGTTTCTGTGAACAGTATGTCAAAGATTCAAGGTCAGACAGCAAGATCAGCCTGGAATATTCTCATCTGATATACACCAAACTTGTGGCAGAGTCTGACATAAGGAAAAAGTAAACAGAACTGATTTTCAGGTTCAATCAGTCAAATGTCAACGTCCCACTGCCAGGTCAAATTTCAACCTGTTTGTCTGAGATGATAGCAAATAAAATTTGTACGATCCGATGTGGGCCAGCCAAACAAGTGGAAGATTTGAGGATCAACTAAGAGTTAACCAGTCAAATGTCGATGTCACACTGCAAGGTCAATTTTCGACCTTTTTGTCTGTGATGATAGCAAATAAAATTTGTACGATCTGATGTGGGCCAACCAAACTAGTGGAAGATTTGAGGATCAACCAAGGGTTAACCAACAGTTTCTGAGAACACTAGGTCATAGGTCAAGGCCTGGTAGCTAGGTTAACTTAAACAGTTTTTATCTGATTTAGTCTTAACTTTATAGAAGGGTCCAAGGCAAGAAAAGAATAAAAGGATTCAATTTTGAGAGCACTCAAAGGTCAAAATCACAAGAAAAGATCAATATAAAGGTCATGGGATTAGGTCAGCTTCAAAAGTTTTGGTGTGATTCGGGCCAAACTTGGTGGAAATGTTATGGGTTAGGCAACAATGAAGTAATTCGAATTTTAGAACAATTGAAAGGTCAAGTTTACAGGGCACAATCAAATGTTAACCCCTAGCAGCCAGTTCACATCATATGAAGTGCGGTTGACAGACAGCGGTTCACGTCATATGTCGTTATAATTTCTAGCAGGTATGTTTGAACTTCCTGGCTCACCAATTTGACGCAGAGTATTGTCACGGCCTGCCTGGTGCGCGGGGTGATGCTCTGGCGGTGGTATGGGGCGGGGGTGGGGTGTGGGAGGCAGGGCCGGACTTAGGGGTGGGGCCACGGGGCCTGGGCCCCAGGCCTCCCACCAGAAGGGGCCTCCCACCAAACGTTGGACAACTTGACATTTGGTATTTTTCTTTATCAAAACAGGGCCGATTTGGTAATGAAAAATCCTTCAGATAATGAATAAGCATGATTTGGTAGCCTATTAGATTTGGAGATGGCAATGAACTTGATTGGATGATGTACTTAGTTAATCTGTTGGCTTTTAGAACATGCAAATACAGAACACATGCCGTTAATTTTCAAATGAATATTTTTTTCCCTTATACACGTACCTATATTGGCAAGGGATAAATACATGAATAATCTTTCTTTAAGAAATTTGGTAATGATACTGATAATACCCTGGCTCTGAACATTGGTGTGTCACAGCTTCATCCAGTTTGCTCTGTTCGAAATCTGGGTGTTTATATTAATTCAAAGTTGAAATACAAGGAACATATTAATCAGGTTGTCAGAGGGTGCAACTTGCATATCAGAAATCTGTACTCTGTGAGAAAATTCCTGAATAGACGGTACTTCGTAACATTGGTCCATCCAATGGTTTTGTCTCGTGCTGATTATTGTAATTCACTGTGGATTGGCCTTCCAAATAATATACTAACAAAAGTTCAATCTGTGTTGAACAGGGCAGCACGGCCTATCTTTGGTCTTCCCCCGAGAACCTCAACTACATCGTTCCTATTGAGCTGCGTTGGTTACCAGTAAAGGCTAGAACTGAATTTAAACTGTGTCTTATTACATTCAAGGTTTTTAATTTTGGTGAGCCAAAATATCTTGCTGAATTGCTAAAACTCCCATCGGCACGCCTGGGTGTGATGTTATGTAGTGAAGATGATTCCTCATGTATTGTCGAGCCAGGAGCCATTCACCAGTCATCTTTCTCTAATCGTTCTTTTGTGTATAGAGCCCCTAGATTATATAACAGATTACCATTGTACATGAAACAACTCTTTTCTGCTGAATCCTTCAAGAGACAGCTGAAAGCCTTTCTTTCTTCAAAATGCTCTGACCTGGAGAGAGGTATTATAACGGATGATTATAGGGTTTAATTATTGCCACTTTCATATATAAATATATTTTTTACTGATGAAGTATATATTGTATAGGAGAGATCTCACAATTCTTGTAATTGTAAAAGTAATGTTCACTCATGATCACTAATCTCTGACCAGAGAGTTAGCAAATCGTGGCCAGGCGTAGGCTACACAGTCAGACACACTCCACCGTCGTTTCAGAAAGGTTTAGTGCTTCAATGAACAATTTTCTAAGCATCACTGAAGCACTTTTGTTTCACATATTATATTATTTTCTCAAGTAATATATGCATGGTAAGGAATAGACAAATTTGGTCATAGTTCTCTACAATGAGTGCGTGATATTTGAATTTCATACACTGTTTTATCAATCTGTTTATCATTTCACTGACCTATTTCTTGAGGCGAGCCTTTAACCTAGCTGTTGGTAGGTGATATCCACGATTGCCATAACAGCCGGCATTCACGCGACATATTCTAAGTTAGAATGCTTTATAATACTTATATCATTGACAGAAGTTTACTCTTACTAATACCTTGAACTGAATATTTTTCTCTAGTGATTACAGGCCCCGTTGCCCATAGATATAAATAAGCCTAGATGCTGCATGACACTACTTTAGATGCATCTGCGCGGCCGCCGTCTTGGAACGGTCAAGGCAGACGATATCGTGTTCCTGACAATGATCAAAGCTGACCACTGTTTACCTAGAAATGCAACAGCACTGTGCTACTTTTGGGTGTAGAAAGCGTCGGAATATATCTATGGTGACACCGACAGCATGAGCGCCTCAACTGTCTGGTTATGCAAACGTCCCTCAGCTGCTTCTCTACCCTCCGAAAGGAGGATGGTGGGTTGCAGAAGGGAAATTTAGGCCTGCAGTCCACCGAGTTCACGTTTCAGATGAACCAGGAGCCACAACCATTACCGGCCACCACCACAGCCACCACCACAACCACCACCACCACTACCACCACCACAACAACAACCACTACCACCAGCACCACATCCACCACCACAACCACCACCACCACCACAACAACAGCAACAACATCCAGATCCACCATCATAACAACAATCACCACCACAACAACAATCACCACCAGAACAACAACCTCCACCATCACAAAAATAACCACCACCATCACAACAACAACCAGCACATCAACCACCACCATCACAACAATAACCACCACCACCACAACAACCACAAAAACCACCACCACCACAGCAACCACCATCAATACAACCACCACCACCACACCAACCACCACCACAACAAAAACCACCACAACAAAAACCACCACAACAAAAACCACCACAACAAAAACCACCACAACAACAACCACCACCACAACAACCACCACAACAACAACAACAATCACCACCATCATCACAACAACCACAACAATAACCACCATCACAACAATAACCACCACCACAACAACAACAGAAATCACTATCACCACCAACACAGCAACAACAACAAAAACCACGATCACCACCACCACAGCAACAACCACCACTACCACTACATCACCACCAGAACAATAACCACCATCACCACCTCCACCACAACAACATTCATTTTCATAATCTGAATTCGCTCTAAAGAAAGCCCCACTATTACATGCTTAACCGCTCCAACATGGCGGCCGCAAAGATGCATTGCTGCTGTACTGAAGAATGGGCCATGCGGCATCTAGTCTTATATAAATATCTATGCCGTTGCCATCCAGTGGGAATGGTTACTCTATTTCTATGCAACGTCTTAGCTGTATGCCCCCTCTGGTCAAAATGTGTGCCAGTTAATGCCGTTTATTCATAAATAATTATTAAGGTATATATGATGCCAATACCCACATATAGTGGCAAATGTTTTTTTTACTTCTTTGAAACTGCTTAATTGCAGACTGATTGAAGAAATGTCAGCCCCTGTTAATAAACACAGATTATTATATTATGGAGGCGAAACCATAAGAATATGGTAATATCAATGATATCAGGAGTAGCACGCTTCAAATCACGTGGTTACAGTTCTTTGCCCTGCCCACTAGTGCAGAGACTGTGTTCGAATGCGTGGCTCGTGTGTGGTCATAACACTGCCCGCCACGCGTCCCTGGTCAGAGATTAGTAATCATGAGCGTACATGTCTATCGAGTGCTTGTTAATTCCCTATGGAAGAACTAGCGCTTTTGAGAAAAAAGAAAAACAATATTATTATTATTATTAATGAAAAACTGAATCTGGGAATGAAAATTGAAGAATTTTGTTATATACCCATGTTCAAATCTGGCAGCCCTGGAGCCGGTGCCAGCCGCCAACAAGTGTTCATATTTGATCACTTGTTGTCACTGTCAGAGGATTTCATTCCCCTCATCGATCAGTTCATAGCTTCTCTTAACCAACGGCTGCATGTGTATGAACTGAAATCAGGTCGCTTTGGCTGCTTCGGACGACTGACAAAGCTATCCTCTGAAGAGCTGTCTAGAGCAGCTAAGAAATTACTGGATGTCTATCCCAATGATCTGGAGACTTCATTTCCTGAAGAACTCATCTAGTTTGCTGCTTTTGCGAATATTATGCTGACGAAGAGCCAAACAACATTAGTGCTGAGCTATGTCTCTACAATCTTATCCACAATAAGCATGTGCTAGATATTATCCCCAATGTGGAGGTAGCCCTGAGAATGTACCTGGCTGTAATTGTGACCAACTGCAGTGCTGAGCTTGTTTTTTTTTTTGTTTTTTTTAGCTGAAATTGATTGAGAATCGCCTACGAACAAGCAGGACACAGGAGTGACTTGTGAATTTGACAGTCATGAACACTGGATGGGGTTGTAAAGAAGGTGCAGGGTAGGGCAGTGGATGTGGGGGTGGCTCTAATGAATGAGGGTGAGATTTGGAAGCTTCCGGTGTTGCTGTTTGCTGATGATACAGTACTGTTGAGTGAAGATGAATGGGAGTTGCAAGGTTTGGTGAATGAATCTGGGACAGTGTGTAGGAGGAGGAATCTGAAAGTTAATGTAAACAAAAGTAAAGTTATGGTGTTTGAGAGGAATGAAGCTACAGAGTGTGCAGTGAGGTTGGATGGTGAGGATATGGAGAATGTGAGTGCATTCAAGTACTTGGGTAGTGTGATGAGTAAGGATGGAACTTTGGGGGATGAAGTGCGTGAAAGGGTACAGCAGGGAAGGAAGGCTGTTGGTACACTGAAAGCAGTGATGAGAAATAGGGAGGTGAGTATGGAAGTTAAGAAGTCACTGCATGACTGTATTGTGATCCCTACCCTGACGTATGGAAGCGAGGCATGGACCTTGCAAGAGGGAACAAGTCAAGAGTGAGAGCAGTGGAAATGAGTTACTTGAGAGGAGCATGTGGAGTGACGTGGAGGGACAGGTTGACGAATGAAGAAGTGAAGGAACGCTGTGGGGTGGATGTGGATCTGGTTGAGAAGATTAGGAGAAATACACTGAGGTGGTTTGGACATGTGAAGAGAATGGAGAATGAAAGACTGACTAAGAGGGTGTATGTGGGTGACGTGGAGGGAGGGAGAGGGAGAGGTAGACCGAGGTTGAGGTGGAGGGATGGAGTTGAGAGGTATATGAGGGAGGGGGGGGTGAGTTGGGGGGAGGGTAGTCAAATGGTGGGTGACAAAGCGACTTGGAGGCTTTTTGTCTGCGGCCATCCTTTGCGGGATTAGGGCGTCGGGCAATAGATAGATAGATAGATAGATGAAAACTGAGTCGGACATCCTATACTCATTGGATTTTGATGATTTAATAAGAGAATTTTCCTCCAGAAAATTGCGGAAAGCATCTGGACTGGACCAGATTTCTAGAATCTGTTCGTTCAAAGAACAGTCTATACAAGTGTTGAGTGGTGAGTGCACGCGTGAGTTGGATTTTTTGTTTTTTTCTCGTTTCATGATTATTCTGTTTTGTGTGATATGCTAGGAAGTGTTCAGTGCATTTCAGGACTGCTCTGCTTTTTTTCAGTCAGGGCTAATTAATGTGGAGATTTTTCAGAAAGTATCGTTTTTACCTGATCTTTAATGACATCAATTTCTGAATACAGTATCATGGGTCGTTGGGAGCGAGTTGCATCGTGAGCGCAAGCATATCGTTGCAACAGTGTGAGGGTTAAAAATGTATTTTCATTTAGCACCATGCTAATTTGATGCTTGGGATGGGCCCCCCACCAAAACGGGTCCCATGCCCCCCACATCCCAAAGCCGGCCCTGGTGGGAGGGCGGCCGAACTGTGAGGAGAGAAGCGTGGTGGAGGTGGAGGGTGGTGGGAGACTCGCATAGGGAAAGTGTGGCCTTGAAGGCCGGCAACAGGTAGTAAGTATGCACTTTTGATTTAATTTTTAGTCATTTATGATTGATTTGTAACGAAAAAAAAATATTTGTTGGAAGATCGAAATTCCAAGAAATAGCCCGGTTCTGGAACGTGGATAGGTTGATCCATCTCCGGCTCCTAGGGGTCCTTACAACAATTGGTGGGGACTTGTGTTGCACTCTGTGAGTGCTCCTTCTTGTTATTCTTGTTACAGTGCACAGTTGGCAGTTGAGTTTATTTAATACTTTTCAAGTACTGATGTGCTTTTACTTAGAAGGTTGAACTGTACCTGCCATACATTTGGTGTTGAATCGTGTATATGCAATAAGTATTTTTTATTTTAGTTAAAGGTTCACCATCACCGAAGAAGAAATATCCAGTGAATGGGAAAAATATAAAAACACTGAAAGGAAAGTCTGAATGTTTGTAGAAGAATGACAAGTTGTAAACCATCGAGATGATGCAGTTTTCACTTAACTATATTTAGAGTATAGGTTACCGTTTTGTACAATTTAATACGTATTTAAAATGACTCAACTTTTTAATAAGATCAGTGACAAGATCTTGCCAGATGCGCCATTACAGTAGTCGGTCCTCCTGATTTATATTTCCAGGCTTTATTTGTCTTTCAGCCAAACATTTCATAAGAGGTATCACTGCTAAAATTCATTACGTACACATGATAACAAAAAAATAAATAAAAAAGGATCGGTGCATATTTGGCCCGAAACAATTTGGCGCTAAGGACGATGGACTCTAGAAGTGTTTGATGATTTTTCCCCCTTGTTGTCAAACATCCTTACGTAAGTATGACATATACGGGTTTCTTATGACAATTTGTGGCCGATATTGGTACTGGATGCATATTCAGATGATAATCAATGAATATTTCAAGTACTACACAAGCTATATTGATTACTTCGGATATCATCGTACCCCTTCTTCGCGATACTCCTTTGCACCGCGTGTACATAATTTTTAGATAATGACAAACATCAACAGAAATATGCTTTAACACGACTGAAGTTGTTCGTGAACCACTGAATAAGATTGTAATTTTAGCCACACATGACCACAGTTTGAAATTATTACAAATAACAGACTATCTTGACTATTCTTTTCAGCAGTTTACTTGTACTTGCCATCACTATTGCACTGTATGAGACGGAAAACTGTCTTTCGTTTGTCAAGATTGCTCCGGACAGTTTAGCTCGCCCAGTAGTAGTGGTAGTAGTAGTAGTAGCAGTAGTAGTAGTAGCAGCAGTAATGCTAATACTAGTAGTAATAGTAGTAGTAGTAGAAGCTGTAATAATAATAATAATAATAATAATAATAATAATAACTACAACTGTTGTCAGTGAAACGTAGCTGAGGGGTGTAATTATACAGAGAAGGGTTATCTGGTTGAATCGTTGATGAGAGAGGCACTATGAGAGGGTAATGGTGAGGCGTTGTAGGAGATGTAGGCCTTCTCTGTTCCGTTATTCTCTTCATATTTTAAGTGAGATGATGAAACAGGCAGATCTGGGTCGGTGGAGTTTATTGTGAGACAGTTACTTGAATAAAAATTATGAGCTTGGCGTGACCCGTGTAACGTATAGTTAGTAGCAGTTTGTGCTAGCTGCTGTCCTCCTACTTTACTCTCACTCTCCTACTCCCTATCGTTCTCTCCTTGTCTAACTCTTGTTCTCTCCTGTCCTACTCTGTCTGACTAACTTTCCTGCATCTGATATCGGACTTACAGTATATCCCCCTCTAGCTTCCAGCTAAAGTGTGTGGGCGTACGTGTGTGTATGTTTGTGCATGTGTGTGTCTGTCAAATTTCCGGCACATGATCAGAGGTGTTTGGCATTCTTGACTAGTCTTGAGTAAGGAGATGTATAGTTGTCTTTTCCTGGAGAACTCAGCCATAACTACCTGTTTTACATATTGTTACCTACTATATAGTTACATACCGTAGTTACATATAGTATTGTGTTATAACATATGCCTACGCTGTAACTGTCCTACGGACTGTCACTAGTCTCCACCTACTGTTTCTTAGTGACCTTGACTACACTAGGGAGATTTGGATCTTTTTATTTCTATCAGCATTGGTCCATGCCAGAACTCATAACATGAACCCTTCATTTTCCTTGCGCAGTCTCCGGTTCTCCTGGAATTGTCAGGAGACTCTGAGGCCGAAATAATAATAATCAGTTACGCATTTTCATTGTGAAGCCATATTAAAATGACTTTATCGTGTGATAAGGTATGTGTACTATAAACAAGACCTGAATACACTAAGGTAACTTCTTGTGCAACATCAACAAGGGATCTGTCAAAAGGGTCAAAGAATGCAAGTGTCTGCTACTGTTTCTTGCAATGACCTTGACCTCACCAGGGAGATTTGGACATATAACCTGGACCCTTCAGATTCCTTGCACAGTCTCTGGTTCTCCTGGAATCGTTGCGAGATTCTGAGGCGAGAGTGATAATAACTAGAAGGCTTTCAGAGAACGCATACCTCCGCCGGTGCTATTAAAGAATCCTGATCCGGATCCGTGGATATAGGATCCGCCCTAAAATTTTACCAGATCTTTCTTCGTCCATGGCCCACCTTCCCACAAAATTTCATTGCAATTCATCTGAGAATTTTTGGAGATATTGTGCGGGATACTGCGGATCAGGACCCAGATCCACCTCCAAATTTATTTTCTTCCTTGACTCATGGCCTATCGTTCCAGAAAAATTTATCAAATCCGTTCATAACTTTTTGAGTAACCCTACTAACAGACAGACAAACAGACAGACAAACGAACACCGGGTAAAACATAACCTATTTGGCGGAAGTTATAATACCAGCGAAAACATTAGTCACCTACGATGCAGATAGAGACTGATAGCAGCAGCAGCAGCAGCAGTAGTAGTAGTTGTAGTAGTAGTAGTAATAATAGTAGTAGTAGTAGCAATACATGCATGAAAAAATATCTCTTTGTACAGACAACTTTATCTAGTCATTAACCCGTTTAAAGACTTTTTAACTGATGAAAAAATAATGTTATTTTTCCAACTAAAACAATTACTTATCATTAATGCAAACTAAATGCATCAGATATCCATGGTGTGGATCCCCAAATATTAAGAGGCACTATCGGTTACCGATAACCTAAGCGGAGTAGACGGCCATTGTTCCAATATGACGATACTTTAACAGCAAGGTACTTGATACAACAATATTATTCCGTTTATGGTCAGACAAATATGTGATTTATTCTACACAAGGTAAAAATTTTTCATAATCTGATGTAAGTGTCTGTTAAAAGAAAAGACGAACGAGACGGTGTTAGGCCTTTAAATGATATACATTACACTCATATGTTTTGCTCTACGAATTCACCAAGCACCAAAGGAATTATGCTCGGAATGAACAGATATAAGAGCTGTGAAAAACACAATAGTAAAAGTAACATACTGTAACATCAAACATCCATATTTATAACATGTACGAGAAAGATAAAAAATATAAATGTGGACTCAGCGCTTTTTCTGCCTACGACTACCACTATCACCAATATATATATATATATATATATATATATATATATATATATATATATATATATATATATATATATATACATATATATATATATATATATATATATATATATATATATATATATATATATATATATATATATATATATATATATATATATATATATATATATATATATACATATATATATATATATATATATATATATATATACATATATATATATATATATATATATATATATATATATATATATATATATATATATATATATATAGGTGATAGTGGTATATATATATATATATATATATATATATATATATATATATATATATATATATATATATATATATATATATATATATATATATATATATATATATATATATATATATATATATATATATATATATATATATATATTTGTTGAATACGTGCAAATATAAACATGACAAGGTTCACACACACACACACACACACACACACACACACACATCACAGAGTGCTGTAGCACTCTCTCAGTAGGACTGGCGCGTGTTCAGAGTGGCGTCCTCTCCTATAGGGTATAGGAGCATTCGCGGGAAAACGGTCACAAAGCTTAGTTCTAAGCTTATAAACTAAAAGACCTTCGCTGTTCAAGTGCAAAACTACTGGCAAAGGTTTGCTGACCTTCGTAGGGGTCGCAAAATTGAACCTCAAATATTTTGCTCTTTTTCTTCCTTTCATTCTTTCATCTTCATCAGTCACAACTCCAAAACAAAAAGGCGTACGCTAGCGTACTATAAACCAAAATGCTGCTTGTTAAGTATAGATGCATCTTTTCATTTACTGAAAAGTATTCAGGATACGGTTCGCGAGTTAAGGCCTGAAAGCTGCATGGCGCTTACCCGTAAGTACACCAATTTGCGCAATATTGGTTAGATACAGGTCGCCTACAGTCACACACCACAAAGCCAGTCAGGAGATAGGACGTGTGTGCTGGGCAATCCCCAGGTCCTGTCCTCCCCACTAACTGTTTTGTGATGAGCCCATACACCACTGACCGGGCTAATGTATGTCCCGGCCTGCGCTATAGGTGCAGGGAATCTTTGAACGAACGAAGGAATGCCTACAGTTAAAGACCGTACCAAAACATTTTTCACGGCAAGGCACCCTCGTTTTAGTCGTTCAGTATGCAGTGCATTTAACAATCCAAATCTAACACTTGCTTTATGCATAATTATACTTCCACAAAAAGATCATAAACTAGAAAACAAAAATTCTTCCAAAATGATTGTTAATAAGTAGGAATGGCAAAAGTGCACAGATAAGGTATGAAAAAAGCACAGAAGCAAGAGAACATTATGGATGGGAGGAGATTTGGAAACTTGTACCAATTACTACATTCCACTAGCAACAAGTCTGTGGATGAAGTGTGGAACGTAGTAATAGTTATAGGTCACCAAATCTCCTTCCGTCCTGAATGTTCTCTTGTTTCTGTGCTTTTTTCATCCCATATCTGTGCACTTTTGCCATTCCTACTTCTGAACAATCATTTTAGAAGAAAACTTTTGTGTTCATATATATATATATATATATATATATATATATATATATATATATATATATATAATTTCCTGTGGCACCCCACGGGATGCATAGAGCCTCGATGAACTCTCTCCACAAATATTTCTCTTGCCATCTCCTTCAGGTCCCACCAACACTCCTCTCCTGCTTCTCTTTTCATTGTCCTCAACCAAGTTTCCCTCGACCTACCTCTACCTCTTCTTCTTCTAGCAGTCCACTTTGGCACATCCTGTATTAAACTGCTTTCTTTTTTGTATATGTGCCCCAGCCACTTCCAGCAAGAGTGTCTCACATATTCATTAACTGGTTCCACTCTCGTAATATCCCTTACGCTTTCATTTGTAACTCTGTCTTGCCACTTTACCCCATGAATCCTTCTCAGTATTTTATTCTCAAATCATAATACTTTCTGATCTGTTGCAATTGTACTGTACCATGACACATGCCCGTAAATTAAAATTGGTCTAACCATGGACTTGTAAATTTTCACTTCAGTATGTACCGAAAGCATATTATTATTCCAAACAGATTTCAACATTCCAACAGCTAGCCAAGTATGTCTAATCCTCTCCTCAATTTCATTGTTTAATGATCCATTAGATGATACAATCGTTCCCAGATGTTTAAAGTTTACTACATTCTTCACCACATTATTCCCAGTTACACAATCGATTTGGTTCTCCACGTTCATATTAATAATTTCAGTCTTTCCACAATTTATTACCAATCCCACTTTTTGTCCTTCCTCCACCAGATAATCAAGCACCCTCTGCATCTCGTAAATACTTCCGCAAATCAGTACAGTATCATCAACATAGTTCAAATCCATCAGCTTCTTATTTTCTCTCTCTCTCTCTCTCTCTCTCTCTCTCTCTCTCTCTCTCTCTCTCTCTATATATATATATATATATATATATATATATATATATATATATATATATATATATCTATATGTATGTTACAGGCGGAATGTTAAATCAGTCATTTCGTGAAATGCCTAGTCAATTCGTGAATTGAATCCAAATTGGGATGGGTAAATTTAGGTTAGGTTATATTAGGTTGCGGTTAGGTTAGGCTGGGATAATCCAGGATAAGTTTAGGTTAGGTTAGATTAGGTTACGCTGGGTTTAGTTAGGTTAGGTTAATTTAGATGAAAGCTTAGCATAACTTACGTTCATCTAAATTAACCTAATCTAACCTAACCTCACCTAAGCAAACCTAGCCTTATCTAACCTACACTTAACCTAGATTATCCTAGCCTAACCTAACCTCAGCCTAAATTAACGTAACCTATGTTAACACATCCCAGTCTAGACTGATTTCCCGAATTGACTGGGCATTTCAGGAAATGACTGATTTCACAGTCTGCCCGTAATATATATATATATATATATATATATATATATATATATATATATATATATATATATATATATATATATATATATAATTTCCTGTGGCACCCCACGGGATGCATAGGGCCTCAATGAACTCTCTCCACCAATATTTGTCTCTTGCCATCTCCTTCAGGTCCCACCAACACTCCTCTCCTGCTTCTTTTTTCATTGTCCTCAACCAGGTTTCCCTTCGCCTACCTCTACCTCTTCTTTCTCTAGCAATCCACGCTGGCACATCCTGTATTAAACAACCTTCTTTTCTGTATATGTGCCCCAGCCACTTCCAGCGAGACAGTCTCACATATTCATTAACTGGTTCCATTCTCGTAATATCCCTTACTCTTTCATTTGTAACTCTGTCTTGCCACTTTACCCCAAGAATCCTTCTCAGTACTTTATTCTCAAATCCTAATACTTTCTGATCTGTTGCAATTGTACTGTACCATGACTCATGCCCGTAAATTAAAATTGGTCTAACCATGGACTTGTAAATTTTCACTTTAGTATGTACCGAAAGCATGTTATTATTCCAAACAGATTTCAACATTCCAACAGCTCGCCAAGCTTGTCTAATCCTCTCCTCAATTTCATTGTTTAATGATCCATTAGATGATACAATCGTTCCCAGATATTTAAAGTTTTCTACATTCTTCACCACATTATTTCCAATTACACAATCGATTTGGTTCTCCACGTTCATATTAATAATTTCAGTCTTTCCACAATTTATTACCAATCCCACTATTTCTCCTTCCTCCACCAGACAATCGAGCACCCTCTGCATCTCGTAAATACTTCCGCAAATCAGTACAATATCATCAGCATAGTTCAAATCCATCAGCTTCTTATTTTCTTTCCAGTTCATTCCTGCACCTGTTCTCCTTACAACCTTTTTCATAACATAATCCATAACCAAAACAAACAACAATGGCGAAAGAACTCCTCCTTGAATCATTCCTGGCCCAACTTGAAATGGATCACTCAAAGAACCACCCACCATTACCTTACAAAAAGTACCTTCATGCAGGCTTCTAATAATATTTACAAACTTTTCTGGTATACCATAGAATCTCATAATTTTCAACATAGCTCCACGTGAAACACTATCAAACGCCTTTTCAAAATCCACAAAACACATGTTAAGTGGCATTTTCATCTCATTAGCTTGTTGCATTAGATGCCTTACAATAAAAATCTGATCATTACAACCTCGACCCTTTCTAAATCCCGCTTGTTCTTCTCTTAAAATTTTATCAATTACTGGCTCTATTCTGTTCAACAAGATTTTGGAAAAGACTTTTGCAACTCCAGGTGTCAAAGTTATCCCCCTCCAATTGCCACACACACTTAAATCTCCCTTTTTTGGTATTTTTATAATCACTCCATTTTTCCACTCTTCTGAAATTCCACCATTATCCCAAGCCACATTAAAAAGTTTCAAAAGCGCATTCATCAACTCGTCATTTTCCACCTTAAGCATTTCAGAGAATATTCCATCCTCACTTGGAGCCTTAAAATTCTTTAACTCTCTCCACATTTGATTAATATCATTGTCTTCAGATTCCATCAAAGTCTGCAGGACTAGAAACCTGTTTCTACATTCGCACCGAAACTTTTCCCTCGTGCTCTCATCACTTCTCAGCTCATCAAAATCATAATTATTACCTCCTGTACAATTACCATTAACGTTTCTCTTAAGTTTTATTTTAATCTTTGACACAACAAGTTGATGATCACTACCTATATCTGCCCCCCTCCTTACGCAAACATCTTGCGAATAACTCCTATGCCTTCTGCTAATTGCAATGTGGTCAATCTGGTTACAATATTTACCACATGGTGAAATCCAAGTAGTTTTATGTATTTTTCTATGCTCAAAGATAGTTCCACCAATTATAAGGTCATTTGCCAAACAAAAGCTTGCAAGTCGCACCCCATTTTCGTTTCTTATACCAGCACCCTCCTTACCCATACAATCTTCAAAGCCATCCCTACTACTGCCAACAATCGCATTAAAATCACCAATGCAAACTAACACATCATGTCTTGCCACTCTATTCACTACATCCTGCAGCTTCTCATTAAAGTCATCCTTCATTTCATCAGCAGCCTCATTTGTCGGAGCGTAGCCTACCCTACAACCATACTGATATTACCATGGTCAGATTTTAAGCGAGCATAAAGCAAGCGCTCATTAATTGGTTCAAACACTCAGCAGTAAGCCTACGCCTTGGTAATGATTTGCATCAATCCTACCAGAAACCAACATAGTAATACCATCTTCCAAATTCACTTTATCAACTCCAAGCAACCTCGTTTCTGTAAGAGCACAAATATCCATCTTGTATTCTTTGAACACTGAAATAAGTTCTTCCGTTTTACCAGCCTGATTGAGAGTTCGAACATTCCAGTTTCCTATTCTTAAGGTTCTTTTTGGATTTATGAACTTATTTTTACACCGTGGGATTCTTAGCACCCCATGCCCACCTAAGGGCTGCACGGAACTGAGGGCCATTGCTTCGTCACCAGAGTTCATCAAGATTTCTTAGGCAGAAAAATATTTTACCCTGGAGCCAATGCCAGTGACTCGCAGGAACCAGACAGTGGAGAGAGGAAATTAACTAAATGAAAGTAAAATGCAGAGGGTTTGGACAGACAAAGTACAAGGGAAAGAAAGAGAGCAAAAAGAATGTAGATAAGTGTCCCTTTTAGTCGCCTCTTACGACAAGCAGGGAATACTGGGGAAGTATTCTATCCCCCCTTCCCCAGGGGGGGAAGTATGGGGTATATGTGCGCATCTGTGTATGAGAGAGAGAGAGAGAGAGAGACTGACTGACTGACTGAAAGAGATATTTTCATCGCAACTACTTTTCTGTATGTGCAGTTAGAAATGTATGAGAGCACTTACAAAATGGAAAACAATATAATCATCGGTTAGCGTTTCATTTGTAGGTGAGTATACTGTAAATGATGAAATGCCTTCATAATTGCACAACTTCTTTATCAACCTGCCAGTTTCATTTTGCTGTGGAAACAAAACGGACCAACTAGTTAATATTACCTTCGATTTTATTACCTGAAAAATTTATATACCGGTATCCATCATTTTACAGTTCATTCAGTAAAGGCCTCACAGGACACTGGTCATATCCCTGCGTAAAACGCTGAGTCTCGCAATAAAAAAAAAAAACGTAATGTTACGTCCCAGTCCCCACACTGCCACAGGCTCCAACAGCAGTAGTACAGTACAGGAAGGACGTTGCCCAGTGAGTTGTTCTTCTTATGGTCAGCCTTTAGGTGTGCAGTACACAAGATCAGCTGAGGCGAAAATAAACACTGGCTCCTTAAAGTTCACTGTCTTTATTTTCCAAATAATTCCACTTAATGCTTTTCAACTTCACTATTCTCACAAGCACTGGAGCTATACACACTTTACTGATTACAGTTACACTTAATATTTAACAACACTTCATAGTTAGTACACTTAATGCTTGCTAACATTTCACTTATTACACAAATACTGAAAGTAATCTTCACTGACAGTAATTACACTTAATACACTTCACTGTCTTCTCAAGTTTCACTGATATACAAACTTCAATAACCCGTCACTGTTTGCCATTGTTTTCATAAGTACCAAAAATATACAACCTTCACTGACACTGCACTAAACCAAAACCGACTGCACTTCACGCAAACTGACTTGACGCCCGACTAACACCAAACTGACTGACTAACTAAGCTCTTCCCCATCCTTATATAAGCTTGCATTGTTCTAGAAACGTCCACTTCTCCAACATTCTAGGACATACTGTCTTGCATCAGCCCCTAGCAACAACAGTTACCAACTACTAGACATCAAAACATGCTAGAGTTCTCACATTACATAATACTGTAAATCATTTACCATACGAACTTAAACTACATAATTTAACAAGCAATCACTTAAATAAAACATTATAAAGAAAAAGAGCATAAAAATAAATGAATGTTTAACTTACGGAATAACTACACTCACAAACACCAGGCAAACTGGCAACTCTGATGAGTCGTACAGGAACTTACGGTACCAGAAACGTCTCGAAGGTACGAGACTACATAACTGGCAAATCTCCCTTCATAACAGTAATGAAGATCCAGAGAGATCCAGTTGCTTAATTGGTATTTCCAAGGGAATATATTATTGTCGAAAATGTTGCATGATAGTGAACGGTGATTATTAAGGTTAATGGAAATAATTATTGGTACAGGATTACATAAATTATCTTTAAACGATATGTTCATCCCTATTGCCTTTGGGCCAACTCTAGTACGAGTATTCTACCCCATTTAACAGCCAGCGATTCTGTGCACCTCTAAGTAAATGTGGTGCCTGGGAATGTTAATACCTGTCCCTATAACCCTCTCAAGGTCAGCCCAACTCTTGTGTACCATTCTAGCTAACTCCAGATGATTGTATTAAGCTGGAAGTGGATCGCAGGAGCCTGAGTGATAAATGATTAGGTGGGACTGATGGACAAGTGAAGTACCGGTGGTAAGAGCAAGGAGGCGTGGTGCACTACGAAAAGAGGCAATCAGAGAGTGCCAACCTGATCAGCCTACATGGAAACAATACTGCAGATGATGACAGACTGGTGATGCTATGCAAATTATGAGGGTGATATGAAAGAATTATCATAACGGTGAAGTTAAAAAGAAAAAAACTGAAGCAATATGACACGAGGCTCTGACTTAACGGAGAGTAATGAGGTGGAGAAGAAAGTAACAGTGTAAGAGCAGTCATGACACATGTTATAATGTCTGAGGTGTGGGAAGCGCGGGAAAACAGCTATTCAGACTTGCGATTACAAGCATGTTAATGTTACTAAAACAAGTCTGTCACAACATGCTTTACACACCACCTTACAAACACCAGTGAGGATATGTGCAGGAAAGAGACACCTGGATGTGGTGACACTAATATAATCGGATGGTTTCATTGCCTGGTTATACAAACATCCTTCAGTTAATTCCCCGTCCCCCGAAAGGATGATGGTGGACCGCAGGAAAATTAAGCTTCAGCCTGCACTCAGCCAGGTTAACATTTCAGATACTCGTAAGCCTGAAACAACAACAACAACAACAACAACAACACTTAATGAGGAGAGGGTGTCGGAACAACACTTTGAAATCAAGTAAGCAATGTTTGCTAAGTTCTCTTGATACAGGGGCGGGTCTGGTCCCTCAGAGTGACAGACTTCCGATTGGCCCGGATATCTCGAAGACCCAAACGTATAGTTACATAATGAGTCTCTCCAAATTCTGACCGACTTCCCAACGTCTTCGACGATGGCCAGGGTCCGCCACTGCGACACTACATAATTAGAGGCTTAACCAAACCTGTTTCAGCGGTCTGCCACCAGGTGGTCTAGCGTCGCCCAGCTTCGATTAAATATTTTTGCGGGGTTTTAAAGACCTGTGAAAATGTACCTAATACTAAGTTTATAATAATACTGCTATTTATAGGAATATTTTTTCCTATTCAATCAAGCACATATATATATAACTGTAAAGAAAGAATAACCAGGCATTCAGAGAATCTTAGCTTAGGGTCTAAAATAGTGTGCTGTCTGTTTACATATATTTGAAAAAATCGTGTGCAATTAGTAAAAGGAGATTACCTTCAGGACTTCTGCTGTGTGTATTTTAGCATGCTTTAAAGTAGTAAGCAGTTCCTCTGTAAATAATGTACTTAACGATTGCTTAGTTTGTGAGTCAGCCATATTAATCCAAACAAACGGCAGCGCGGTACAACACTATAATCATAACAGAGTACGAGGAGTTGAAGTTTAAACTTACTAAACTGTGCAGTGGAGCCTTGGAAACATTTAGAAGAATTATTTGTGTTAGACTTTGGTTACTAAGATGACCAAGACGTCCAACAGGTCCGTAATGTTAGGAAAAGTCATATGTCAGGCAGGGCGGCATATCGAAAGGTGTTGCTAAATATGCGGCTACACATCTATTTTCTTTTGTGGATACTAACGAATGACAAATATTTTAATCACTGTTATCTTGCTTTATGGATGGTTCTAGTAAAATTGCCTAGGTTTTGTCTCTATGTTATGCTTAGAGAGATGAGTAAACTAACGAAAGTGGAGTTTACAAAATGACATAATACATTATATATAATCAAAGGTCCCCCATGTTGTACTTTCTTTCTAGCATATCATGCCATCTGGGTAATTTGATGAGTAAAATATGTTTTGAGGTGTTTTACTTTGTGTCAAAATTAAAAAGAAATTAAGCACTAGCTACATTTCCAGTGCTTACCCCGCATCAGAGCTGGGCAACGGAAGCGAACCTAGTGGCAGATTTCTGAAACAGGATCTAGTGAAGTCTCTAACTGAAACATACGGTTGTATACTGTTAGCAAACTCTTTGAATACAATTATTTTACTTGTATGAATGAATGTCTAAATATACAGATATGCACAAAAATGTAATGATATTTTTGCTTATACATATATGCATAGAAACAAAATAGCATAAACATACTGAAATATGCGTCACATATGTATAAACGCTTATATTCATAGTCAAACATGCATACGCACATGCTTACTTGCAAATGCATACACATGCATAAATGCATTATTTTTGTATGCAAGCTTATGCGGTAGCAGCCAGTCTGATATTATCTTCTTCAGAGTGTAGGGGCCCGAGGCTAGGCTCCTCTAGTTCATGACTGTATTTAAATATATAGTGTCATTAAGAATGGATGAGAATACAATGTAGCCGCTGTGCAAAAACTGATATTTTTGCTAAGTTAAACAGGATCGAACGCATCGATTCATTAGGTAAATATATGCAGCTTCATCTAAAGTGAAGCGGTATAGGCATGTTCCACTGAATTCAGTGTCACTATAGCTATCCTTAGGCCATATAATTATATTTATTCCGTATGTCACGAATTCACGCGAGCGTATTCATAAATTCGTGACGTTGTACTCTAGTGGAAATCCCGCTGAGCATCACTCAGTTCAACCGCCCTTGTGTTCATTTTGATCGGGATGGTTTTCAGAACATTTCTCACTGTGTCACAAGTGATCATTCTTATCAACGACGTTAGGGCTTTCACTGAGTGATTTGTTGTGAGCCTGTATCGCTCACTTTCTTTCCGCTGACTGTTGAAGTTCAAACACGACCATCTCTTGCCCCCTTTCATAGTTTGAAGTTAGTCAGCCTTCAGTCGCCGCGAGGGTAGGACCATTTGTGCCCAGCGTAGAGCAGCTTCTCCATTGTACAGCGAGTTCCTGAATCTCCACCTAGACGGTGAATTGGCGAAGCGGGCTTAGCGAATAGCAGCATTTTGATGTTCAGCACAGGCGCCCAGTCTTTTCGCTTGGCTCCCCTCCACTGACCAGTATTTCTTTTCGTTTTTCTAGGCTTAAGTGTGTTTAGCTTTTGAATGAGCGAGTGAGTGTATTCTCCTTGTTATTTTGAATTAATTTTTGAGATTCATATAACGTAAATTTATTTCATTTTATTCAATAAATTTACAGTTCTTTGAGCTTAATGTAATTAAACTCGTGTTTTATTCTCCACATTAAACTTAGTTGCCGCTCCTAGTTTGAACAAACTCTTTACATTATCTTTAACTGGTACTTAGGCCAGTTCTTTTGTATCAAACTTAAAACCGTTGTGCCAGCAAGGAGTTAGCACCAGCAAGAACATGTTTATTACTATTAGCATTAGTTATTGATTGTCAGGGGTGGAGTCACTTTCTCAAGAGGCTAACAGTACTAACAAACAGCACGCATGAGTAACTAGTCTCTGCTGTGTACTGTTAAGAAAGTTTATAAATTCTCGTCCTTAGAGAATCGGCGAAGTAAGCCGGAATAAAATAAAACTTACTGCTTGATTTTCACAAGTCAATTCCTTGTCTCTATTTTTAAGTAACATCTAGTATTCTTAATTCATATATTTCACATCCTCCTGTGACACCGTACAATATGCCAAGCTATATGCAACGGCCTATGGATACAGTAATGCAATCTAAGTATTGTAAATATTTAAGCCTGTCATGTTATTAAACAACAGCATTAACATATACATAAAAAATTGCAAGACCCTGATGTTAATCTTCATATATTAGATAAAACTGCTTATGATGTGACGAATAACATTAAAGATTGCACACTTTCCCATGGTCTCCAAACAGCTATGGTACACACCTCTTTTCAGTAGTTAGTTAACTCAACGTATACATTTTGCCACATATCACTATACATGTGGGAACAGGAGTGGGATGCCTTCCAGCAGAGGCGCAGATCCACGCGGATGGAGGACCTGCCTGGAGGCACAAAGTTCCCTGGAAAAATATACCGATAAGCGAGGCTACAATTACTGCTACTACTACTACTACTATTACCACTGCCGTTAAATGTGTTTGTTATGGGTTGACTTTTATCGTCAAAAAAAAAAAAAAAAAAAAAAAGAGGAAGAAAAAGAAGTAAAGAGCAGAAAGGAAAAGGAAAACGTTTGCAGTACTGACTGTACCATAGTATTTGCCAAAGAAACAACTATTTCAAGTCTAAAATGAATCCATGAAGAAATTAAAGAGTGACATCAGCATAAGGGGCATTTAAGAAAGAAGTATACTAAGGAAATACTTTACGATCTCCACCATGTAGTGGGTATGATAGAGCCCGTAATATTATGCCGTGCTCTACTTTGCTATTGTTTTATTTGCATCACTGACGAAACAGCTCATTTATCTGTGATTTTCAGTCACTTGATACTCATGACTTTGACACCGTAGTGTAGAGTTCAGCATTATTTTGACAAGACAACAACTTCCTTTATTATATTATTGCTTGATGAGCGGAAGGAGGTGGCTGACTCGGTAGCGAGGCGGCCTGCAGTCCTAATGGACCCTGGCTGGGACAGGGAACAGTTTATGGAATTGAATTTCATAAAAAAGCAGACTTTACTGATCCCACCGACATGTCATAAAAATACCCCCGCTAGTACCAGTACACCAGTCCTGTATGAGACAGACCTGGCATATATTTAATATGGACTGTGGGTGTTAGCGCCGACGTGGTGACATCTGGAGGTGTGTAGGAGGACTACTGAGCCTTGGGATAGGCCCTGACGCCTTTGCCCAGAGTCGGACACAGTAAAATAAAAAAGTCAGTGCTATCGTACTGGGCAGAATAATGGGGATTGATTCTCCGTTCTTTAGGAAAAAGAAGCCTCCCATATACTGTACTCTACAACCGTATCTGAACTGAAAAATTATTATTATTATTATTATTATTATTATTATTATTATTAGTTATTATAATTATTATTATTATTATTATTATTATTATTGTTATTATTATTACTTTTATTATTATTATTATTATTATTATTATTATTACCCTGGGGGTAGGGGGGTTTCAAGAATACTCCCCCAGTATCCCTGCTTGTCGTACGAGGCGACTAAAAGAGTTGGTGGTGGGTTAGTGCCCCACCTCGTAAAAAGAACTAACTAAAAAAGCAAATAAAGCGCCTCAGACCCGGACGGACCATACGTTGACGACTAAGGAACGGACAAAGGACATTCTGAGAGTAGGAACGTGGAATGTGAGAGGAGTGAATGATGAAGTGAAAGAGAGAGAGATTGTCCAGGTGCTTGAGGATGCAAAAGTGGATATATGTGGATTGACTGAAACTAAATGGGAAGGTGAAAGGATGAGAGAATGGGAATACGGTGTAGGTATATGTGCGGGAGTCAGTGAGGATGAGAGGGCAAGAGAGGGAGTATGTCTGATGATAAGCAAGAAGTGGAAGGAGAATATAAGAGAGTATGGAACAGTGGATGCAAGGATTGTATGGGTGAGGATGAAAGTAGGTATACAAGCATGGGCGATTGTATGTGTGTATGCTCCAACTGAGGATCGAGTGGCAAGAGTGAAAGATGAGTTTTGGGCGAGAGTAGAAGCATGTATGGACAAGTTTGAGAGGAGCGAGAGAGTGCTGTTGATTGGAGACATGAATGGCAAAGTCGGGAATGTACGAGTGGATGGAGTGGTTGGTCAGTGGGGTGTGCCAGCGGAAGTAGATGGGAATGGTAGTGCTTTGGTGGACATCTGTGCTGGTAAGGGGTTGGCAATAGCCAACACCTACTTTCGCCATAAGATGATCCACCGGTATACATGGAGAGTAATGAGGAGGATGGATGGTGAACTTGTTGAACGAAAGGCAATGATAGACTACGTGTGTGTGGATGAGCGAATGAGAAGACAAGTGTTGGATGCAAGGGTGTGGAGAGGGTGGGGGAATGGAGTCTCGGACCATCACTTAGTGATGGCCAAGGTAGAGCTGCAAAGAAAGTGGTTGAGGAGGCGAAGGGGAAGACAGGAGGAAGCAGCTCCTGTGAGAAGAGTGGAGAAATTGCAAGATAGTGAGAAGAGGACAGAGTATAAGAGCATAGTGGAAGAAAGATTGGGAAGGTATGAGCTAGAGCAGATGGAAGGGGTGGAAGACGTATGTAAGATATTCACGGAAGAGATAAGCGCAGCGTGTGAGGCAGTTTGTGGAGTGAGGAGGAGATGCAAGGGTGTGCAAGGGACAGCATGGTGGAATGATGAGGTGAAACGAGCTGTGGAACAAAAGAAGAAGGCATATGGTGAATGGTTGGCGAGTAGAGGTAGGGGAGAAGATGAGAGAGAGAAGAGAGAGGTATATGTGAGCAGGAGAAGGGAGGTTAAGAGACTGGTGAAGGAGAGTAAGAAGAAAGTGGATGAAGAGTTTGGGAGGAATCTGAGTGTGAAATGGAGGGAGAGTAAGAAATTGTTTTGGAAGGAGGTAAAGAAAGTAAGGCAGTGTGAAAGGGGAAATAGTAGGGGAGTGAAAGATAGGAATAATAGATTGTTGGTGGAGAAAAGAGAGAAATTGAGGAGATGGAAGGAGCACTTTGAGGATTTGTTGAATGTAGAGAGTGAGAGCAGTGTGAGTATAAGTGGTTGGGGAATGGCTGGGAGAAGAAGAGATGAGAGGAGGGAGGAAGAGATCAGTAGGTCGGAAGTAGTGGAAGCGATGAAGAAGATTAAGCTGGGAAAGGCCCCAGGAATTGATGGAGTGTGTGGTGAAATGCTTAGGTATGGGCGTGAGATTGTTGTGGAGTGGATATGGAAGTTGTGTAGATTGGCTTGGGAAGAGGGAAGGGTTCCAGAGGACTGGAAATCAGGTATAATTGTTCCTCTGTACAAAGGAAAAGGGGAGAGAGAAGTATGTGGTAACCATAGGGGTATTTGCCTTCTTAGTGTGACTGGTAAAATATATGGTAGAATACTCATTGATAGGGTTAGGCATATGACAGAGGAGCTAGTTGGAGAAGAACAAGGGGGATTTAGGAAGGGAAAAGGGTGTGTAGATCAGATATTTGTTCTAAGATGTTTAGTGGAGAAGTATCTAGAGAAGGGAAGGAAAGTGTACGCTGCCTTCATGGACTTGGAGAAAGCTTATGACAGAATAGATAGGAAAGGTATGTGGAAGGTATTAAGAATATATGGAGTGGAGGGGAAATTGTTGAGTGCTGTGAAGAGTATGTACGAGGGGGCTAGGGCTACGGTGCGAGTGGATGGTGAGCTGAGTGAGTTCTTTGATCTCAATGTGGGACTGAAACAGGGGTGTGTAATGTCTCCATGGCTGTTTAATATATATATGGATGGGGTCGTAAAGGAGGTACAAGGTAGGGCAGTGGATGTGGGGGTGGCCCTAATGAATGAGGGTGAGATTTGGAAGCTTCCGGTGTTGCTGTTTGCTGATGATACAGTATTGTTGAGTGAAGATGAATGGGAGTTGCAAGGTTTGGTGAATGAATTTGGGACAGTGTGTAGGAGGAGGAAGCTGAAAGTTAATGTAAACAAAAGTAAAGTTATGGTGTTTGAGAGGAATGAAGTCACAGAGTGTGCAGTGAGGTTGGATGGTGAGGATATGGAGAATGTGAGTGCATTCAAGTACTTGGGTAGTGTTTTGAGTAAGGATGGAACTTTGGGGGATGAAGTACGTGAAAGGGTACAGCAGGGAAGGAAGGTTGTTGGCACACTGAAAGCAGTGATGAGAAATAGGGAGGTGAGTATGGAAGTTAAGAAGTCACTGCATGATGGTATTGTGATCCCTACCCTGACGTATGGAAGCGAGGCGTGGACCTTGCAAGAGGGGAACAAGTCAAGAGTGAGAGCAGTGGAAATGAGTTACTTGAGAGGAGCATGTGGAGTGACATGGAGGGACAGGTTGACGAATGAAGAAGTGAAGGAACGTTGTGGGGTAGATGTGGATGTGGTTGAAAAGATTAGGAGAAATACACTGAGGTGGTTTGGACATGTGGAGAGGATGGAGAAAGAAAGACTGACTAAGAGGGTGTATGTAGGCGAGGTGGAGGGAGGGAGAGGGAGGGGTAGACCGAGGATGAGGTGGAGGGATGGAGTTGAGAGGTATATGAGGGAGAGGGGGGTGAGTTGGGGGGAGGGGAGTCAAATGGTGGGTGACAGAGTGACTTGGAGGCGTTTTGTCTGCGGCCACCTTTTGCGGGATTAGGGCGTCGGGGTATAGATAGATAGATAGATAGATTATTATTACTATGATACTGTGTTGTTGAGTGAAGACGAAGGGGAGCTGCAAGGTTTGGTGGATGAGTTTGAGAGAGTGTGTAAGAAACGGAACCTAAAGGTGAATGTAGGGAAGAGTAAAGTAATGGTCTTTGAGAGAGGTGAAGTTAGTGAATGTACAGTGAGGTTGGATGGTGAGGAATTGGAAAGTGTGAGTACGTTTAAGTATTTGGGTAGTGTGATGAGTAAGGATGGAGGTTTGGAGGGTGAAGTGCTTGAAAGGGTACAGCAGGGAAGAAAGGTTGCTGGTTCCTTGAAAGCAGTGATAAGAAACAGGGAAGTGAGCATGGAAGTGAAAAAGGTACTACATGACAGTATTGTGATACCAACTCTAACGTACGGAAGTGAAGCTTGGACATTGTTGGAAGGACACAAGTCAAGAGTGAGAGCAGTGGAAATGAGTTATTTAAGAGGAGCCTGTGGAGTCACGTGGAGAGACAGGCTGACGAATGAGGATATAAAGAAGCGTTGTGGTGTGGATGTGGATGTGATAGGAAGCGTTATGAGGAACACACTGAGGTGGTTTGGCCATGTGGAGAGGATGGAGGGTGAAAGACTCACGAAGAGAGTGTATGTGAGTGAGGTGGAGGGGGGAAGAGGGAGGGGGAGGCCGAGGATGAGATGGAGGGATGGGGTGGAGAGGTATATGAGAGAGGGGGGTGTGAGTTGGGAGCAGGGCAGTGAAATGGCGGGGGACAGGGCGACTTGGAGGCGATTTGTTTGTGGCCACCCCAAACGGGATTGAGGCGTCTGGCAATAGATAGATAGATATATTATTACTATTATTTTTAATGTTAACGCCTATACTGAAGTACAGTACTGTTAATCTAGTACTTGCTATTTTCAGGAGCTACTTCACTGTCATAAAAGCAATTCATACCCATATTAAGAATATTATCATTGTTGATATTTTCACACTGTACCGCAAAACTTGCAAATGCTCATTTCCAGACCTGTTTCTGTTGTTCTTGTTGCCTCACAAAGTTTCATTCAGACCAGAAAGACCTTCAGTATTTCAGTCTTCCATCAACGACAGATGTTGACAGATGATAAAGTGTGGCAGGAGGATGAGGTAGGGTGGGTGGGTGAGGAGTGAGAGGCAGGGTGGGTGATTCAATAATGAGAGGCAGGGTGGGTAATGAGGAGTGAGAGGCAGGGTGGGTGATAGAGGAGTGAGAGGCAGGGTGGGTGATAGAGGAGTGAGAGGCTTGGTGGGTGGGACAGGGGTGAGAGGCAGGGTGGGTGGGGCAGGAATGATAGGCATGGTGGGTGGAACAGGAGAGGCAGGATGAGTGAGGCAGGAATGAGAGGCAGGGTAGGTGAGAGAGAAGTGAGAGGCAGGTTGAGGGAGCACTGAGCAAAATCCAAATAAGAACATTTCTGAACATTTCAAATTCACGCACAGTTGAGCGGAGGGAATCTGGGACGTCACTGGCTGACAGGAAAATAAAACTTGCTAGGCCTAGACCTTGTGCCTAAGGATGCGCACACATTCCTTTAAAAAAATAAAAAATGAAAAGTTGGAAATTTTTAATAAACGAAGCTAATTCGAAAAACGTACAGAATCATTTTCATCTTCGTATCGTTATAGTATGGATAGAATTAATGTGAAGGACCATCAAAAGTAATTAAGATAATGCACCCGGCTCTGGCTGGAGCAGGAGTAACTGTGGAAATCGCCTGAACCCCATCAATTGCCCGCCATCTCACTTCACTAGCCACCTTGTGTGGGAAGGGTCCGTGTTCGTACAGCAATGCACATACTTGTTCTCATTCGAACGTTAGAAGTTAGGGGCAGGGTGAGGCAGAAGCGAGAGGCAGGTTGAAGCATGAGTGAGAAGTAAGTGAGGCAGAGTTGGGCAGGAATTACAGACAGGACGAGGTGGGAGTGAGAGGCCGGGTGAGGTAGAAGCGAAAACCTGTGTGAGGCACGAATGAGAAGCAGAGTGAGATAGGAGTGAATGGCAGAGTTAGGCAAGGGTAGTGGTGAAGTAAGAGGCAAGGCGAGGCAGGAATAGAGAAGTGTGAGGAGGGTGTAGAGGCAGGAATAGCAGCAGAGTGAGGAGGGAATGACGGTGAAGGTGGGAGGTGGAGGTGAGGTGTGTAGTGTGCTTTGTTACTGGTGAGCCCAGTGGTGCTGGGATGATGTGATGTGCAATATGCCAACACGAGACAGTCTGCGGCTCATGCTGATAGCGCTTCCTCTTTCGGTTAACATCTATCACTATCATAGTTTCTCAACCACCATGGGGAGGAGATTTTTGTCTTTTTTGCTGGTTATTTTCCAAACTCAATGAAGCATTAAAAGAAAACTGTCGCCTTATATCCTTTACGTAGTATTTGTGCTTGACCAATACTATATTCTATTGTTAATCTATTGCTACAGCACAACATTCGAAATGGAGAGAAGACCGTTTTAGGTCAAGTTAAAATGAAGAGTGTACACACGTCAACCCACAAGTAAAAAGGATACTCTGGCTGTGGCAGACATGGTATTATTCCTGCGGGTGAAAGTGCGAGGGGATTGTGTTCACGGTCCGGTTTGCTTATCCGTCTGCCAGTCTGTCTTTCTGTCTGTCTATCTGTTTGTTAGCAAGGTTATGGAAAAGCGCACCATATTTGCATAATGTCTGAGGACCATAAGAGGAAACAGTCCATCCATCTATTGCCAGACGCCTCAATCTCGTAAGGATGGCCACAAACAAATCGCCTCCATGTCGCCCTATGCCCCGTCATTGCACTACCTTCCCCCCAGGCTCACATCCCCCTCTCTCATATACCTTTCCAATCCATTCCTCCATCTCATCCTCGGCCCCACCCTCCCTCTCCCCCCTCCACTTCACTCATATATATTCTCCTCGTTAGTCTCTAGCTTTCCATCCTCTACACAAGTCTACCTATCTATCTATAGCCCGACGCCCTAATCCCGCAAAGGGTGGCCGCAGACAAAACGCCTCCAAGTCGCTCTGTCACCCACCATTTGACTACCCTCCCCCCAACTCACCCCCCCTCCCTCATATACCTCTCAACTCCATCCCTCCACCTCATCCTCGGTCCACCTCTCCCTCTCCCTCCCTCCACCTCACCTATATGCACCTTCTTCCTTCTTAGTCAGTCTTTCATTCTCCATTCTCTTCACATGTCCAAACCACCTCAGTGTATTTCTCCTAATCTTCACAAGTGATTACTTTATTTACGAAAAAGGTCACAGGTTGTAGGCCAAGAAGAATGCCAGCTCAAACAATTTCTGATGCGATTTTGAACACACACAGTGGAAAAGATGTCGGGCAGGAAAGGGTGGAGTAATTCAGTTTTAAGAATTATTATATTGACTCACTTTGCAAAAGACGGGATGTAACAGTCAGTCAAAGGTAAAAGTCACAAGGGTAAGGTAAAAGTTAGCCGTTGAACTCAGAAAGGTTTGATTCGACCTGGATAAAACCTGGTGGAAGGGATTAAGGTAGTGAAGATTGAAACTATTCCATTTCCAAAACAACTGGGCAATGTTCCAGGTCACAGAACAGTCATTTTAAACACAATTGATTCGAAGGATGATGTATTTCTAATCTGAGCATAATCAGTCAAATTGTAGGACACTGGGAAGGATCACATGCTCGGTCTTGAGGTTCCTCCACATGTGTTGAATTACATTGTAAAGAGAAGATCAGATATTCTTTATATATATATATATATATATATATATATATATATATATATATATATATATATATATAGAGAAAATATATATATATATATATATATATAATTCACTGCCAAAGGCCTCCCCCAGCCTTCTCCACGAATTCCTTGACTGAGCCAATCTCTGCCACGTTTTGCCTGCATACTTTACTATCCCATCCCCCCATCTTCTGTCTGGCCTTTTTTCTGCTATGCTTGCAATGTCTTAAAGTCCAGTCTGTCAGCCTCTTGCCCCATCGGTTATCTCCTGTTCTTGATATATGACCTGCCCACCTCCATTTCTGTTCTCCTACAGCTTCTACAAAGTCTGATTTTAGTCTGCTGTCTCATCCATCTTTTCTTGTCTCTTAAAGATATTCCAACATTAAACTTTCAATTCCTCATTGAAAACAGATTAGATGATATTCCACTGATTTTGTCACTCCCCAGGTCTCACAACCATACGTCATACCTGGGATCATACATTCGTTATAAACTTCGTTTCATACATTTTGGCAAGCTACTTTTCATGATGTCTGTGTTAACTGAAAGCTTTGCATCCGATTGTGGTGCGTCTTTTTCTTTCGCTGTCATCGTACTTGCCCTAAGTAATTGTACTCTTCGACTTCTTCAAGAATTTATTCGCTTATTCTGATGACGCTCACTGGTGTATTTGGATTAAACATTAGTTCTACTCCAGTTCATCGTTAGCTCGACATTAAGATTTTCTCAGTTTATGCCATTTAACATTTCTTGCAATGTCTCTGCTACTTCTGGGATTTGGAAATGTCATCTCCAAATATTAAATTGCTTAGGTTTTCTCCATCTACGGTTACTTCTTTGTTCTCCCAGTCTAGCTTTTTCAAAATACCTTTTAGGCATGCTGCAAATAATTGTGGTGAAATTCTCTTCCCCTGACGGATACCCTTCTCAATAATTTTTTCCGAGTCTTTATGTAACGTAACTATAGCAGTTCCCTCTTTATATATGTTTTCGATCAGTTTTACAATGTTATTTACTACTTGTTCTCACAATGATTATAATTACTATGTGCTCCACTGAGACAAAAGTCTTTTCGTAATCAACAAAACGTAAGCACAGTGGTTTATTATATTCTATAGTTTTCTCAATTAGCTGATTAATCGTGTGTATATGATCAGTAGTCGAATGGCCGCTTCAGACTCTTGCCTGCTCACGAGGGTGGTTTTCTTCGAAATTTGTTGTCCCATTTTTGGGGAATTTTCTTCTTATATATATACAGTTAGTAAATAAGTAAGCGAGCCTGTTTTGTACTTCTACTCCTGCATCCAACACTAATTCTGCTAGTATTTCATCTTCTCCTGGAGCCTTACCTCTTTTCTTAGTTTGACCAGAAATACCTACTTCGTCAGGTTTTACCTCAGGTATTTCTTTTGTGTCAGTTGAAAAGTTAACTATTGGTGCTGTTGTCTTTGATGCATACAGTACCAATGGGATCCCGTCCCTGGAGATATATATATATATATATATATATATATATATATATATATATATATATATATATATATACCTAGGCTGCTTCCCCCAAGGAAAGAGAGGTAGCCGAGACAGGACGACACACTCCCCATTTACGCATCCATTCAAACACATTCATTCGCATCTTAGCCCCAAAGGGGAGAAGGGACCGATCCTCATCGCATCACACCTCACAAGGGTCAACCGTGCAGTGCAATCAGTGACATCCTCAGCAGGGCCCGACAGCAGAGCTGGTTTACCCCTGCCACATCATAATAGACCCATCCCCTTACCCGCACCTGACTTGACTAGCTGATCAGACTAAATGCGGGAGAATATCCCCTCAGGGCTACATCATCATTTATTCATTCACAATTTCTCTCCATTTATTTCAGTAATGCACAGCCACTCTTCCTTACTCAACAGACATCCCTCTCACATCCAGAGCTCTCTTCACACTGTCCATCCATCCTATTCGTGGTCTCCCTCTCAGCCTTACACCTCTCACATCAGATCTAGTTATCTTTTTCACCAATCACTCATTATCCATTCTCTCCATATGCCCAAACCATCGCAACACCCTCTGCTCAACTCTACCAGCCATCTCCCGAACAACTCCAGTTCTCCTTCACACTTCATCAATTCGCACTCGCTCCATATGTGTCACTCCACACATACTCCTCAGACACCTCATCTCCATTACATTCTAACTTTTCCTCTCTGCTACACCCATATTCCATGTTTGAGCCCCATATAACGCACTCGGTACCACAACACCCTCATACAGCCTTCTCTTTACATCCATTCTAAGCGAACGACATCTAAACACTTTTTTCATTCCTCCCAGCATCTTACTTTCTTCATTCATTCTAAACTTCACTTCTGCATCTATTCTTCCATCTACAGCAACATGTGACCCAAAATATTTTAAACATTCTACCTCCTCAAGCAACTCACCATTCAGAACTATATTCATCCTCCTACCATTTACCAACCTCGTACACTTCATCACTTTACTCTTATTCTCATTTACTTTCAATTTCCTCCTATCACACACCCTTCCAAACTCCTCTACCAACTGTCTCAATCTCTCTTCTGAATGAGCCACCAGTGCAGTATCATCTGCAAACAGCAACTGCTTCAGATTCCACTCTCCACCATCAACATTCACCAGACTCAGATCTCCACCTAAAACTCTTGCATTCACCTCCCTTACAACATCATCCATATAAATATTAAACAACCAAGGCGACATCACACATCCCTGTCGCAGCCCCACTCTCACGGGAAACCAATCATTCACAGCATTTCCCACTCTTACACACACTCCACTATCTACATAAAAACTTTTCACCCCTTTTAGTAACCTACCGTCAAGTCCATACAATCTTAAAACAGTCCACAAAGCCTCCCTATCAGTTCTATCATACAGTACGCTTTCTCAAAATCCATGAATGCCCAAAACATATCCTTGCCTTTCGCTAAATTCTTTTCACACACTTGTCTCAAAGCGAACACCTGATCCACGCATCCCCTCCCTCTCCTAAAGCCACGCTGCTCATCACCAATCACTCCCTCTGTACCCTCCCTAACTCTCATAATTAACACTACCATACACCTTACCTACAATATTCAACAGACTTATACCCCTAATGCTAGTACATTCATACTTATCAGCCTTGCCTTTATAGAACGGGACCACGCCAAGCACTTGCCCAGTCAATTGGCACTATATATATATATATATATATATATATATATATATATATATATATCTATATATATATATATATATATATATATATATATATATATATATATATATATATATATAATTACCATAAACCATAACCAGAGGTGCCCACTAATCGTGTAAACAGGCCTAACAACAGTATGGTCCATTGTACAGTACATTTACTCTCTGAGTGGTCCTTGTATACAGGGTGTTGGTTGATGTGTACTGTATGTAGTAATGGTAGTGTTACCAGTATGGCCGTACTTTCTTGGTCACTGAAGGCTCCCTAACAAGTTCTGCAAATATAATCTGCTTCCTGCGTGTTACTGTTCTCTTGTATACGAGTATATAAATGCCTTTTATGTTTTCAACATAATTTACCTCAAAGCAAAAAGTTCATTGTTAACCCTTCCTTAGATAGGTGGGGGTGTTTTGGCACCCCAAATTTTTCTAAAAGTTTATATTTCCTAGCCGGTAATTCGAATATTTCTCACTATTCCAGTACTCTCTTGATTCAGTGAGGGGAGGGAGCATGTGGATTGGGTTAATCCTGTCTCTTGTAGTTAGAGAGAGGGGCACTCCCCCCTCCCCGGGGTGTCCAGACACCCCATCAAACTAACCATTTAGATCGTATTGTGATATATATTTTTTTCTTATTTTTACATATTGTTTATCATTATATTGATTTTAAAAATCACAAAATGTATTTTCCTGTGAGTGTTTGCCTGACAAATGAGATATGAGTCCATTTGTTATGTTTTTACTGATAATATAATTTACTGCATTTTATTATTATAAGTTAATAAACACCACCTACAAGGCATTCAGTCTTTTCATTAGTGATGGTAGATATATGCTGAAGCGGCAGAATGAATATATTTTACATGTTAGTAACACTACATGTATTTTTGTACTAGGGTGTTGTAACACCCCACTGGACTAACCACGTTTGAATACCCCACAGAACTAACGAAGGGTTAACGTGCCGTGTATGCATATGAAATGGTAAGGAAGAGTGATACTACAGAGTTTCCTGGTTCCATCAGAGTAAGAAATCAGTGTTTCATAATGGCTGCTCGGTGTTGTTGAAATGATAATCTCGGTTGGCTTATACGCACATTGCACTACAGTATTTACTATATATTTAGCCATCATTGTCTGCAAAATGTAACTGGATGTATGTGTGCCTTTCTGAAAATATGAACATGTTCTTCTGGTATAATTATAATACATTCAGCACACTGGTATGTATCATTATATCAGCTGTTGATTTCTATTACTGGCAATCAAGATCATTAGAAATTAAACACACTGCAACCGTTCACATGCGTTTTAAAACTTCTCATCCTACATGCATTAGATCTCATTTTCATCCTCTTTTGTCACCTTTAGGAGCTTTCTTACCTATGAAAAGGCTGTTCTCGGTACGTCACTTTTAAATTATCATTTATAGTAGATGTAATATCAGTTGTTTTGCTCACGCATTAACAAAGTTATGGATATTTTCTCGAATAATGCGCAACTCATTTATATAAATCTCCATATTTATGGGTATGTTATTTTGCTAGTATCACCATTATTTTCTCCCTGTTAATACTCAGAGTTAGAAAACTGTGCTTTAATAATGACTTATGACACCATATACAGGATAATGATGCTAAAATTGTGCTAGGTAAAGTGTGATTTTTTTTTTTTTTTGTAAACATGGCAGTGGATGTACTAAATGGAAAACAGAAATAATGTGAGTTATATTCACACATCCTCTGTCACCCATACGTTATCTGGGTAATGCCTTATTGTTTATTTTTCTTAGCACTGCGCCCGTACCCAACGTGTGGCCAGGAGCGTCATTTAAATTTTCCTTGGGGGGGGGGATAGGCTGTTTAGAAGGCCCCCCCTGTCCCACCTCCCCACATGGGTGGGGTGACGAGAGAGCATTTTGAAGCCACATGCAAAACTATGGTCAGGGAATTAAAGTAGTAAATATATATATATATATATATATATATATATATATATATATATATATATATATATATATATATATATATATCTATATCTATATCTATATCTATATATATATATATATATATATATATATATATATATATATATATATATATATATATATATATATATATATATATATATATATATATATATATATATATATATATATATATATATATATAACCAATTACTTCCTGACACACACTAATGGATATTCTAGCACTGGCAGTATTGCTCTGTGAAGTTGAATATGTATGAAAGTACATGGTAAAGTACATATCATTGCAATATATGCTAATGACCTTGGATAGTAGACCAAATGACAATTTAGATATTTGTATTGGTGAAAGCTTAAACTGACTTCATTCTTATAGCCTAATGAAAAGATAATGAATATAAAATTGAGAATGAAAAGTTGTAAACTTGTAAATGAATAAAAAATGGAAAGCTTTTAGCTTACTAGCCCCCAAAATACCATGAACCATATAAAGTAATGTGAAAAAGTAAGCTGTACACTAAGAGGCGGGAGAAATAAAATGACTGTTTTTAAATTTGGAAGAGGCTCAGGTAAGAATAGTATATTAATTTCATAATTCATTAAAGGAAAAGGAAAACTAAACTACGTATATTTATTGCATTGACAAATGAATAAACTACCTCAGCAGTGGATATCTCCGTGATCTCTGCTTGCAAAGTTATCAACCAGGGTGTTAATGTTAAGATTTTTAACAAGTTCCTTTTTCTGAGGCCATAAGTAGCAAATCATCAAGTAATCAGTTCTCACTGAGGTTCTTAGATATGTCTTGACTAAGCTAAGTACTGAAAAAAAGTCGTTCATTGCCTACAGTAGTTACTAGAAGGGTGATAAGAATTTTGATAATTTTCACTGTTTCTGAATAAGCACAATCTAATGGTTTGAGTTCATCATATAATTCAAACAGATGCTTTGGCTTGTCACTCTTACTTAGAAAATGCCTTTTTGCAACAGAAATTTGGGAAACTAGAAGAATTTGTAAGACTGTACTATAATAGAAAGCTTCTCATATTCTAGAAAGTCTCCGGAATTGCAATCAGATGCATTCATTGCTTCTATTAAGGGCATTTCTGTGTGATACGAATATCAAGCTCTAAGAGAAATTTGTCTAATATATCAAAATAGATTCTTTTGATTTCAGTCTCTGGAGCAATACAAGTATTCACCTCACTTCTCCCTAGTGCTGAATCAGTTAAGCTCTTTAGTCTTGATGATACCTTCTGAATTCTCTTAGGTATGCCCAATTGATTTGAATTTTCCAAAGTGGTATCAACCACATATGTTGAAGCAAAATCTTTAGCTTTATCAAAAATATCAGAGAAAGCCTCGTCAGTTCTCAAGACTTGCAATTCTTTAATAGTTGACTGTATGAGAGAGCAAGCTTCGATAGTAAGGCTTCCTTTGCTTGAAGCTGATCTGACAAACTATTGATAACTCTAAGGACTTGTTCAATAATGTGTAGATCCATTACGAACCTGAAAGACTCTAACTTTTTGTACAGTCCAATTGCTTCTGCTGCAGCTTCTGAATCAGAACCCTCTGAAACTGTATGAAGTAGCGAAGCTTAACCTTTGATATTGACCTACAATAATAAGACCATCTAATTATAGCAGGTCTTTCTAGTGTCAAAACCTGAAGATCTTCTGCTTTCTGTGCCTCTATGAAAAGTTGGTTCCTTGTGTTACTATTAGTAATAAATGTGTAAGGTGTGTTAATAACTGAAAAAAATAAAGAGAGGCCACTGGAATTCTTTATGCAGTCGCCCAGTACTAAATTCAGCCTGTGTGCATGGCAGTGTATGTATACTGCCTGGGGAATTTTATCCCTTAGTCTTGCTTGAACCCTGCTAAAGCATCCACTCATTACACTAGCATCATCATAACACTAAGCCACACAGTTAGACCAAATTAACCCAGATTATTCTATCTCCTTATATATGAAATCAGCTAAACTTGGAGCATCAACCTTTTCCATGTGATAGGTTCCAATGACATGTTCCTTCACAATACCCTCACTAAAGTACCGCACAAGAATAGCCATCTGTTCTTTTTTTGACAAGTTTTTCGTTTCATCAACCATAACTGAAAAGTACTTGGCTTCTTGTGCTTCAACACAAGTTGAGTCTTTGATATGTCTTCCAACAAGTGATATCAACTCATTCTGGTATTGAGGACTTGTGTGATGACCATATCGTCGATGTAACTTTTGTTTTAGAGAGGGATTTGATTCAGCAATTAGTTGAAGAATTGCTACAAAATTTCCTGAACTCAATGGCTCACCACCCCCATTATGTCCACGAAAAGACAGATACGTACTTCCTAAGATGAATAAAAGCCTTTAATGATAGCCAGAACACAGTGAAAAAGGCAGCTTGATGCTGAAGTTACTTTAAGTGAACAGCGGGCTAGGAACATATTTACATTGACATCCTTTAATATACCTAGTATATTACTGTGATTATTACACACACACACACACACACACACACACACACACGATATATTTCACTGAAAACGTATTGAGGCTAAATACAAATCATTTTTAATTTCACGGTGTCAACCTCATTTTTTTTTCATTAATTGTACTTGATTTGGAAACCCCCTCATTAAGCTTGGGGGGGCGAGCGCCCCTCGCTGCCCTCCCCCCCCCAAATTACGCCCCTGCTTGTGGCGTCTTTTACCCGGGTAACTGATGGCCTGTTTTGTATGTTATATCTAAGTGAAAAAATGCTGTTTTTATTATTCTCTTTTTCAACTGACACGATTTACCCTAATCAATAGGTAAGGGAATCAAGAAGCTGTAACATGAAAACAAGGTTTGCAGTGGTGGAAAACCTGCATAGGTTGAAGACTCAGAAAGTTAAATATTAGGTGGCCTGTCCCCTTGTGCCTGCGCCCAAAATCTGCCTCCGTGAGGCTTGGTAGAATGTCGACGATCTTTCAAGAGTATCACTGGCTAGCCCGTCGACACCCCCCCTTCCTTTTTATTGCTAGTATGCTCCAGATATATGTATTTTTAGCCACAGGTTGCAATAAATTAAAGCAAATAAATACAATTGTTATTTTCCCACACATAACTATAGTTCGAAAGGCCTATGGAGTGAAGATTATTCGGTTTGCTGACAAAGCAAGACAAGGTACAGCTCCTGTACATCATCCGTCCATTAATTTCAATAATTTCACCCCTTTCTGCAGCTTCCTCACCCTTAATACTTTGCTTATCCACTCACTCATTTAACACAACCACCTACATTCTTGGTTTTCCACGCTTTCTACTACCTATAAATTCCCTCATTTAAATGCTTTTTCACAAACCGACGCATATCCATTTGCTTTGTGACCATACTACCCGTGCACATTTTGATCTACCTTTTGATCACTATACTTTATTTTTCCTTTTAAAAAGTGAATAAATCATTTCTATCCTACGCACCACAAACGTAGTATGGAGATTACCAAAGGACAGACATCCACACCACAGGTGAGGAACGTGTCTGTGCTAGCAAGGTTGTATTCAGTTCATTTATTACAAACATTTGGCTTTTTCTATTTTTTTTTTGGGGGGATATGATTCACGGGACCGGAAGGCAATATTCATAACAGTTTCAAAACAGTCCGACATGCCTTGAGTGTCGTAATAGCTGGTGGGAGGTTGGTGACCTAATGTTGCCTAGTGGAAATATTTTTGATGTTTTCGGGTTTATTTCTGCTGGGCATAAAAAAAGCATCAAAACATTGTTCCTTCATCAGCTATATGACCAGTTATTGCGTGCCTTACGTTTCTGAGACTCTCATGAGCATTGCCTTCTACTCGTATCATCCCCCCCCCCCCGCACCTTCCCAAGGCTAAATGTAGATGAAAAAAGGCCAAAAACCTAACTTTGTTCACTCGGATACGTTTTAACACGCGGGATATGGACGCCTATTTGAGGTGTTACTTCAGTGGCCTAAAATGCATCACAATATTGATGAGAAAAAGCGTTAAATTAAACATACGATAGCACCAAAACCTTTATTTTGGAGATTATTTGAGAGAGGATGTACGTACATCGTTGAGATATTACCGATGTTAGTTAAGTAACTCTTTCGACAGTTTGTCAACATACTGTTGACAAGGACTAGAAATGCCAAAATGCCCACCAATCAATCATAAAACTGTTTTTTTTGTTTTTCGAAGACTTCAAAATTGGAACAGATATATGTACATCGTTCAAGATCTTATGAAAATGAAATAGGTGTTAGTAAAAAGATGTTTCTCAAGGATTACTATCTTATTGCTTAAAAAGGTTCTAAACTGAGCCCAAGAAATGCACTTACTGAGCAATAGAAATGTGTTACCTCGGAAACCATGAAGACCACAGCAGACCTACGCACACCGTTAAAAATCTTAGGGAAAATTAATATCATGTGTGTTGCTTGATGGGCTTTTCTTAAAATTCGCCATGATATTGCTGCAAAATGTTGGAAATCGTCAAAATGAGCATCAAGCTCGGTTATATCGGAAGTTATTAAAGCTGCAACTGACCAACATATATCCCTGTAAAGTGTATTCGTATGTGCGAGTAAGAGGCATTATTTATGCGGCAGATATCTAATTTCTAAATTCGACGACATAGTGCTGAAAACATTTAACGCCAGACTATGCACCCACCATGCTTTAGCATGTGAGTCTATAGCCTCAAAAGTGCTTGTACACTCGTGCTCATTATCAAATATGATGGATCATTCAAATTGTGCGCTAATATCAGGTAAATGGGATGGCACTCTGCATTTGGCTAAAATAACATTAGCAATCTCGTTAGCTCGATTACGTTCCACTTTTTCAACTGTGAACGCCTATGACTTGATGTTCGTGGCATTCCGAAGTATCGAAACTAACATCATCCTGTTATAATTTTTCAGTCAGCCACTTATGACCATTCTACTCGGCAAGGTCTTCATACCACCAACCACTTTGCTTCCAAGGACCACATTACTCTCCAAATCATTTAAACATTTACCGTGCTTATATTTTTACTGCATTTTTTTTTTTCAATCTTTCCCCATTCACCACGGCATGATACTGCAAGACACCCTTTCCTTCCCACTCAGCAGTCATATTTTTACATAATCACACTGCGTTATACTTGTAACCCTTGTCGCTCACAGACATTAACAATAGTATGAATCGCTCTTTCAGTGAAGCCTCTATTCACAATTAGCAATCACCCCAGCGTCATCTGCATACGCCAAATTTAGAATATCTCACCGTTTATTATCATCATCAGCTTCAGTCCCATCTCTACATCTCTTTTTAGGGGTCATTTGATCTAATTCTCTCTCTCTCTATATATATATATACATCATTCATTGCCAGACGCCATGTATCCCAGACAGGGTGGCCAAGGGCTTAGAGTTAATTGTTTTACAGGGAGGGGCACTAATCCTCCACCAACCCCACATGACACGTAGGGATGCCAACAGCATCTGGTGTTCCCAGGCGGTCACCCATCCAAGTACTAACCAGACCCAACGTTGCTTAACTTCGCTGATCGGACGGGAAGCGGTGTACTCAACGTGGTATGGCCGTATATATATATATATATATATATATATGCAAGCTTCGAGGCCCTATATATATATATATATATATATATATATGCAAGCTTCGAGGCCCTACCGGTTAGCTTGAATTAGAGGGGCTCTCTGTGGGGCGCATCTCTCCAACAAGAGCAGCATAATTTCCAAACCACTCTTCATAATGGGTTAGGTTTTCTCATCACTGATTAGGGTTGCGCAAAAAGTGTTTTCCGGATCCAGAATCTGTAATACGATCCGGATCGGTCCCAAAAGTTAATCGATTGTTCCCTGGGACATGGGCTATCTACCCACTAAATTTGGTTAAAATCTCTTTTAGTTTTAGAATAATCCTGCTAATTGACAAACAAACTAATAAATATCGTTCCCAAAGTTAATCGACTGTTCCCTGGGACATGGGCTATATACCCACCAAATTTGGTCCAAATCTCTCGTTTAGTTTTTGAATAATCCTGGTAATTGACAAACAAACAAACAAACAGTGGTGAAAACATACTCTCCTTGTCGGAGAGAAGGAGAGCAATTTCTGAACCGAGCTTAACTTTCAAGCAAGTGGTCTGCGGCACAGTTGGGCCACAAACCACTTGCCAAAATGAAAGCCGTTTCTGAACAGCTACTACCACCACCGCCACCACAGATATCAATACCACCCTTATTATTTCAGTTACCACAATCACAACCACCAGAACCACATCTACCACCACATCATCTTTCACATCTACCACCACTAGCACCACATCTTTCACAAGTACCACCACTATCACCACAATCTTTCACAACTACCACCACCATCTTTCACAACTACCACCACTATCACCACCAACTTTCACAACTACCACTACTATCACCACCATCTGCACAACTACCACCTCTATCACCACCATCTTTCACAACTACCACCACTATCACCACCATCATGGCTACCATCACGACCATCATCAGCATCATCACAGCTGCCACCACCACCAACACATCTGCAACCACCACCACACCTACTGCTACCACCAACATGACAACTACCACCAACACCATCATCACAGCTCTCACCACCACCACAGCTACCATCATTTTCTGTTGAAACACATCGCCTATTCGAAGCGTAAATGAATTGAAAGACATCGGACTGTAGATATGCAACCCCCCTTCTCTCTCTCTCTCTCTCTCTCTCTCTCTCTCTCTCTCATAGATGCATGGAACCTCAAAGAATGTTCCGCTGAATTTTTTCACGTACGTGACATGTAACAAACATGGACGGTTAGTAAGGGTCAAAACACCCCTTCAGAAAATATCGATTGACAAGAAACTGAAACTGATCCATCTCCCATCATTCTGCCAAATTTCATCAAAATCCTTTTTCTAATTTTGGCTTCACCACACACACACACACACACACACACACACACACACACACACACACACACACACACACACACACACACACACACACACACACACAGAACCACCACGGGAACGTCACTCTCACCCTTGCCTCACTCCTTTATTCATTCTGAACTACTTACTCAAAAATCTATCTACTCACACAATGCCGTCAACATAAACTCTGCACAGCAAACAGCAGCTTTCTTCTATATGTACCATCTTGCTTAATCCTTCGCTCCTTGCTCAGTTGCATGTCTTTTGTAGATCGGTGAATATCTTGCAGGCCTTCTCTCATGTCTTCTTCACCATTTGCCGTACTGTAAATGCTTGATCTGTACACGTTCATTGCCCTTCGGAATCCAACCTGTACTTAAGTCTACAAATTTTTTTTTTCTTTCTAACACTATTTTTCCATTTACCTAAATCCCAGTGCGTATCACTGTTATTTCGTGATACATTTTGCATTCACTTTGGACGCAGTTCCCTGTGAGCAGTCCAAAGGCATAATCATAGAACTGATGAACTATCCTGGTAAAACTTCATTCACCCAAGATTTTAGCCATGTATCCTCGAAACAGTTCACTGAGCTTTATCCACTGTATTTTACCATCCCTTTTTTTAGCCTCTTTCAGACCTGTAGCCTTCCCATTCTTCAAACTGTTCACAGGGTTTTTCATTTCTGTCCTTGTGGTATCCTCGGGCACCACATTCCTTGTTTGTGCGCCTTCCGCGAGATCATGTTAACTACCCTTCTACTCGGCTTTTGCCATGTCGTGCCATCGGTTCCCTACTCTTACTGGCAAATACTAATATTCTTCCATTTTCATGTCTTATCTTTCTTCCCATTCATATCTACAATTTTGCAACTGTTTCCAGTGACATTTTCCTTTTTTCAAAGACATCTGCATACAAATTCCTTTAAAAGTCTTACTTTCAACTCCATTTATAGGTTTTCATCTGGTATACGACTAACTCGAGATACTTATTTACAGCTACTATAGGACGAACACGATTTGTTTTGCGTGTAGCATACGACTAAATCCAGATATATGTTATATCCGTCTTTCTGTGTGTGTGTGTGTGAGTGTGTGTGTGAGTGTGTGTGTGTGTGTGTGTGTGTGTGTGTGTGTGTGTGTGTGTGTGTGTGTGTGTGTGTGTGTGTGTGTGTGTGTGTGTGTGTGTGTGTGTGTGTGTGTGTGTGTGTGTGTGTGTGTGTAAGATATTTTTCTGTTTGTCTATCTGTTCTCTATGGAAATCAAGGGAGATGCATACAGAACTGTAAAAAACTCTGACAGGTGTAAAGTTTTACAACAAAAATAATGTTTGCATTACACTTGCTAAAGTGGAGCCCGTGATGGCCAAGATTAGAACAAATTAGAGAAAATAAAGTGAGAATGGTGGAAACATGGTAGCCATTTATCACTGATTATTTTTTTTCAACAACCAGGCCTATGTCACTTTCACCTACAATGGGCCGGATGTGTGGACAAATTGGTGGGATGTGTAGAGCAGGTGGGTGGGCAGAGTTGATTGGATGGGTGAGTGGGAGAGTGTGGAAGGGAAGGGTGGAAGGAAGGGTGAGAGGGTGAGTGTGGTGGGTCAAGGTGGGTGGGGTGGGTGGGCAGGGATGGGTGGATGAGGTGGGGCAGTGTGTGTGTGTGTGTGTGTGTGGGTGGGTGGGTGGGTGGGTGGGAAAGTTGGGTGGGTGAGTGGGAGGGCAGAATGGGTAGGTGAGTGTGGGGGAGTGGGTAGGCAGGTTAGGTAGGAAGGTGGGTGGGTCGGGTAGGTGGGTGGGTGGGTGAACCTGGTGGATGGAAAGTGTTGTTGGATGAGTGGATAGTGGAACAATAGGTCCGTGGTAGGAATAGCTCCCTGAGGAACTGTGTCCAAGGAGAAACATAGGTTCAATAGGTAAAATGGGTTCCCGGGGGTTTTCTCCCATAAGAGCAGTGGCCATCACGGGTCCCATTCCATGCCGGAATGCACTATCATAGGGTTTTACCCGGGGAATACCAAGTGCCTCTGCTAATCTGGTATAAGACTAGCTCCATTTTTTGTTTTGTATCAAGCATAAACCTAACTCATGTTATTTGTTTACAGCTAGTGTAAGAATAATTCGATTTGTTGTTTTGCATCTAGTATGAAACTGATTTACTTTGATAGAACTTTTGAAAAACGTTTATCTGCAATAGAGAATAGTCTTAACAACACAAGAAAAACTAGAGGGGCACTCAATGGAACGCATCCCTCCGACAAGGGCAACGTAATTTCCAAACCACTCTTCATAATGGCTTAGGTTTTCTCATCATTGATTAGGGTTTCACAAAAAAAGTTTTCCGCACCCAGAATCTGTAATACTATCCGAATCGGTTCCTAAAGTTAATCGATTGTTCCCTGGGACATGGGCTATCTACCCACCAGATTTGGTGCAAATATCTCTTTTAGTTTTTGAGTAATCCTCCCAACAGACAAACAAGCAAACAAACAAACCAATTAACAGCGTTGTAAACATACTCTCCTTGTCGGAGAGAATAAGATTCCTTCGTGTCACTGTTTATGAAAGAGTTATAAATGGCCCATGTACTAGTTAAGCTTTCAAGCATTTCCTAGTTTTCCAATATATCCAGTATAATCATGCCTAAATTCACACACAGATTTTGTAAACAAAAATCACCATCTCCTTCTTTCTGTTGCTAAATAGATGTTAAAGTTTTCCCCAGCGCCAAAACTCTGGGCCAAACTTCCTTTGAGAGCCTCCTTTACTTCTGAACCAACATTTTGAATATTTGTAGTATTCTGAAGCGAATATTCGGTTTTAGTGTCTATGACATTGAGTTTAGTCTAATGTTATTGTTATTTTTATCATCTCACTTAAATTATTTCTCTTTTCCATTATTACCTCTCAAAACAAAGATCTGCCTTCTACCTATACCAAGCTTCCGTTTAGTTTTTCCGATATCATCTATTCCTCAGAGTTCCTCAGTTTTGCATAAACTATTTCGAACTTTCGGATGTCTTCATTCATCTTGCTGTTTATGGTCCATTATATTTCTAGTGTTGTTAGCCACTCTCACTGCATCTATAGTTACTCTATATCCTTCATTTCTTAGAAGTTTCAAAAATCAAGGTGACAGCGCAACACAGGTGTTCTTTGTTTTCCGACTAACTACTTTTAGTCCTACTTCGTTAATTTCGCTCCTTGTTGACGTCTCTTGCATCCATAAATGAGAGCTTACATCCTAAACTAAAAATGACATGCCAGTGTTTTCTCTGTTCAGTTGCAAGATATGGCTGTATCCATTCTTCTACAATATCCCTTTACCTCGAGTTATGATTTGCCTAACGTCTGACCATATTGTGAAAATCTTCCGCTTGTACTTTACTTTGTGTTAAATATACATTATTGTGCGTGTGTCTAGCCCAACATAATTATATGGATTCCATCCTTTGCATCAATACTTGGTGTTATCCAAGCCCTTTCTCACTTCTTTCATTATGTTTCATTTTGAATGTAATGAAGACAATAGTACTCAACTTGCTGATGATGGTAAAAAAGCACAACTTTTGGCATTCCAGTTATATATTCAACGTTGTTCCTTGGTAATCTCGTCTACGCCTTGTTTTGTAAAGAAGCCTCTTAGCAAAAACAAACATTAGAGTTTATGTTTTTACCACGACAGGTTCACAAAATATTTCTGTTTGGAAAAGACATTTATTGCAACATGTACTTGCCTTAAATTTATCGTACTAGCACACGATGTTGTTCTTGTTAGCAATCTTGAGAGCATTATTTATAGATATTTTTCTCCATGTCCAGTTAATCTACCTGCAACTATATCAAGTATGTCAATGACGTGTATATATATATGGCATTTTAGACATCAGCATAATACAGATACAGACTAACTGACGCTTTCTTATATATTTGAAAATTCTTATACTGTTACCAGTAACAATATATCTCAACCAAAATTGGTAAATCGTGCGTGTTCCCATTTTCTGTGACTGCCTGACTGGTTTGAAAGCTTGATGAAGCCTTATGTCCTTCTTAAGAGTTTGGCCATTGCATTTCAACTTTCTCAGATCTTCAAGAAGAATGGAGTTAATTATTATTTATAAGCAGGGCAATTCTTATAAAATAATCTGTTTCCAAACGCAGCATAATTGTATCCATAGAATTTAGCAATCCTAGCTCGGGAGTAAGTTTGATAGCTGCCACTTGCTTCACTGTTGGTGAGGACTAAGTACCACTAGGGTGGGAGGACTTGCCGTAGTGCTTTACATAAAAGGTAGTGAAAAATCTTGCAGGTTTTTGTTCTCGGTACTTCTTGTGGGGAATATTTTTGTATAATTCCTAACAATGACCCTGGCTCATACGGGCGAGCTCGTTTATTGCAAGTTCCCCCTCAACGTTTAATGGGAAGAAAGCATCACATGGAAATATTCTTTTGGTTACGCAATTTTTTCTTAGTACATGTCGGTCAAGGTGCTGTGGTGGAGAGGCGATGGTGTCGCCATAAATGTGGTAATGAGTGTGGCTAATGAGAGGTCAGACTACTGAGTACATCTAAATGTCGCTCCAGGCGGCCATGCTGGAATATCGGGGAGAGTGGTGGTGATAATCCTTGCCGCCAGGACTTGCTTTTAAATATCTTATCTTGACTTGATCAAGGAAAAAATGCGTTAACTGCATCGAAATGGATAATTAAAACGATTGACCAACCATGACACTGTCATTATTCCAATTGGTGGAATATATCCATCTATTCTTAGCCTGGATACAGTTAACAGTATCCACAGCAGCGGAATTGTTATTCGTGACCATTTTTAGCCAAAACTTCTAATATTTTCGCCTGCAGCGAAGCCGACAGGTCTAGTAATAGGACACAAGGGGGATCTATTGTATTTTTTTTTCTCTCTCTCTTTCAAGGAAAGGTCGAATATTTGCTCTTGGAGGGCGGTTTTCTTATGAAATACAAAGTTGCTCAGCTTGGAATTTTGCGTTGATTTAACATGACAGCTGTTGCGTCAGCCGACGCATCGGCTATTAGGCGATTTTCAGTTTCAGCTATAAGGCGGGATTTTAGCGACTTTCTTATGAAAAAAGAAAGTTCATCAGCTTGATATTTTAAGTTGATCTGACATGTCAGCTGCTACATCATTGCTGATTATTTAGTCATTTATGATTTCGGCCATAAAGAGGCATTTAGAGATAACAGTTCCATATATTCCATGAGTTTCAAAGAGAGACTTTTTAAAAAATTGTCTGCAACAGTTTCGCCGCAGTTCTGTGAAGATGGTCTCTTCTTGCTTTACACTGAGCTTCATCGTCTGCCATCATCATAAGCCACTATACTATTTTGGGGAACCCCCTAGACTGGAGATGATCTTGATAGTTCTTTGTCTTCTCTAATTATTTCCATATTTCAAGGTATTACCCCTTTTCCGATGAGACTTTGCACATCACACTTTTATTCTAATACCATACATTCTGATTGTAAGTTTCACACCATAGCAAGAGTGCTGAAAAAAAATAAAAAATGGGCAGAGATGTCTTCACCTCCGGTCTGCTTATCGTACACTTCTGAGTGCTGTCGAGTTCTCCAGTTACACTGCTCCATGGCTTGATTACCTCATCAATCTGGACTTCCATTCTCCTATGTTTTAATGTCAACTTTCATTCACAGTGTGCCTTTTTATTCTATTCTTACAGTCATCAGAGTATTTTCTTCTACATTAGGATAATTTTCGAACTGAAAGATTCTCATGAAAGCATTATTAGTCCACTTACTGCTAAGGCTCTCCTAGGTTATGTGTAATTGACTGGTGGTAATTCAAAAGGTCCTTCGACTGAGAGTTGATATAGTAGGGGAGAGAGGGTCTATACAGTTGTAACAATATTTGTTTTTCCTCATTGCATCACAGGTTAAAAGTATAACATAATGATTTTTTGTCTGGATGTAGGTAAACGTCCTTTTATTATATTTATAGACAAACCAAACGAAAGTATTTTTGTAACCTGGTTATTTAAAGATTTGTCATGGCATGTCATCCGTCACAATTTGCACCAGATACGGGGCAAATTTTTACGCACCCGGAAGTAAATATACAGTATATATATATATATATATATATATATATATATATATATATATATATATATATATATATATATATATAATTAGATTTTGGGTGTAATGTAAATAAAATTAAATTACATCATCATTCATTAAGTCATTCCGTCACACCCTCTATCTATAACTGAAACTACTCTCCTGTGCAACCACTGCTTTCATTCAGGTACTCCATCACCAACAATAGAACTCAATTAATCACTGAACTGTTCCATTTCACACTATTTTTAGACTGACAGTGAAAGGTAGAGAGATAGATATAGATAGATTAGTTGATAGATAGAGAGACTGATTAATCAATATACGAGTAGATAGACAGGTAGATGAATATATATATATATATATATATATATATATATATATATATATATATATATATATATATATATATATATATATATATATATATAGTTTGAGACAGCCATAAGAAGGTAGATAGATGGATAAACTGATAGGTAAACATAGATACCACCTACCGTACATAGATCTACAACAGATTATCAACACTGCCAATTGATTAATGTTACTCTTACATTAAACTTTACGGATCTGGAACGCCTTAAAATGATTATTATCCATAACTTGTTAGAATGTTACCTCCATGACACCAGTCCGTTTTAATTTAGTAACTCCAGGCATGGTTTAAATGGTACTTGAAAAGACTGGTACAATTTCTTCTAGTTGCTCTCGTAGGGGGTAAACTGATAATGTAATGACCAACCCATAAAAACAAATCCCACTGGTTTTCTGTGGGCTTGGCCACTTTATTTCGACAAAAGTAAACCACCACCTTGATTCTCTGCTAATTTCATAGGGATGTACTGATGTATTTGTATTGGTATCGGTGGTATCGGCGCATTTTTAGAGTATCGGTAACAGAATTGGTATCGGCTAATTTTTTGCCGATACTACAGATACTTAAAAGGAATTTAGTGCATGGCATATCACTCACAGGAAGATATTTTGTTAAACAGAATGTGGATGTTATAGGAATGAAAAACAAATTATTGGTATTATCCAGTTATTTAGTAAAAGTAGATGATGTATATTCCAATTTCCATTCAATTAACGCCGGCGTGCCGCAAGGATCAGTTCTGGTGCCAACCCTATTTCTGGTTCATATTAATGATCTCTTATCTGTCACCCACAATCCCATTCATTCATATGCAGGTGACTCAACACTACGTAGTTCATTCACACTCAGACACCCATTTACAAAGACTAATATCTCTACCTCTCAACTCAGTACAGCCATCTCCATAAATCAAGATCTATCTACGATCAGTGAAAGGGGACAAAACAACATTGTCTCTTTTAATGCTAGTAAAACTATATATATGCAGTTTATTAATAGGCAGATATCGCCAGATTCGTACATTACCTTCAGTGCTACTATTCCCATCTTCAAAAGTATTGAAATTCTTGGTGTCTCACTTAACAGTGTCCTCAGCTGGACATCTCATGTCAGATTACTTGCTAAAACCGCCTCAAAGAAACTTGGATTATTGTACAGAGTCCGTAACTTCTTCGCCAATGAGCAGTTAGCTATAATTTATAAGAGTCATGTGCTCTCTCAGCTTGAATATTGCTCACCCTTGTGGAATGGTTGTGGAGAGGTTGCATTAAGACAACAAGATAAAATTCAGAACAAAGCTGTTAGAATCATTAACAACACTGTTGTCACATAAAAACTACCTCCCCTGCAAGTAAGAAGGAATGTTGCCTCCCTTGCATTATTTTACAGATATTTTTTTGGCAAATGCTCGGACGAAGTTGCGTCCATGGCGCCACCTCTCCAAGCCTTCCCTCGTGCTACACGGGCATCTAGTAGCGCTCATGACTGGAATGTCACTCAGCCATATTGCAGAACTTCTGCCTATTAGAATTCTTTCATTCCCCGAACTGCATCTCTCTGGAATTCGCTTCCCCAGAGTTGTTTCCCTCCTAATTTCAACCCACAGCTGTTCAAGTCTAACTGTTACAGATATTTTATGAACGGAGGATGCCAGTAATCTGGTGTATGGATTTTTTTTTTTCTCATTTGTTTTTCCGTCCTCTGTTCTGTTGTTTATAAAAAAAAAAAAATCATTATTTTGATTACATGGTGCGTAGTAGTTTACTGACAATCTTGAAAAACAGAAAGTCTCACGAGTATGGGCAACAGCCTAATAAATTGGTCTCCATTGCATTGGTATCGGTATCGGTAGTAGTATCGGTATCGGTTCAATTTTGTGGTATCGGGTATCGGTCAATATTTTGGTATCGGTACGTCTGTATTTCATAGTCTTTTCACAAATATGGTAACACACACCAAGTGACAGTTGCATCAACAGGTGACACAGATATATCAACATAACTTTAAACATAGAAAAAAAAAATACAGTTAAAAAATGATCTTTAAACCTTAGCTGTTACTCAGGCAACACCTTCGACTTGCCATTTTAGGCCCCATCTTCGCTTCAAAGTTGCGCAATTTGGCTACGATCATCGAAAGACTAACTATGGAGATAATATGGGTGTAACAACTTGGCCATCTAACAACAAGACCCGGTCTCCCCTACCTCGCTGTGTCAGTGCCAGCGACAATACTGTAATAATCAAGACAACTTTGACCTTTATATTACTGGATTTCTCTACAGCTGAATAGTAATAAGCTCGTTATAGCCTGAATCGGTAACTAGCTGGGCCAATAATTATTAGAGAAAGCTGTGACTCATTACAGACAACAACGTATTATTTTATATTATTCTTGTTATCTCCAGACGAGTTTAGCCCGTTTGGGAAAGCCACCTGGTAGTGAGGGAGTTAATAAAGGTTGTATATCCTCCTACATTCCCCAGTGTACCTCCCATATTCAAGAACGTTATCTGAAGCTTTAGATAATAAAGTAAGATATGTAATGGTGATAAAGAGATAAAGCACAATAGATTTGAACCCTTACATATATATTTTTAAAACTGTTTCACGGATGAATGTGATCGTGTAGTATTATCCTAAATAAATTACGAATGTATCCGGCGCAGCGAGCAGAATAATCCAAACAATACTCAGTATTTCATCTGCGTGGATTCCTCTCAGCCGAACAAACTCGTCAATTTTTTGTCCGAATATAATACCTAAATGTGTGCACAGCAGCGAATGAGTTAAGTATTTGGTTTCTGGTGTTTTTATATTGTGACCAGTATTATTAACCCCGAGAGTAAGATGCTGCAGAGTATTTTCTTGTTGCTTCCACACGTGAAATTTCTTGAACTGAAGGAGTTTCATACTTTCCTAAATGAGCCTCTCACGAGTAATGAAAATTCCTCTTTACAATAAAATAATCTAGTGGCAGGCAGAGTACACAAAATAAGATTCACAACGCTCGTACGGAAATGCAGTATGGCCTCCACACGGCTATATTACAGTCAGGCTTCTGTGCAAATTGTTATGATGATTAATGATCACAGACAAACTTAAGACCTTAAAAATTTCGTGCTCCTGTGATTGACGTTTGGCCCCCCAAAAAAATTAAAAATAAATAAATAATAAATACATACGGTGTTGGGGATTTTGACCCAAGAAATAATCGTGTGAAGTTTGAAGCAAAATGATGAAGCAATAAATAATGGCTGTAGGATAAAAAAAAAAAAAAAAAAAAAAAAGAATGAAGAACGAAATGTAGGAAAAACTGCAGGCCAACACACTTAGGTGTGGAGACCTAAAAATGTAGTCACGTACTGAAGAGATGGTGATCAATGTTACAAAGTGAATAAGGTTGTTAATGTGGCCAGTGTTGTTAAAGTGGCTAGTGTAGCTAATGTACTCAGTACCGGGTAATTTTAATATGGCTTTTGCTGTTGTGGCCAATGTTGATCGTGCGACTTATTTAAAAATTATTTTGGGTAAAGATGCTACATATCTTCGACCCTTATTTTCTGGGTATAGTTCATGATTAATGCAGGGTACCTCACAGGCTGCAAGCTTGGGCATTGAACAGACATGCAGCCACATGAACAGTCATACTGAGTGATAGATTTCTTAGGCAGGTTATTTGATAGATATATAAAAACATACACAAATCACTAAAAACAAAATTACGATAAAGATGTGTGTGTGTGTGTGTGTGTGTGTGTGTGTGTGTGTGTGTGTGTGTGTGTGTGTGTGTGTGTGTGTGTGTGTGAAGCTCCTGGACGCACAACAATTAAAACACAGGATACTGCAGGCAGTTCGAGGAGACAAAAATTATTCCACAGTTAACAATTTGCATGCAAGAAAATCTGGAAATTCCCCTTAACTCTTGCCTTACAGAGCTGGAGAGAGAGAGAGAGAGAGAGAGAGAGAGAGAGAGAGAGAGAATTTTATAAGGAGCTACAAGAATTATTAATGCCTCGAAAGGTCTTACAACCCATACAGTGGAGGTGTCATGAATGAAATTGTCAGGTACAGTATATGTTGCTGCTCTACTAGCGAAAAAAAAAAAAGTACAGTATAGCAAAGCTGGAGGTTCGCCCTACCTATCTCTCCCACCCGCAGAACGGGCAAGGGGTAGGAAGTGTACCTGACCCGGAGAAAAAAGGCCAGAGTTAGAAAATTGTACAGGAAAGGAGGAAACATTCAATCTACTATTATTTTAGGCCTAACAAAACTTTGTTTAACCTAGATTTGATCTGTACTCTCCGTACTTGTGCCGGCAGCCGCTTCCATTTACTGCGCATCTTAATGTGATGAGACTGCTTAAGATGTCATGGTGGTAATGCCTCAAGTCAAGCTTCGATCCACGGTTCCTCATCGAGCTGCTTTTTAAACTATATATGTACTGGTGGTCAGTATTATCAAATCCATGAGGGACTGTGAAACTAAATCAGCTAATCACGCAAATGCCTTGTCCTTAGGAAAGGTGACCCAGCGCCAACAGCCTTCTGTGTTATATCATGTGCCTAATGTATGGAAACGATTTAGGAGCGACTAGACTTTGTCAAGCCTCGCAATATCTTTTTTAAGGGTTGGCATCCAGAACTGCGCTGCATAGTCCAGATTCGGCCCAACAAAGGAATGGTAGTACAAAGAGAAACAATATTTCCATAGTTTTGTACCTAAGCTACCTCTTTATCTAACCTAGAAATCTCTGTTCATTCTTATCTACTGTCATACACTGTTTGAAGAACTTTAGGTAACTGTTCATTAGCACACCTAAGTCAGTACTGCTGATATCACTACACAAAAAGGAGTATTTGGTTCTTCGACTTGCAAGACCAACGTGCCTCATCTTGCACTTGTCCGAACTGAACGGTATTTGCCACCGCTCAGACCATTCCCCTAATTCAGTCAAGTATTTACGTAGCTCTTCCATCTTCTCGAATGGTGATACATTACCTCCTGATTTTATTTTGTCCGAAAATTTTGCAGTCCGGCTGACGACGACCACATTGACATTATTTACGTAAACGATAAATAATATCTGTCCTAGAACTGGTCCCTGGTGATCTCCACTTGTAAGTGAGGTCCAGTCGGAGGTTTCCCTATTAACTGCCACTCTCTGGCGTCTGTCAATGAACCAATTCTCAATTCGTGTAAAGAGAGAGAGAGAGAGAGAGAGAGAGAGAGAGAGAGAGAGAGAGAGACGCTGATGAGACGAAAAGCCATTGTTTCTACCTCCTTGAGCAGAGGTATGTGTACAATAATATGTGCGTTGCCCTCTTCACCATTGCTCTCCTCCACTACACACTGATAAATACTGTGCATACATGATACAGAGGCAGGTATAAGTCCATATACTGATGTCAAAGTATGGACAGAAAATGTTAGAGACATTATGGACAGATAGAGTGAAGGATGGACCGATACAGACACTGATGTTTAACAGGTAATTGGATACGTATATATAAACAGATAAGTAGACACTGACAGATAGACAGATGCAAGCAAGCAGCATGAGATACGTGGTTAGATAATTTAACAGACAGAATGAGAAATCGATGTATTCAACAACATACACGCTGTACACAATACACAAATTTTTAACACATACACAGTTGACCCATTCAGTACGATGCCTTCTATTTATATTGTAGTCTTTTTATCCCCAGATGATCGTACTCGGCTCCCCAGAGATTTTCGAACTGACGGGGTGAAATATAGTTTTCACCAGATTCTGAGCTACTTTTTACCCTCCAGCTGACGAAGTCAGTGGAGGGTGCTGTTATCACTGGGATCAATAGGTGTTCGTCCATTGAACTGGGCTGCAGGGCGGCTGGCCAGGCACAGAGATTTCGTTTCCGGCCCAAAACTCAGAAAGTATTCACTACTGAGTCATGAAATTTCGCATAGTTATGTGTCTTACAGTGAACCGGTGCCTTTTAATAGGTAGAATGCTGTGTCTTAAGCATTTTTTTAAATAATGAAAAATTTTAAAAATCCAGATATTTCAATGCAACCTGCACGAGGAATCTGAAGGGCCCAGGTTATGTGTTCTCATGGCGTTCTCCTTACGCCCACCTTAAAAAGAAATGATTTGGGGGGGGGGAAGAGGCCCTTTATCTCTATCTATCTATTGCCAGACGCCTCAATCCCGTTTGGGGTGGCCACAAACAAATCGCCTCCAAGTCGCCCTGTCCCCCGCCATTTCACTGCCCTGCTCCCAACTCACACCCCTCTCTCTCATATACCTCTCCACCCCATCCCTCCATCTCATCCTCGGCCTCCCCCTCCCTCTTCCCCCCTCCACCTCACTCACATACACTCTCTTCGTCAGTCTTTCACCCTCCATCCTCTCCACATGGCCAAACCACCTCAGTGTGTTCCTCATAACGCTTCCTATCACATCCACATCCACACCACAACGCTCCTTTATATCCTCATTCGTCAGCCTGTCTCTCCACGTGACTCCACAGGCTCCTCTTAAATAACTCATTTCCACTGCTCCCACTCTTGACTTGTGTCCTTCCAACAATGTCCAAGCTTCACTTCCGTACGCTAGAGTTGGTATCACAATACTGTCATGTAGTAACTTTTTCACTTCCATGCTCATTTCCCTGTTTCTTATCACTGCTTTCAAAGAACCAGCAACCTTTCTTCCCTGCTGTACCCTTTCATGCACTTCACTCTCCAAACCTCCATCCTTACTCATCACACTACCCAAGTACTTAAACGTACTCACATTTTCCAATTCCTCACCATCCAACCTCGCTGTACATTCACTAACTTCACCTCTCTCAAAGATCATCACTTTACTCTTCCCTACATTCACCTTTAGATTCCGTTTCTTACACACTCTCTCAAACTCATCCACCAAGCCTTGCAGCTCCCCTTCGTCTTCACTCAACAACATAGTATCATCTGCAAACAACAGTACAGGGAGTTTCCAAACACTATCCTCTCTCACCAGGGCCACTCCAACATCCACTACCCTACCTTGTACCTCTTTTATTACCCCATCCATGTACAGATTGAACAACCATGGAGACATGACACATCCCTGTTTCAAACCAACTTTCAAAGAGAAAAATTCACTTAGTTCACCATCCACACGCACCGCAGCCTTCGCACCATCGTACATACTCTTCACAGCATTCAACAACTTCCCATCTACTCCATATATTCTTAACACTTTCCACAATCCTTGTCTATCCACCCTGTCATATGCTTTCTCCAAATCCATGAAAGCCGCATACAACTTCTTTCCCTTCTCTAGAAACTTTTCCACTAAAGATCTAAGAATGAATATCTGATCTACACAACCTCTTCCCTTCCTAAAGCCTCCCTGTTCTTCTCCAACTAATTTCTCTGTTCTTTCTCTAACTCTGTCTGTAAGTATCCTACCATACACTTTTCCTATTATACTAAGAAGACAAATGCCCCTATGATTACCACACACTTCTTTTTCCCCTTTTCCTTTGTACAAGGGAATAATTATACCTGACTTCCAATCCTTCGGGACTCTACCTTCCTCCCAGGCCAATCTGCACATCTTCCACATCCATTCTACTACTATCTCTCCCCCATGCTTCAGCATTTCACCACACACTCCATCAATTCCTGGGGCTTTCCCCGACTTAACTTTC